>NC_081354.1:90374064-90701070 GCF_030684315.1 Stegostoma tigrinum | reverse complement strand
AGGACACTTTAAAGTTTGCTCAATCAGCAGCTCAGCATTGCTTCTTTTCAACATTGACTCAAAAGTATGTGTTTCTTTTACAACTTTCTCTCACTTCTGTGACAAATACTCTTTAAGTCTATGACAACTAAATTATTCTGGTTGTGAGAATAAACTCAGTTCTGATGCATTACAATAATGTCACACTTGATATGTTTCCATTCTATGGAAGGATGGCAGACATCTTATTTAGGTGAACCTTTTTGACAAGCTTGGATTCACATTTGAGGACTAAACCAGAGCACACATTAATGTGATCAATGGCACAGATTATATACAATGGTATCCATCCTTATTTACTGCATTTGAGCAGATTAAGGATTACTGTCATGATTCTCACACTGGCATCAATTTCGTGGATTTCACAAAATTTGAGATGGTTGCCTTGTGCAACCAATATTAATGAAGTGGTATAGGAACTGAAATGACTGAAGCAGATGGTATAATTGAATGTATTGACTCTTTGCAGCAAATATCCAATCTAACTTTCCCAACACAAAAGTTGTGAATTTAGATAAATGATACATTAATCCATTCAACAAAAGAAGCATTTGCTGACAAATACCCACTTCCTACAATCCAAGGGCCATGACAGTACAGATTTCACAAAATTTGACAACTATCTTCAGGTAATATTTTCAGAGCAAAGCCTGTATCTTTTAGAATTTGTTATTCACGAAAGTGTTTCAATACCACAGCAAGCCACTTGGGCTAAAGCAGGATCTAGCACATTTCAAAAGATCATTTTATCAGTCTTGCCAGACATTGAGGGGACATTCTGTCTACTTGATGACATTCTGTCCATTGGAAAAAAAAAGGAGAATGTGATTATCGGCAATGTTCAGTCAAAACCCAATTTGGTTTTCAACAACTACAAATGAATAATTGCAATGACTGAGATTGACTTTTAAGGATACAGGTGACACCAGCTGGAATAAAAGCCTACACACAGAAGGTCTGGATTCAAGTCCCAACTGTTCCAAAGGGTTGTCTTGACATCTCTGAGCAGGTTCATTAGGAAAATATCTATACATAACAATATAAAAGTAATTTGTGTACCTCCAACCCAGCCTAATGTGAAAGAGTTGACTCAGATTTTTAGTATCTACAACTTTTATCTCAAATTCATTCCTAAGTATGTAAAGCTCACTGAGCCCCATCAATTTTCTGCAAAAAGATGTACACTGGGAACAGACAATCCCATAATAAACAGCATTTAAGATGTTAACAATGAAAACAATATCTTCACCAGTCCTCACACATTTCAATTTGCATGGAAACAAATGACACAACGGATGTAACAGAAAATGTGAATGGAGCTGTGTTCTTACATTATATTGAAGATAGCAAACAACCCATCACTGATGATTCATGCCCAATGACTGGAAGTGAGCACAAATATTTAATGCAAGCGTAGGAAGCCCAAGAGAGCACCTAAGCTTTGGAACATTGACACACTAGTTTCTATGCTAGAAACCTCATTGTCCACTTGAATTAGAATAATTGCAATCGGTGACATATTAATTTTAAAGCACATATTCACAGTTTATTCTGCCATAATATTTTTCTAGTTGTAGCAAATTAGGTTTGTTTCTCACTTTTGTTTCTATTGTGGCTCTCCCGTCTATGCCAATCTCATGCTTTTTTCATGTGCAGTTCTGTCACTTGATGTGCCTGTAACATTTAGTTGCATGTGACATTGTCATGTCCTGCTGATCCTGTTGAAATGTATTTAATTATGTTGATGTTATCTTTGCTTGGGCTGGTGAAAAGAAATTACTATCCTACTTTATTGAAAACTATATCTGTGTTAAAAGAAAAGCAAATTCAATAAATTGCACTGATGCAATGCGATTCAGAGTCACTGCACTAAGATGAGAGATGGTCTTTGCGTTTAGTGCAGGATACTTCCATGTGTCAGAGTGATATAGAATTCACCTCACTGGAATATTTAGTACTATTTTAACAAAATTGACTTTAGTTGTACTAACATTATCTTTGGGACTGAGTATGATTTACAGAGTATACCACGGGATTTTTGAAATTTACAGCATGGTCAAAATGTATTGGAAAACTATTTCCATGAATTGATTATATTGCTGTGTTGTTCCACTAGCCCAAAAGATTTATTGCTGTGAACTTCTTGGTTTTGTGTTTAGTATTTTGATTTTAACAGTCAAGTAATGGTTTACGTTGTGATCTGTGCCTATTACTTGACAATCCAAACAAAAGCTGGTCATGTTCTGCATGAACTCAGCAATATTACACTAAAAGCTAATTCAGAACAAACATTTAATATTATATAAAAGCACTTATGAAGACAAGTCCATGCAAGAGAGTTAAGTAAGGGCAAAAGTAGCTCTCAATTTGGGAGTTGGATATTATCACTTTAGTTTTTCATTCGCAATCATGAGTATTTCAGGGTCCCAACACCAAGGGTCTTTGAGAGCCACCCTTCTATAGGTTGACATTTAAGACAGATCCAGATCCATTCAATTATTGATGACAGCAGAGTTTATATGTCTTGGAAAGTGTAATGGGATCATCAGAGCCTCTCGGTGACAGGAATTCCAATGGAAATGTGGGGCTGATGTGCACTCTGAGGACTGCAAAGGAAGATTAAAATAAACTCTAGCCATGCAGAGGAATATTTTTCACTTACGCCACACCTGCAGACCTCAGACAATTGTGACTTTTGGGGATAAAGTGAGGTAAAGTGGGATGGTGAATAGTATGAGGAGACCTCATCTCTCTCTCTCTCTCTCTATCTTTCACACACACACACACACACACACACACACACACACACACACACACACACACACACACACACACACACACACACACGCGCGCGCGCGCGGGCGCGCACTCACATTGACATCACCAATTTGTGCCCAACTGATTTCCCATGCCAACTGGTAGCCAAGAGGTGAAAACTTATCAGAGTCTCCCCACCACCTCCCCCTCCACCACCCCTTTCCCCCACCTCACAACAACCTTAGATCTAAAATCTACTCTCTCCACCTCCAAAGCTGCTTCCATGCAGAAAATAAAAAGTTTTGCCCAGCAGGAACTGTCCAATGATTTCTCAAAAATCTGAATATTTATTCCTTAGAGGTTAGATTGGATATGAAGTGAAAATGGGTTTGAGGGTTGTGGTGCATAATGAATCTGTTCACCGCATTGAATCTGTGCTGTCTACTGTCATGTATGCTTGCTGCTTCAGCTAGCTCTTCTCGCTCTGTTCACTGGCTGCACACATTAAGAAACAAACCAATGAACCCTGTCCAAAGCATCAGAACATATGTCAATAAATATTCCCTTTGCTCTGTTACTTCTAACTGCACAGATGTTTTTTTAAAAATCCAGATATTTTAAAAATGTTAGAGTCTCATCCTTTCAAAAGTTTTTGTATTGGCAGTTAATTTTTCACCCTCCTGTTGACAATGAAAACAAGAAAGGCACCAAAATAAACTGAAAGAACAAAAGTTATTTTTCAAACTGATTGAAACATTTGAATTTAAATGGTAGAATTAGTAAATTTAAATGATTAAATAACAGAACCTTCAGAATAGATTCTACGGAATGATTATGTAATTTAATTTGTTTTGAATTATGAGAATAAGCTGCTTACCGCTATGGGAAATTAAAAATAATTTCACTTAAACCTACATTTACGTTTGACTTTGGCTTGCCGTTAACACGGTAAATCAATAAAATATCAATATTGATTGCTTCATCTGATGTGATAAGTTCAATGTCATATAATAAAAATTTATTTTTAGCACACAGGCAATATGATATTCACCAGAAATTGTAAGAATAATATCTGGTTTTGTTCTCTGTTCATAAAGGTAAAGTCACCATTGTCCTACTCTCCCATTAGGGAGAGACAACTCGTGACGGTTTAAACTAAGCGTCACCATGCCTCAAGTGACAGGAAAGATTGAGAAGGAGAATTCTTCATGGTTACCTAAGCCAGTGCAGAACTTTAATACATGTTATTGATGTTACTTGATGTTGCAAACTGACCAGCCAGCCAACATGTCGTTAGTCCTTAGTTCAGGAGATACATTGCATAGATGTGGAATTCCAATTGGCACACAACAATATTAAATTCAGTACTGTGCACAGTGGAATTGTTCTCAATCTTCTTTAAACTATCTGTAAATTTTGTAATCATCAGTACTAATGATGCTAGTTTCACATAGAATTCTTACTTAACAATTGCCAAGACCTCAAGAAACTAGGAATGAATTTAGTTTGGATGAAAGTGCAAAATAATACATGAGCAGTCATCTTACACTTAAACTGATTTTATTTTCCAATGGACTTTTTTTTGTTAAAGTGTACCTTCACTTTGTATAACTATTGCATTATTTTCAAAAATAAAATTTGACATCTCCTTTTTACCACAGTTGTACAGGATGTCATGGATGAGCCTCAACTTGTCAATGAATGTTTTGCCCACCCGCTGGAGAACTTGTATGTCCTCTGGGTTGCTTCAGTTTGTGAACGTCCACTAGAATTGAGGGTCTATCAGACAGTTAACTGGCCAGCAACCAGTGCGAATGCCGTACTTTACCCTCAGACTTGTCAACTGAGTGACATTGCATTACACCAATTGAGTTAGCTCTGACTGAATGCAAGATACCACTAAAGGAGCAGTTGTGTATTTGCACCCCACTCACGAGTTTTAACTTCATAATCCATGCTGACATTTCAGTGATACATTAAGTGAATGCTGCACAGTCTGAGATACTATCCTTTTGGATGAGATGTTGAATTAATGACGCATTTGATTTCCTAGTTATGCCTCAAGAAAAAGCTTGGAACTAATTTGAAAAAAGACGAAAGGAGTTCTCTCTGTTGTTAGCCAATGGTTACCCCTCAGCCAACACCACTAAAGTAGAAGATTGTTGCAGTGCTGTCTGGGGGATATATAAATTGGTACAATATATAAAATATGGCACCCAATGATAACACTTCAAAAATACGTGGAAGGTTAACCGTGACTGGATTGAAAAGCATGAATATTTGCTGTGATCTGCCATTGTAATGAGGCCTCTGCCATGAGGCTCTCACACTTCCGGCAGACATTTTGCCTTCACCTCAATCAAGCCCAGGTGTTGGATCACACAGCTGTGCTGTAAACTGAACGCATGGTATCAGAAGAAGCAATGAGGTTGAGTCTCCAAAGTTGAAGTAAAAAGCACAGCAGCAGAATTGCAAAAGGACCATAATGAAAACCCTGCTTAAGAGAAACTGGCTGCATCTTTTTGCCAAGTAACTCCTATTCAAATTACAAGGGATGTGAGGTAGAACTGAGAATTCTTTCATGAAGAACAGCAGAATTATGCAACAGCAGCAGATTTGTCGAGCAAAACAGAGCGAGTTTAAGTAGCGACACATCGCTCACTGTTGGGAAGACTATTTCGAGCTACACACCACCTTGAATCTCCTTGGAGAGCAAAAAAAAACACAGAAGAAATTTGAAAAGCTTTGAAGCACATTTTGAGCCCCAAATGAATCATATGTGTAAACAGAACATATTCAGTCCTAGAGAACAAAGTGAAAAGGAGTCCATTGATCATCATTAACTCAGCCTGCAGAAACATGAGAATTCTCACAAATAAAAATGAACTAATTAAAGATAGAATCATCTTAGACAAAAGAGATCTTTCAGAGACAGCATGCTCGCTGAGAGAAGAGAATCTAATTCTCTAAGATGTTATGACCATCTACTGAAGATCTGAGCTTGTAGATCAACAACGATAAAGCATATAAAGGAGAACAAGTGAATTTGTCCACAATGTGGAGAAACAGCATTGGTCTGTTCACTATGTTCATAAAAAGCCTACACCTCAGAAGTGCAACAATGTGAAGAAAAATGGCTCACCTTCAGAAGAGCCAACAGGAAAAATAAGCCCAAAGCAACAACAGGAAAGATATTGTTAAACTTGAAAACATTCATAAAAGATTTACCAGGATGTTGCCGAGACTGGATCATTTGAGCTATAGGGAGAGGCTGAGTAGGCTGGGGCTATTTTCCTGGGACGTTGCAGGCTGAGGGGTGACCTTAAAGAAGTTTATAAAGTCATGTGGGGATTAGTTAGGGTCTACTCAAGATCTATTCCCCAGGGTGGCGGAGTCCAAACCTAGACGGCATAGGTTTAAGGTGAGAGGGGAAATATTTAAAAGGGACCTAAGGGGCAACTTTTTCATGCTGAGGCTGGTTCATGGATGGAATGAGCTTCCAGATGAAGTGGTGGAAACTAGTACAATAAAAACATTTAAAAGGCACCTGGAAGGGCATACGAACAGGAAGTGTTTAGAGGAATATGGGCCAAATGCTGTCAAATGGGACTTGATTAATTTAGGATATCTGGTCGGCATGGACAGGTTGGACTGAAGGGTGTGTTTCCGTGCTATACAGCACTATGACACTAAGTAGCAAATAATACAGAGAACAAAGAAAGAAACAAAGAAAGTGTATCCAGACTGAATAAAAGATGTTCTAACTTCAAGAAACTAAACCTTCTGCATGCTAGTGTTTAGCTAGGAACTAGAGAACCAGGCCTATAAAGGTGATCCGGATAATTAACACAACAATGTTAGCCAAGAATTCGGATGAAGCAAGATTGATTAATGGAGAGATATTAGGCAAATATTCTGATGATTCAATCTATGCCCTAGAACAGGTTGATAATATCCAGATATTAGACACAAAACTAAAACCAATCATCTCAGTAAGAACCAATTCAAAAACTCAAACTAATGATCCTACCTGCACCAGAAGAGACTTGTCTGGTAGAATCTTGTCAGACTCTGAGTGACATGGGCTATGGCAAGATATATGGCAGAATTGAGTGAGATGTGACACCCTTTTTGAAAGCTTTGCTTAGCTCGAGGGGCATGGCCTGATTCCTGTCAGAAGTTTCTATTTGATATTTACCGCTGCTTGTTAAACAACTTGTCACCAGGCCAGTTCAGCCTGCGTTGTGATCTTATCGAACTCACCAATGTTCCAAATGATCTCCGAGTTGCTCACAGCGCCCTTGCTGCGCATTGGTTTGCCTATGCATCACCTCATCCAACATGAGCTCCAGCTCCATGCCAACAAAATAAGGCCCCAATTTACCCCTGTCTGCCCTTTCTGGGGTAAATGCCAGGAACTGTGCAGGGTGACTCCAGACTGATGGTGCTTGTCCAGATGCACAATAGCCTTGTTAAGATGGTGCAGGTGCCACCACTGCCAGTCATTTACAAGACCCCTGGTGAGTGGGCAAGTTGGTCCGGGAACAACGATTGGTAAGATGGAGTGAAAATCAGAAGTAATACTAAACAAAAGAACAGAAGCGCCAATTCAGGCAGTCAGTTTTGTAAGATTACAGTGTGAAAACTCATTTGGTCTCGTGGCGAAAATCACTCAACACGACTCACACTTAACCAAAAAACAACATAAGATTGTAACAGTTTTTCACAGGCCATGTCATTTGACAAACAAACGAACAAATAATGCTAGGCAGAGAGAATCTGAATGCAAGACATAAAGGAATCTGCACACTGAAGGCACAAAATGAAAAGATTGCCTTGTCAGGCACAGTTATTGCACTGAAAGGCAAGAGACCTCTTAAAGAACAGCGTAAATCAGCAGAGTAGGCTGAGAAGATTTTGAAACCAAACCAGTGAGCACATTATTCCGGCTAACAGACATTGGAGAAAAAAACCTAACATCTTACATGTGTACCATCATAGAATATAACTACTTTAAAATTCCTCATTTGTGTAAATAAATGGACAGATGTGGGATGAGCTAGAATAACAAACAGTTGCTAATGTATGATAACAATAGAATTATCAGATTACTCGGGTAACTCAAAATATTCCTGAGTAAGCATGCATTTTTTTTGTCTTTTTGTAACAAAAGAATGCTTTGGATTGAATGGAGTGTTTGGATTAAAATGCAATCATTTAGAAATGTCTGTGTGAACCTCCATTAATCATGTGACCACTACAATGAAACACAAAATATAGGCAGACACCTTGACTTCACTTCATTAAAATCCTTGTTTTAGAAACGCAGTTATGTTGCATGCCTGCAAAAAAGCTACTTTGAAACTTCCTATAATAATTAAGGCTACTATGTAAATGAAGGTCTATTTGTCTTTGTTTTTATTTAGTCACTTTGGACTGTACAGACAAGATTATTATTTGATGGGCAATTTGGGGAACAGGCAGTTGGGAAGTCATTTGAATGATTAACATCCAAAAATGGTTCAGCATTGAATTTTATGTGTTTGGCCAATGTTCTGCCCAAGCATTAGCATTGCTTATAAAAACTGGGGACATCAGTGTTGCACAGCTGAGCCCGGCATTTTACACTATTTTAAATGGATTTTAGTCTTATGGTCTTTGGAGCATTTTCAAGTTGCAATTTGGCAAGCAAAACCTTTTGTACATTTCTATTGGGCTTACAAGTGCATCATTTTAGTCCATTGTTTCTGTCTTTTGTTGTGTCCATGATTTCACTTCATTATGCTTCAGTTTGTCCAAAACCCACTGCAAAATGGCACCTGAGAAGGCTGGGCTCACTTGTGTAAAAGTTAGATAATGCCCAGTTTGGCAGTGTGAATTTGTTACACAGAACCAATCAAAATTGAGAGTTAGGTCTCATTTATAATTACCTATCATGTCGCTGACTTTTAATATATACTCCTCATGAGCGGATCAGGGCATCAATGCTAGGTTGCTTGAAGATGACAACATTTCTTGGCTAGATCATGGAAGATTAGGGTTACCAGGAACAGCCTATATAAGGCCTGCAAGATTTTGGGCCTGATGTAGATTAGGAAAAACATTCCAACTTCTAATGTCTCCATGCTCAGATCAGAATGTTTTATGAATCATACTAATTTGCTGGTAACATCCAGTGGTCTCTTTGAGGTATACAGGTTGAACTACATTTGAATATGTCTATATCAACCACAGCAATAATGCCAATGATTCCAGTGGAGATGAGAAACTATACATCTTCTGCTTTTACCTCCTTCTGTCTGCTTGCATCACTTCCTCAACGGGATGATGACCCACTTTCCAAGAAGAGTCATCCTCTCTTGTCTTTCACAGCATTGTTGGATTTTCATTGCCTAATGATGAAACTTGGGAGCTTATACCAATGTTGTTATTTGGATTCATATTTACAGACAATAGCTGATGGTTTAGTCTGAGTAAATGCGTATTAATTTAAAGGATAGTCCAAACATGACAAGCTGGTCAGATCATGTTACTAGCAGCCAATTTATCTAATTCATATACAAATGTCTGTCATGCAAAAGGAGCCTAGGCAAATGAAGGAGTACAGCGTGCAATCAAAACTTGCTGAAGCTTAGCCCCTTTGTGTGTAGCTGCACTTGTTTCACATGGGACTGATTTCACAGCATTGAAAAATCAAATCTTCTAGGTAAATCTTTCAGTGCTTTGTATCAGTTTAAAAAGACAATATTGCTTTCAACACAATACTCGTGAAAAAGATAGTCAAGCGCGCAATGCATTATGCAGTGGGCTGTTGCCTTTTACAAGCTAGAGAGAAAGTGCCCTTAAAGGCATTTTCACCTCTCTGATCAACAGGATTAGCCTAAGCAATGTTAGGGGTGCATTTATCTGCTCTGTCAACTCCACATGCCTTAACCTTTTTTGAAAATTGCACTGTTTTGTCAAAAGAGCCATGAGATTTTTTAATGTGCATTATTTAATGGTTTTAAAGTAAAGATAATTTATTTTGGAAAAATTTGGTAAATGCAATATTTAATAAGCATAAAAAGACATCTAAATTTGTTTTTCAATCATCTAAGCAAATGTGTCAACCATATTTTTTCTATTCACATGTGTAAATTATTTCACTCTGACACTGCTTTCTGAACTGAAAAAATCTTATTTAATGCCACCAGTTATTCATTGCAGGAAGACAATTTATCTTGATATGAATACAGCATGGAGTAGCATTAAGGAAGTAGGCAGAGCATCCCGAACTGGCATTACAGAAATTCAGGCCTATGCTGACAGTAGACAAGAGGACAAGGTTATTGCTTTGGCAGCAAGTGACAAGGTGAATGTTGAAAGTCCCAATGAATGAAGATTAGTATTCTGACGTTCATGTCTACCTGCAAATTGTTACAGGCTTATATAAATGGTGAAATATGATTCAGTGTCCTAGTGAATGGCATTGTGACAAACTGTAAACAAGCAGGAATAATTTATAGCGTTTTAAGTCATTTGCACATCCTTTCAGCAGAAATTGTATATCTTTACTGGTAATTCCCCAGTTGGTTATTATAGCTATCAGGCAAAATATCAACTTGTCTATGGATCTCTGGTTCCACCGGCAGAGCTCCTCACTTTTGAGTCAAAAGGTTCAATACCCCTGCAGGTTTTCAGCAAAAAATTCAAGGTTGAAATTCCAACATAGTTATTTGAAGAAATGCTGTACTGTCAGAGGTGCTGTTTTTCAGACGAGATGTTAAACTATGTCTGCTGCTGCTAAAAGATATAAGAAATTAGAGGGCACTATTTTAAAACAGACTAAGGGTATTATCCACGAGAGATAATGGGAACTGCAGATACTGGAGAATCCGAGATAACAAAGTTTGGAGCTAGATGAACACAGCAGGCCAAGCAGCAATGAGGAGCACAAAAGCTGCTTGGCCTGCTGTGTTCATCCAGCTCCACACTTTGTTATCTAAGGGTATTATCCACAATGTCTAGGGCAACACTTACCGCTTGATGAGCAGAGTTGCTGCATTTACGCGATTACAGCAATGACCATACTTCAATGGCTGTGAAGCACTTTGAAATGTCCTTTGGTGAAGAAAGGTGTTACCGCAATCCTCTCAGAGCTATAAAAAAAGGAAGAAGACAAAAAGTAAGCTAACACTAGCCAAACTGAAAACTCACTCTAAATAAATTAGAATGGAGCTAATCGTGAGCAAACAATTTTTCTCATGGGACAAGCAATCCTACCTTTAAAAAAAGCAATTGTAACCTTTTGCAGCAAAAGAGTTCGATTTGTGGCCATGGGATTGCTGCAGAAAAGTGAGACTAATTTAGGTAGTCATGTATTTTTGGCAGTACAAACTCAATGGGCCAAAAGGTCTATTCTGTAGATTTTATGATTCTATACCAACATTCCACTTATAGGAGATACATGTAGAGAAATTTTGTTGCCAGTATTCTAGACAGACTGTATCAGAGATAATGGGAACTGCAGATGCTGGAGATTCCAAGATAATAAAATGTGAGGCTGGATGAACACAGCAGGCCAAGCAGCATCTCAGGAGCACAAAAGCTGACGTTTCGGGCCTAGACCCTTCATCAGAGAGGGGGATGGGGGGAGGGAACTGGAATAAATAGGGAGAGAGGGGGAGGCGGACCGAAGATGGAGAGTAAAGAAGATAGGTGAAGAGGGTGTAGGTGGGGAGGTAGGGAGGGGATAGGTCAGTCCAGGGAAGACGGACAGGTCAAGGAGGTGGGATGAGGTTAGTAGGTAGCTGGGGGTGCGGCTTGGGGTGGGAGGAAGGGATGGGTGAGAGGAAGAACCGGTTAGGGAGGCAGAGACAGGTTGGACTGGTTTTGGGATGCAGTGGGTGGGGGGGAAGAGCTGGGCTGGTTGTGTGGTGCAGTGGGGGGAGGGGATGAACTGGGCTGGTTTAGGGATGCAGTGGGGGAAGGGGAGATTTTGAAACTGGTGAAGTCCACATTGATACCATATGGCTGCAGGGTTCCCAGGCGGAATATGAGTTGCTGTTCCTGCAACCTTCGGGTGGCATCATTGTGGCAGTGCAGGAGGCCCATGATGGACATGTCATCAAGAGAATGGGAGGGGGAGTGGAAATGGTTTGCGACTGGGAGGTGCAGTTGTTTGTTGCGAACTGAGCGGAGGTGTTCTGCAAAGCGGTCCCCAAGCCTCCGCTTGGTTTCCCCAATGTAGAGGAAGCCGCACCGGGTACAGTGGATGCAGTATACCACATTGGCAGATGTGCAGGTGAACCTCTGCTTAATGTGGAATGTCATCTTGGGGCCTGGGATGGGGGTGAGGGAGGACGTGTGGGGACAAGTGTAGCATTTCCTGCGGTTGCAGGGGAAGGTGCCGGGTGTGGTGGGGTTGGAGGGCAGTGTGGAGCGAACAAGGGAGTCACGGAGAGAGTGGTCTCTCCGGAAAGCAGACAGGGGAGGGGATGGAAAAATGTCTTGGGTGGTGGGGTCGGATTGTAAATGGCGGAAGTGTCGGAGGATAATGCGTTGTATCCGGAGGTTGGTAGGGTGGTGTGTGAGAACGAGGGGGATCCTCTTGGGGCGGTTGTGGCGGGGGCGGGGTGTGAGGGATGTGTCGCGGGAAATGCGGGAGACGCGGTCAAGGGCGTTCTCAATCACCGTGGGGGGAAAGTTGCGGTCCTTAAAGAACTTGGACATCTGGGATGTGCGGGAGTGGAATGTCTTATCGTGGGAGCAGATGCGGCGGAGGCGGAGGAATTGGGAATAGGGGATGGAATTTTTGCAGGAGGGTTGGTGGGAGGAGGTGTATTCTAGGTAGCTGTGGGAGTCGGTGGGCTTGAAATGGACATCAGTTACAAGCTGGTTGCCTGAGATGGAGACTGAGAGGTCCAGGAAGGTGAGGGATGTGCTGGAGATGGCCCAGGTGAACTGAAGGTTGGGGTGGAAGGTGTTGGTGAAGTGGATGAACTGTTCGAGCTCCTCTGGGGAGCAAGAGGCGGCGCCGATACAGTCATCAATGTACCGGAGGAAGAGGTGGGGTTTGGGGCCTGTATAGGTGCGGAAGATGGACTGTTCCACGTAACCTACAAAGAGGCAGGCATAGCTGGGGCCCATGCGGGTGCCCATGGCCACCCCCTCAGTCACGGTCGGACATAGAGCAGTTTTTCCGCCGTCTTCGCCTGCATACCTACTTCTTCAACTGGGAACCCAACCCTCCTTCCACTGACCCCTTCACCCGCTTCCAACACAAGTCCTCCTCCTGGACACCACCCCCAGGCCTCCTACCCTCCCTCGACCTCTTCATCTCCAACTGCCGTCGAGACATCAACCGCCTCAACCTCTCCACCCCTCTCACCCACTCCAACCTCTCCCCCGCAGAACGGGCAGCCCTCCGCTCCAACCCCAACCTCACCATCAAACCCGCAGACAAGGGTGGCACAGTGGTAGTATGGCGTACTGACCTCTACATCGCCGAGGCCAGACGCCAACTCTCCGACACCACCTCCTACCGCCTCCTCGATCATGACCCCACACCCGAGCACCAAACCATCATCTCCAACACCATTCATGACCTCATCACCTCAGGGGACCTCCCACCCACAGCCTCCAACCTCATTGTTCCCCAACCCCGCACGGCCCGTTTCTATCTCCTTCCCAAAATCCACAAACCTGCCTGCCCTGGTCGACCCATCGTCTCAGCCTGCTCCTGCCCCACCGAACTCATCTCCACCTATCTGGACTCCATTTTCTCCCCTTTGGTCCAGGAACTCCCCACCTATGTCCGTGACACCACCCACGCCCTCCACCTCCTCCAGGACTTCCAATTCCCTGGCCCCCATCACCTCATATTCACCATGGACGTCCAGTCCCTGTACACCTGCATTCCGCATGGAGATGGCCTCAAGGCCCTCCGCTTCTTCCTGTCCCGCAGGCCCGACCAGGCCCCCTCCACCGACACTCTCATCCGCCTAGCGGAACTCGTCCCCACACTCAACAACTTCTCTTTTGACTCCTCCCACTTCCTACAGACTAAGGGGGTGGCCATGGGCACCCGCATGGGCCCCAGCTATGCCTGCCTCTTTGTAGGTTACGTGGAACAGTCCCTCTTCCGCACCTACACAGGCCCCAAACCCCACCTCTTCCTCCGGTACATTGATGACTGTATCGGCGCCGCCTCTTGCTCCCCAGAGGAGCTCGAACAGTTCATCCACTTCACCAACACCTTCCACCCCAACCTTCAGTTCACCTGGGCCATCTCCAGCACATCCCTCACCTTCCTGGACCTCTCAGTCTCCATCTCAGGCAACCAGCTTGTAACTGATGTCCATTTCAAGCCCACCGACTCCCACAGCTACCTAGAATACACCTCCTCCCACCCACCCTCCTGCAAAAATTCCATCCCCTATTCCCAATTCCTCCGCCTCCGCCGCATCTGCTCCCACGATAAGACATTCCACTCCCGCACATCCCAGATGTCCAAGTTCTTTAAGGACCGCAACTTTCCCCCCACGGTGATTGAGAACGCCCTTGACCGCGTCTCCCGCATTTCCCGCGACACATCCCTCACACCCCGCCCCCGCCACAACCGCCCCAAGAGGATCCCCCTCGTTCTCACACACCACCCTACCAACCTCCGGATACAACGCATTATCCTCCGACACTTCCGCCATTTACAATCCGACCCCACCACCCAAGACATTTTTCCATCCCCTCCCCTGTCTGCTTTCCGGAGAGACCACTCTCTCCGTGACTCCCTTGTTCGCTCCACACTGCCCTCCAACCCCACCACACCCGGCACCTTCCCCTGCAACCGCAGGAAATGCTACACTTGTCCCCACACGTCCTCCCTCACCCCCATCCCAGGCCCCAAGATGACATTCCACATTAAGCAGAGGTTCACCTGCACATCTGCCAATGTGGTATACTGCATCCACTGTACCCGGTGCGGCTTCCTCTACATTGGGGAAACCAAGCGGAGGCTTGGGGACCGCTTTGCAGAACACCTCCGCTCAGTTCGCAACAAACAACTGCACCTCCCAGTCGCAAACCATTTCCACTCCCCCTCCCATTCTCTTGATGACATGTCCATCATGGGCCTCCTGCACTGCCACAATGATGCCACCCGAAGGTTGCAGGAACAGCAACTCATATTCCGCCTGGGAACCCTGCAGCCATATGGTATCAATGTGGACTTCACCAGTTTCAAAATCTCCCCTTCCCCCACTGCATCCCTAAACCAGCCCAGTTCATCCCCTCCCCCCACTGCACCACACAACCAGCCCAGCTCTTCCCCCCCACCCACTGCATCCCAAAACCAGTCCAACCTGTCTCTGCCTCCCTAACCGGTTCTTCCTCTCACCCATCCCTTCCTCCCACCCCAAGCCGCACCCCCAGCTACCTACTAACCTCATCCCACCTCCTTGACCTGTCCGTCTTCCCTGGACTGACCTATCCCCTCCCTACCTCCCCACCTACACCCTCTCCACCTATCTTCTTTACTCTCCATCTTCGGTCCGCCTCCCCCTCTCTCCCTATTTATTCCAGTTCCCTCCCCCCATCCCCCTCTCTGATGAAGGGTCTAGGCCCGAAACGTCAGCTTTTGTGCTCCTGAGATGCTGCTTGGCCTGCTGTGTTCATCCAGCCTCACATTTTATTATCTTCTAGACAGACTGTGCCTGGTGTAAAACACTGAGGGTACATTTGCTTCAGCACCGTTTGTTTTCCAAATTAATCTACAGATAGAAGCCTGGGGGAAGTGCTAGCCATTACCATTAGACTGTTCTGGTCACCATCTTGTAAAATATGAACACATCTCTATTTTTAGTCATAAAGTGAGCAGTCCTAAAGGTGATCCATCCTCAGGGTGTTTTAAGCTGCAATCATTGAGGAGAAAGAGAAAATATCCTTCTGCAGACTGCCATACCCATATTGACTGTTATATCCTCAGTAAGATGACAGGTTGGAGTGAGCTATACTGAGAATTCTTAATTTTTCTTTTACTTTCATGCTTGCTGTTGAAATGTTGGCAATACTGTCAGGGCTGTGATTGCTGTTTATCCCTAGCAGCAATAAAAAGTCATTAGTGTGTCCTTTTCTTCGACTGTAGCAGTCTCTGTCATGGCGGTGCTCCAACAATGTTTTCAATAGAGAATTCCAGTTTTCCTTTGCCCCAATGGCAGTGAAAGAATGATCATAAAGGTCTAAACCAACTTGCTGTTTAAATTGGACAGCGCATGGAGCTAACAATGTTTCTATGATGTTATGAAGATTATTCTTCCCAGTTAAAGAGATTAAAATAAAGGGAAATGCTATAGAAGTAACTTGGTGATTTGGTAACCTATCACTGTGAGCTAAACCAGTCCTATAACCCTATGAAAGATCTGTACTTTTTCAATTTTTGTCTCTTGCACACCTTCAATTTTAACATCTCCACTACTTGAGACTGTGCCATCAGCTGCTGGAGACAATAGCTCTGGAATTTCCATGCTGACCTTCTTTTCATCTTTTCCTATCCTTCCTCACTTATGATGCTCCTTAAATTTAACTCTTTTCTCAGGCTGTAAATCATGTGGACTAATCCGTCCTCTTATATGTCTCAGTATTTAACTTGCTTTCATTCATTAATGGGATGAGGGCGTTGCTGGCAAGGCAGCATTTATTGCCCATCCTGAGTTGCCCAGAGGGGAGTTCAGAGTCGGCAGATTGCTATGGGTCTGGAGTCACATGTAGGCCAGAACATGTAACGGTGGCAGTTTCCTTCCCTAAAGCAAGGTAGGGTGTTTTTTTGCGACAATCAACAATGGATTTATAATCATCATTAGATCCTTAATTACAGATATTTAATTGAATTCACTTTCCACCATCTGCCGTGGTGGGATTCGAACCCGGGTCCCCAGAACGTCGTTCAGGCCTCTGGATTAATAGTCCAGCGATAATACGACTACGGTGTTGCCCCCGCGCCCCCCCCATGATATGATAATATAATATTGTTTAATAATATTGCAGTGAGAAGTTTCTGATCAT
Source organism: Stegostoma tigrinum (assembly GCF_030684315.1). NCBI lineage: Eukaryota > Metazoa > Chordata > Chondrichthyes > Orectolobiformes > Stegostomatidae > Stegostoma > Stegostoma tigrinum. The sequence continues at coordinate 90,684,237 of NC_081354.1, read as the reverse complement.
TTTATACCTGTTTAATGAATGTTTGTTGTTAGCTTGTATCAACAATAATATGTATCAGACTACCATCATGTCAATACATCAGAGATAGAGACGAGTGAATCAAGAAATGTAGTGATAATGTCCCTGTATCAGCAATTCAGAGACTTGGACTAGTGGTCCGGAAACATAAACCTGGGATGTTAAATTTAGCTATAGATTTGAAGGAAAAAGCAATATTAGTAATGGTGACAATATGATTACCAGATAGTACTAAAAGTGAACATATACTCCCCAATGTCCTTCAAACAGTTGGGTTCTGAGGAAGGGCCACCGGACCCAAAACATTAACACTGTTTTTTCCTTCACAGATGCTGCCAGATCTGCTGCACTTTTCCAGCAACTTTGTTTTTGTACTCTGATATCCTAACCAAGTCTGACCTATATGTGGCATGCCACTTACTTGCCAAAAAGGAAGCTCACCAGCATATTCTCAATGGCAGTTATGGGAAGGCGTTAAATGCTGGCTTAAAAGGCAGATGGGTTACAGTCAGGGGACAGAAACGGAACCGGCTGGCAGTGCAAGGATCCCCTGTGGCCATCCCCCTCAACAATAAGTGTACCGTTTTAGATGCTGTTGGGGAGGACGACTTACCAGGGGTAAGCAGTGTGGCACAGGTCTCTGGCACAGAGTCTGTCCCTGCTGCTCAGCAGGGAAGGGGGAAGAGGAGCAGAGCAGTAGTCATTGGGGACTCCATAGTTAGGGGGACAGATAGGAGGTTCTGTGGGGACGAGAGAGACTCATGCTTGGTGTGTTGCCTCCCAGGTGCCAGGGTGTGTGATGTCTCTGATCGTGTTTTTAGGACCCTTAAGGGGGAGGGGGAGCAGCCCCAAGTCATGGTCCACATTGGCACCAATGATATAGCCAGGAAGAGAGATGGGGATTTAAGGCAGAAATTCAGGGAGCTAGGATGGAAGCTGAGAGCTAGGACGAACAGAGTTGTTGTCTCTGGTTTGTTGCCCGTGCCACATGCCAGTGAGGCGAGGAATAGGGAGAGAGAGGAGTTGAACACGTGGCTACAGGGATGGTGCAGGAGGGAGGGTTTTGGATTCTTGGATAATTGGGGCTCTTTCTGGGGTAGGTGGGACCTCTACAAGCAAGATGGTCTTCACCTGAACCAGAGGGGTACCGATATCCTGGGGGGGGGAATTTGCTAAGGCTATTCAGGTGGGTTTAAACTAATTCAGCAGGGGGATGGGCACCAAAATTGTAGTTCGAATATAGAAAAGGTTGAGAGTAAGGAGGTCGGAAATAAAGTTTCAGGGACGCAAGATGGCACCGGCAAGCAAGAAGTTGGTTTGAAGTGTATCTACTTCAATGCCAGGAGCGTCCAGAATAAGGTGGGTGAACTTGCAGCATGGGTTCGTACCTGGGACTTCGATGTTGTGGCCATTTTGGAGACATGGATAGAGCAGGGGCAGGAGTGGTTGTTGCAGGTTCCGGGATTTAGATGTTTCAGTAAGAACAGAGAAGACGGTAAAAGGGAGGGGGTGGGAGGTGTGGCATTATTGGTCAAGGACAGTATTACAGTTGCAGAAAGGGTGTTTGGGGGCTTGTCAACTGAGGTAGTATGGGCTGAGGTTAGAAACAGGAAAGGAGACGTCACACTGTTGGGAGTTTTCTACAGGCTTCCGAATAGTTCCAGAGATGTAGAGGAAAGGATAGCAAAGATGATTCTCGATAGGAGTGAGAGAGACAGGGTAGTTGTCATGGGGGGCTTCAACTTTCCAAATATTGACTGGGAACACTATAGTTCGAGTGCTATAGATGGGTCAGTTTTTGTCCAGTGTGTGCAGGAGGGCTTCTTGACACAATATGTAGATAGGCCAACAAGGGGCAAAGCCAGATTAGATTTGGTACTGGATAATGAGCCCAGCCAGGTGTTAGATTTGGAAGTAGGTGAGCACTTTGGTGATAGTGATCACAATTCTGTTATGTTTACTTTAGTGATGGAAAGGGATAGGTGAATACCACTGGGCAAGAGTTATAGCTGGGGGAAAGGCAATTACGATGAGATTAGGCAAGATTTAGGGAGCATAGAATGGGGAAGGAAACTGCAGGGGATGGGCACATTAGAAATGTGGAACTTCTTCAAGGAAAAGCTCCTGTGTGTTCTAAGTAAGTATGTACCTGTCAGGCAGGGAGGAAGCTGTACAGCGCGGGAGCCGTGGTTTACAAATGAAGTGGAATCTCTGGTCAGGAGGAAGAAGAAGGCTTATGTGAGGATGAGATGTGAAGGCTCAGTTAGGGCACTTGAGGGCTATGAGATAGCCAGAAAAGGCCTAAAGAGAGAGCTCAGAAGAGCCAGGAGGAGACATGAGAAGTTGTTGGTGGATAGGTTCAGGGTAAACCCTAAGGCTTTCTATAGGTATTTAAGGAATAAAAGAATGAAAAAGTAAGATTAGGGCCAATCAAGGATAGTAGCGATAAGTTGTGTGTGGAGTCAGAGGAGAGAGGGGAAGCACTAAATGAATATTTTTTGACAGTATTCACTCTAGAAAACGACAATGTTGTCGAGGAGAATACTGAGATACAGGCTACTAGACTAGGTGGGATTGAGGTTTACAAGGAAGAGGTATTAGAAATCCTGCAAAGTGTGAAGATAGATAAGTCCCCTGGGCCGGATGGGATTTATCCTAGGATCCTCTGGGAATCCAGGGAGGAGATTGCCGAGCCTTTGGCATTGATCTTTAACTTGTCATTGTCTACAGGAATAGTGCCAGACGACTGGAGGATAGCAAATGTGGTTCCCTTGTTCAAGAAGGGGAGTAGAGACAACCCTGGTAATTATAGACCAGTGAGTCTTACCTTAGTTGTTGGTAAAGTGTTGGAAAAGGTTATACGGGATATGATTTATAATAATCAAGAAAAGAATAAATTGATTAGGGATAGCCAGCACGGTTTTGTGAAGGGTAGTTCGTGCCTCACAAGCCTTATTGAGTTCTTTGAGAAGGTGACCAAACAGGTAGATGAGAGTAAGCCGGTTGATGTCGTGTATATGGATTTCAGCAAGACATTTGATAAGGTTCCCCACAATAGGCTATTGTACAAAATGCGGAGGAATGGGATTGTGGGAGATATGGCAGTTTGCATCAGAAATTGGCTTGCTGAAAGAAGACAGAGGGTGGTAGTTGATGGGAAATGTTCATCCTGGAGACCAGTTACTAGTGGTGTACCGCAAGGGTCAGTGTTGGGCCCACTGCTGTTTGTCATTTTTATAAATGACCTGGATGAGGGAGTAGAAGGATGGGTTAGTAAATTTGCAGATGACTCTAAGGTCGGTGGATTTGTGGATAGTGATGAAGGATGCTGTAGGATGCAGAGAGACATAGATAAGCTGCAGAGCTGGGCTGAGAAGTGTCAAATGGAGTTTAATGCAGACAAGTGTGAGGTGATGCACTTTGGTAGGAGTAACCGGAAGGCAAAGTACTGGGCTACTGGTAAGAGTCTTAGCAGTGTAGATGAGCAGAGAGATCTCGGTGTCCATGTGCACAGATCCTTGAAAATGAAAATTGCCGCCCAGGTTGACAGGGCTGTTAAGAAGGCATACAGTGTTTTAGCTTTTATTAATAGAGGGATCAAGTTCCGGAACCAAGAGGTTATGCTGCAGCTGTACAAAACTCTGGTGTGGCCGCACTTGGAGTATTGTGTACAGTTCTGGTCATCGCATTATAAGAAGGATGTGGAAGCTTTGGAAAGGGTGCAGAGGAGATTTACTTGGATATTGCCTGGAATGGAAGGAAGGCCTTATGAGGAAAGGCTGAGGGACTTGAGGCTGTTTTCATTGGGGAGAAGAAGTTTGAGAGGTGACTTAATTGAAACATATAAAATAATCAGAGGGTTAGAGAGGGTGGATAGGGAAAGCCTTTTTCCTAGGATGGTGACGGCGAGCACAAGGGGGCATTGCTTTAAATTGAGGGGTGAAAGATATAGGACAGATGTCAGAGGTAGTTTCTTTACTCAGAGAGTAGTAAGGGAATGGAACGCTTCACCTACAACAGTAGTAGATTCGCCAACTTTATGTACATTTAAGTCATCATTGGACAAGCATACGGACGTACATGGAACAGTGTAGGTTAGATGGGTTTCAGATCGGTTTGACAGGTTGGCACAACATTGAGGGCCGAAGGGCCTGTACTGTGCTGTTATGTTCTATGTTCTAGGTTCTAATACTCACATCTTGTTAGTGGTTATCAAACAAAAACATATCAACTGCTCTGTCCTGGGCCGCGTTTAACAGCTTGTATGTTGTTATGCCTATACCTATCAGACATGTGGTGAATTTCCATCAAACTTCTTAAACTGAGCCTTTTCAGTGCTGAAAGGATTTAAAAGGAGCTATACCATTTTTCACTGAGTGCTGAGCCTTGTTTTTGTAATCGCATTGTAATATTGCTGATTTGATTAAACCTCACGTGACTGATAAGCTCCAAAATTCTTCTGTTGTCAACTCTGCATTAATAATCCTAATGAATGTGAGGGTGTGTAAATGGCAGCAACATCACATGGGTGTTGTTTGCCATTCCTCAGTCCCTATCAATGTGTGGTCTAGATCCTGCTGCAGGCCGGCATAATTGTTTCAGTATGTGAGGAATTACGCTCAGTCTTATTTCTGATGTCATGATGGAGAGAGAGTGAATAAGGTTGGTTTTGATTATCGTAACTTTGAGTGCCAGTATAAATCAAGCTACTCGACTCTTTAGTTTTATTTTGTCACGATCTGGTTTACTAACTACTGTAATCATGTTAGTATACCCTTAAACTTACAAATTGTTCTGTTCCTTTGAGGTCTCAGAGTTGATAAAACTAAATGGATAATGTTAAAGATTTTAGCCTAGAAATTCAGTATGCCAAATAGTCACAGCATGCATCGAAAAGCCACTGCCATCTAAGAGGTAGTTCACCCGAATTGACAATAAATCCGAGCCACTAGCAACTAACACTCACACTGTTTGCCTTAAACCACCAGGACTTATCTGCTGTCCTTGGCCAATAGCCACCAGTCACCACATAGCCAAACTGACTGACAAGCTTGAGGGCCTTTTCTTGTGCCTGCAGCTTATTGGTAATGTATAATTTCCAGTGGCCTTTGATATGGTATCAGAACATGTGACCCAGAGATATAAATGTCCTATTTTCCGCATTACCCTGCGATCACCTGAAGCATGAAACACTACTGCTGTTGGCAATCTATTAACTTTGTATATGTCCAGACAGTCAGAGTCTGAGGAATATAATGTTTGTGCTTCATAGTTAGCTGAAATAAATATTTATTGGATTCTTCATTATCGATATCCATATCGGATTTCTAATGGTATGGGAGATAGTACAAGCATTTTCACACCAGGTATATCAACCTACTCTAGGCAAACAATCACATCAGCCCTACAACTGAGCTCTCTGAATGTGTGCAACTCCATTGCACAAGGATTAAGCTTTGATTCAAGCAAAATTCAATTTCTTGGCCTGTTTATGTAATGTTCCACTCCTATCTCCATCACTTCTCTTCTTTACACATTAACAAGATTTTGTCTAGTTAATGTCAGTCAAAATTTACCATCTATCAGCCCGCCTCTTAGGTTTTCATTCTAACTACCTTCAAAATAGATTCATTGTGGAAATGTGCTGACCTTATTCTTCACTATTTTAATGATACAAATAAGTTTTCATCCAAATGCTCCTCAAAAGCCACACGATGAGTTTTGCTGAGACCATTTCACCTCTAGCTTGAACCATTTTTATCCTGCCTCTAATACAAAAAAGATTTATCGTTAACTGAATTCCAGTCTCACAACTTGTCTTAGGGAATCCTTCCTAAAGAAAGGGCTTACTGGCTGATCTTGTGACAGAACCTTTAGGGAATGTGAATGCTCAATCTTTGCAATTGAGGATCAGTAAATTACAGCATGCTGTGAATTTTCTTCTGCCAAACCTACCCTGCAGTTTTTAAAGAAGAAGGCCTGAATACTAATAAATAATTCATTCGCTGGAGGATGTTATTTCATCAATGTTTGTTGACCTTGCCTATATAACAAGTGAATAAAAATGTAATTAATAGCAAGGCTCAGTGTTGAAAAAAGACAAGAATGACTTTGATTAACTAGGAGGATGAATAATTGCCCTTATGCAGGCTGACGTGGAAGATTGCAGTGTTATAGTACAAATATTTAAATCCCTTATCTGCCTATCCACGGGAGTGGTTTCTACAGTCATTTGCTGGCAGGTCTCTTGTGACAGAATGGCCTCATTTTTTATCATTTATTTCAAAGATGAGAGAGTACAAAATGTAGATTGCTAATTCAGATCCCAAGGAAAGTGATGCATTCCTGAATGAATAGTGTTTTTTTTACCCCAGAATCCCAACCTTGATATTTTGCCGAGGAACTGCAGATGCTGGACAATCTGAGATAACAAGGTGTAGAGCTGGAGGAGCACAGCAGGCCAAGCAGCATCAGAGGAGCAGGAAAGCTAATGTTTCGGATCTAGACCCTTCTGATATTTTGCCGAATTGTTTTTTTTAATATTAAACATAGTGATTCAGTGCTACATATTTTCCCTAACAGTCAGATTTCGAAGATGCTCCTACTTTGGAGTATTTAGCTAAAGATAAACAAAATTGACAATTTACAAAATTACAATTAATCTCAGCAGTGTGTACATTTGTCCCATGTGAAGGTGGTATTGGTAGTTTCCTGATAAGTAGAAAATCTCAAGTTATTAAAGCATAATTTGCCAACCAACAGTTTGTGTGTCACTTGCCACTAACAACAGCAGCTTGATCACATAACATTTCAACTTGCATTCAGAAAGGATATCAAATACAAAATGCCAAGTATCAAGAGATCAGCTCTTCTTCAGATTTGGGCTTTCATGTTCCAGCCAGCTGCAGTCTGCTGATGGTGGAGGACTAAAAATTTAGGTGAGCCACAAATCAGAACTGTGTGGGGCAATGGGTAGTCAGAAAAACTAATGCCTGATATGGTGAGAGATGGGCCTGAAATATCCTGTTGAATTCCAATGGAACCACCTCGTCCTGCTCTCAGAAATCTCCAGAAATGTACCTGTCGATCACTTACTGAACAGCCTCCTATTGCATTTAACACTATGTTTTCAACTGTGTTTGATTATGCTTGTCGGATTACAAATGCTCATGCATTGCTTGATTGCTGAAACCTGTAGGTAGAGTGAGAGAGTCATGTGTCTGACTTCATCCACACTGGAAGTACATTCTAAAGAAGACCTTTTAAGGATATTGGATAGCAGTCATTATTTGATCTAAATGAGTGTAGAATTCCTTTATATTTGAAAATTGCAATAAAGAGATCAGGCATGAGGATCAACATTCGTTTTCCTGGCTGGGAGAAAACTGGGCTAGAGGGTAGTTTGTCCACTATGCATCTTGTCCGCTGATTGTGACTTTAATGGAAATTAAATTAGACTGGATTATGTCATAGGTTTTTTTCTGATTACCAATTTTCTATGTGACTACGAAAATGAAAATATGTTATGACCTGCCCATTGACTTCTTTCAATTACGTCATCAATTGCCAAGTCACGTCGTAAAGTGCCAAAAGGGCTTGGATTTATAAATCGTCTTTCACGATCAAAAGGCACCTTAAAGCATTTTTCAACCAATTAAACATTTTTTGAAGTGTCGCTGCTGTTGCCATGTAAGTAACCTGGCAATCAATTGATACATTAGCAACAATGTGATAAGATCAGATTCTGTTATTTTGATGTTGGTTGATGGATTTATTTTGGCCAAGACCCCAGGAAACCTTCCTGCTCTTCTTCAGATAAATCCTTTCCAACCAGCTGAAAGAACAGGTGGGAACTTAGTTTAACTTAGAAGCTGAAAGACAACATCTTCAACATCAAAACACTGCCTCAGTTAGTGCACCTCGTTGTCAATCTGGACCGTATGTGTTGATAGAGTGCCGATTGAGTCCATTTGTTGGGATTTGGTTTCTATACTAATCTTCGGGGTAAGAACATCTTTGGGGGAGAAACGTGACTAACACAAACTGAAAAAAACACATTTAAAATGGAGCAAACATGAGATTTTGGATGATAGGATGAACATGTAAAATTTCACTATCAAAGTAAGACACAGTATATAACTCAACAAAGGTTGGGCTGTATTTCCCTGAGTCCTGAGACTTCTGCGATTTGACATCTTGGTTCATTGAACTTGATCTCTTGACTGAAAACATGCTTTAAGATTTTAACTCCATTGGTTTTACTCTTTTTGCAGCATAAGGCAGCAAATCTAATTTCCCTCTCCAGCTTAGCTGCAGTTGCTGAAGCTGTTTGCTGAATCCTTCTTCCTCTCTTTTTCTATAGCTGTGGCTGACTGCTCTTCACTTTCTAATATTTTTCTTTCATTTGCCCTAAAGGTGAATGTTAATATTAACCCAGTACCGATACTTGGATTTCTTATGAACATATGAATGACAAGCAGAAATACACTTCTCAACCACACACATCTGCAATGACATTTAATTTGGTTATGGCTGATCTGATTACTCCACATTCCCACACACCACAGCTGAAGCATAACATCCAATATTTGTACTGAATTCCCCTTTCAATAAATGATAGCATCCTATTTGCTTCCCTAATCACATTTGTGATTCATGTGTCATGCACCTCAACATTCAACAATCTCTCTCCATTTAAATAATATGCTCTTCTTTATTCTTCCTGTCAAACTGGACAATTTCACATTTTCCTACACTATCGTTCATTTGCCGGATCTTCACACAATCAGTTAACTCATGAATGTTCTTTTGTAGCCTTCTGATATCCTTACTTACTTTCTCACCGCTGACATCACCCCACCCACCGCTGACATCACCCCACCCACCACCGACATCACCCCACCCACCACCGACATCACCCCACCCACTGCCGACATCACCCCGCCCACCACCGACATCACCCCACCCACCACCGACATCACCCCGCCCACTGCCGACATCACCCCGCCCACCGCTTGATGTTGTTGGTTATCACTAACTCTGCCCCCACAGCCAGCTCCAACCCATCCACCAGCTCAACACCCAGTCCCAGCCCCAAGACCGGCCGGGTATTTACCATCTCCCTCCATACCTTCCCTTCACTGAGGATGAATGATCAGTCCTCAGTAAAGGACTCACCTTCATTCCCCTCCACCCACAGATCAATGAATACCGTTCATGTTTGGACGTCGAACATATTTTCTGCCGCCTCCATCTCACCGCCTATTTCTTAAATCGTGCGTCTCACCTTCCTCTACAGACCCCTTCTCTATCTCTAACACCCCCCATCCTCCTGGACACCACCCCAAAGCCTCCTGCCCTCCCTCGACCTCTTCATTTCCAACTGCCATCACAACATTGATCGCCTCAATATTTCCACCCTTTCAGTCACTCCATCCTCTCCTCTGCCGAAAACAGAGCCCTCTGCTCCAACCCTAACTTCATTATCAAACCTGCAGATGGGGGGGGGGGGCACAGTAGTGGTATGGCGCACTGACCTTTACATTGCCGAAGCCAGACGCCAACTCTCTGGCACCTCCTCCTACCGCCCCTCTATCATGACCGAACCCCACCACCAAAACATCATCTCCCAGACCACTCATAACCTTATCACCTCAGCTGACTTCCTGCCCAAAGTCTCCAACCTCATCATTCCTCAACCCCGCACAGCTGTTTCTGTCTCCTTCTCAAAATCCACAAACCCGACTGCCCCGGTCAAAACATTGTCTCTGCCTGCTCCTGCCCCACTGAACTTATCTCTGCTTTGCTGGACTCTATTCTCTGTCCCTGGTGCAGGAACTCCACGCCTATGTCCGGGACCCCACCCATGCCCTCCACCTCCTCCAAGACGTCCAATTCCCTGGCCCCTAATGCCTCATCTTCACTATGGACATCCGATCCCTGTATACTTGCATTCCTCATGCAGATGGCCTCAAGGCCCTCTGCATCTTCCTCTCCCATAGGCCCCACCAGTCCCCCTCCACTGACACACTGTTCCACTTAACCAAACTTGCCCTCACCCTTAACAACTTCTCCTTCAATTCCTCCCACTTCCTACAGACAAAGGGAGTGGCCATGGGAACCCACAAAGGCCCAAGCTATGCCTGTCTCCTTGTAGGATACGTGGAACAGTCTGTCTTTGCAGTTACACTGGCCCAATCCCCTACCTCTTCCTCCACTACATCGATGGATGTATCGGTGCAGCCTCGTGCTCCCACGAGGAGCTTGAACAGGTCATCAGCTTTACTAACACCTTTCATCCCAACCTCAAGTTCACCTGGACCATCTCTGATATCTCTCTCTCCTTCCTGGACCTCTCTCTCTCCATCTCTGGTGACCGCCTTGGAACCAACATCTATTTCAAGCCCAACAACTCCCACAGTTACCTCAACTACACCTCCTCCCACCCACCTTCCTGCAAGAATGTGATCCGCTGTTCCGAATTCTTCCATCTCTGCCACGTCTGCTCCCAAGATGAGGCATTCCACTCTCAAACATCCCAGATGTCCTCCTGTTTCAAGGACCGCAACTTCTCCCCTTTAGTGGTCGAAAATGCTCTTGACTGCATCTCTTGCCTTTCCCACACCTCCTCCCTCACAGCCCTTCCCCCCCAATAAAAACAAAGACAGAATTCCCCTTGTCTTCACATACCATCCCACCAAACTCTGTATCCAGCGAATCATTCTCCGTCACTCCCACCACCTAAATTTCCGAACCCGCTACTACAGATATATTTCCCTCCCTCCATCTGCCTTTCATAGGGAACGCTCACTCTGTGACTCCATCATCTGCTCCATACTCCCCACTAGCTTCACCACCCCTGGCACCTTTCCCTGCAACACCCCCCACCCCCACCCCCGTTTTAGAAAGCGTTCAGAGGGCAGTTGGGGTGTCTGACATTGAGCTCCTCAGCTCTCATGCCCTGAGTCTGACAACCCCAAACGGAGTTTACAGGAAGAAGATTTTTGACCTCACACTGACGCTCATCTCAATTATAACCAGATGCAGCTATAAATTCAGTTCCTGAAAGTTGCAGACAGTTTCTGGCTGTTAGATGGGCGGTGAGACATTTTCTCAGAGTGAAGCAGATATAACAGATGAAGAGTTTGAGGGTGAAGGTCACTATGAGAAAGTCTTCTTGAAAATTGCTAGCGAGGAGATTTGGACAAAGCATTTCATGAAATTAACCATTTCCATGCTCCTAGACAGGCAGCAGAGACTGCCCTTGGTTTGGAATGCCAGCAATCCTGAATGAAGGCTATCCCACTTGACTTGAATTAGGTCTGCTGACAAGCTTCCTTACTTTGTGCCTGTATCTCTAGCTTAGTGGGAAAAGTGAAAAAGGGCAGTACAAGGCAAGGTCTAGATGTAGTGAGTATCTATGTGAGCATTATGAGACTGAATAGTGGTATTTTATTGACAATTTTCCAAACTTCTGTGATTTTTCCAGCATCTAAGGATCTTTGGAAGATTACTAACAAAGCACCCATCATCTCTGTAGCTTCTTCTTTTAATATCCAAGGATGCATCCCATCAGGTGCATTATCAATCTTTAGCCCTATTTGTTTTCGTCAAGTGATAATTATATTTGTTTCCTCTCTTTTTTTCGCCCCTTGGATAGTTGCAAATTTTGGAATACCATTAGTGTATTCAACTCCTCTGTCATTTCGTGGTGCTGCATTATTATTTCCCCAGCCTCTTTCTCTAAGGAGCCTGTTTCACTTTGGCATCTCGTTTCCTTTTCATACATTGAAAAAAGCTCTTGCTTTCTGCCGTGGTATTACTTTCAAATGCACCAACAAAGTTGATATTTCCTATCTTTATTATCATTCTGGCCATCTTTTGTCGGTTTACAACTCTTCCCCAATCTTTAACTTCTACTAACCTTTGCCACATTTAATTTCTTTATCACAATTTGCTGCAATCCTTAAATTCTGGTAAACCAAAGTTGACTTTTGCCCTCTTAGAATTGCTCTTTGTCACCGGGATCTATTCTGGTTATGAGCCATAAATTATGTTTTGCAATATCTGTCACTGTTCCTCAACAGTGTTTGCCACTAAACTCCCCTCCCAAACCAATTCTGCTTTTGCTTTCATTCCTTTGTCATTACCCTGATGTAAATTCTACATAGTTGTTTATGGTTCACATTTCTCTCTCTTAAACGAAATTCTATTTTGTCAAGGTCACCATTTCCATGGGGATCATTTTCTCTGTGGCCATTAGTTAGGTCACTTTTGGAAGGCTATGTTCAATTCCAGCCACCCTGCTGTAAGAAGGACATTGTGAAACTTGAAAGGGTTCATTAAAAAATTTACAAGGATGTTGCCACCAGTTGGAGGGTTTGAACTAATAGGGAGAGGCTGAATAAGCTGGGCCTGTTTTCACTCGAGCACCAGAGGCTGATCTTACACAAGTTTGTAAAATCATGAGGGGCATAGACAGGGAGAATAGACAAGGCCTTTTCCACAGCATGGGGGAGTCCAAAACTAGGTTTCAGGTGAGAGTGATAAGATTTGACAGACACCTAAAGGGCAACTTTTTCATGTAGAGGTGGTGCATATGTGGAATGAGCAGCCAGAGGAAGTGGTGCAGGCTGGTACAATTACAACATTTAAAAAGCATCTGGATGTGTATATGAATAGGAAGAGTTTAAAGAGATATGGACCAAATGCTGGCAAATGGGACCAGATTAATTTAAAATTTCTGGGTGGCATGGATGTGTTGGGCCGAAGGGTCTGTTTCCATGCTATACAGCTCAATGACTATGACTCTGTCTGTTAAGTCTGCCTCATTTAACATCAGCAGATTCAAAATAACCTGATTCCTGATGGCTCCACAATCTATTGCTCCAGAAATTTGTCACAAAGATATTCTCTGGTGCGACTTATGTCCAAGGTGGGAAGAAATTTTTTTTTTACTCAGAGGTTAAACACATTTGGAATTCTATACACAGAATGTTGTGGTAGGTCAGACTCTGATTATGTTTAAGGTAGAAATTGTTAGATTTCTAATTATCAGTGGTGTACAGGATTTTGGGGATGGAGTGAATAAAATGCATTGAATTGTTCGAATAATCATAATCGTAGTGAATGTTGACCCAGGCTCAATGGGTTGAATAGCTTCATTCTGTTCCTAGTTGGTAAAATGTAGCAAGAGGAATATTAAAAAAAAACAATGTTGGCGTTTTTTTTAATCCTGTGGGTTTGGGATTAGTTTAATAACTTTGATTTTACCTGGATTGGGATGGTCTTCAGGGATGGTAAAAATGGTGCCAAATTTTTTTTCTGGCTGATATTGACCTTGCCTATCATGCTGTTAAACATTAGTCCTTGCACTGTTATCTTCAGAGGCCAGGCTTGTGGCCATGCTTTGTCTTTGTTTTGCCTTTGATGTCATCTATCACTACTCAAGCAGGGGCTTTTTCAATAATCCCATCCACATGATGCTGGAATAGGTCTTGACCAGTAGACAGCCCAAGCGGGTAACTATTGTAAACAGTCCCAAAGAAATGATTGTCCTAATTGTTACAAGTTCTTGGGGTATTCTCCTAAATGGACAGACAAGTTTTGACTTTTTCTTATATAAAGCTTGGAAAAGAAATTTGTTTCAGAAAACATATGATCTAATTCTTCTAATGCTGTTTTTCTTGTGTGGTTAGCTTTTAAATGAAGAGTTGTGTCTTCTCGAATGTAAATGTATGGTTCCCACTTTCTTGCACATGTTACATTGTACAGTGACCAAATTTAGGATTAAACTTATTTCCTCTATCTTGATCAGTTCCGCTGAAAGCTTCCACTGAATGTCCGCACTACACTTCCTCAGGCATTGGTAATTGAATTGTCTCCTCATAAAAAAAAAGTCACAACTATAACCTTAGTTTATCTCTGTGTTTTGCAAGTTACCATGGTATTATAGTATTGATAGTTAAAGAAACTCCAACTTAAAGGTTTCTTCACAGCACGCCAAATACAAAGTAAAATTTTCTATCAGTAAATGTGCGAAATACATAATTCAATATCTTAAACCTTATTATTAACACAAATAAGCCAACAAGGTGAATTTCAACACATTCTCTACTTACTTGGAGGTGGGGATGCTGCCATGAGCTGCAGCTGACAATTTCAGTGATCGAGACGTGGAAATTAACTGCTAGGGATAATAGCGAATGAACGCTCAGCATGTTCTCATGACATTCCTTGTCCTCTATTTATATGGAAATGTTAAAAACCATATAAAATAATGTGTTTACCTTTTCCTTTAAATAGCAGGCAGTGCAAAATTATAAGACTGCATGAAATACTGCTCTAACAGTGTCACCAACAGCTATTTCCAGATATTAATTATAATTAGATTTTGTTTTACATCTATCCAGTTTGTCATCCTAATGCTGTAATTCCCACTCTGGTTGGACGTTGACATTTTTGGCCTTGATTTCTCTGGTTTGCTGCCTTCCTTTACATCTCAATGGTTTTCATCTCTTACTGTGCCCAGGTGGTTCTCAGTAAATGCTTTTTTAACGCCATTAAGATGCAAGAAATTATATCAGTTTGATTTCTCTAGGTCTATCATTATAAGGTTCATTTTTCAACAATGCATTTTTTTAAAAAACAAAGTACTTGAAACGATTAATTAATAACATTATATTTTGATTGTACATGTGGATAATTTACATCTCATATTAGACAAAAGTTATTCACAAATGAGAATGATAAACTAATCCATAATATTCCAAACATTTGCTGACACACTGAGACAATAGTAGTTTGCACAGCAAATCAGTCATCTGTTCCGAGTAAATATTAGTCATAAACAAATTGATACAAAGATACTAATCAAGCTTTTCAGATGGGATGAGGGAGGGTTATTTTCTAATAGGACAGGCTGTATTACATTTCTGATCACATCAGTAGCTTCCACAGATGTCATTTCTATGTTCAGCTTCAAGCTGTTATTTAAGAACAAGATTATTCATTGAAGCCAGCAAGAGGATAAGGCCTTCAGACATAGGAACAGAAGTAGGCCAATGAGCCCATCAAGTCTTCTTTAACATTCAATGAAATCGTGTCTGATCTGAAAATTCTCAACTCCACTACCCTGTTATTTCCCCAAAAAACACGATTCCCTTCCTAATCAAAAATCTGTCTAGATCTGTCTTGAATATACTTAACAACCCTGCCTTAATGCTAACGAATTCCACAGATTCAGTACTGAAATAACTCCAGAGAGGCCAGTATTTCATCAGCAAGTCATCCTTTATTTACACATGGAAAGTTGTTGACACTGCTCCAGCTTCCTCAGAGCCCTCCAGAGTTCCTCAGAGCAAACAAAACTCTGACACTCCTGTTTATATCTGTCAGCCAGGGCTCCCTGATTGGAACCAATGAACAACTCCAATCAGGGAGCTCATATTCTATCAGGTCCCTCAGGATGACCATATTATAATGATTACACACCACCCTTTCTGAGTCTGAGGAAATACATCGGTTCAGTTTTTTCTAGATCCCCCTGGGATGTTTTAGCACAAGCTCAGGTCCCTCCAACTCTGCCTCAGATGCAAGCAGCATGTAAAGCACAGGAAGTCAATTCTTCCAGCCAGAGCAACTCGGAAGAAACTCATTCTCTTCTTCAGGTGGCAAAGACATCGAGGCAGCAACATCTGCTATGCCCACCTTAGATTCTGAGGTATCCTCAATGCTTGAGGGAGAGGGATGGCTCACGGATTTGGGAACCATCAGGAAGGTATCCAGGAGCAGGGCACATTCTGCTACCATGCTGTTTGCAAGTTTTCAGCTTTCATATGGCCCATGTGCTTGTCAGGACCATCACTCCTACCCAAACTTTACTCGTTACTGTACCCGATCTTACGGTGACCATGCCTCTTATCCATGCAAGGCCATTCTCCTGCCGAAACTTCATGCCCTGAAGCAAACTCTCTCTCTCACTTAGCAGAGTCTTGTGTTCAGCATTAGCATTCCTTTTCTAATAGGACCATTTCATCCTTACCCCCCACCCAAGTCCAGGAAGATCAGATTTAATTTGGTGCAGAGTCTTCTCCCCATTAGCAACTTGGCTGGGGCTATCACTCTAGTTGCATGAGAAGTAGTTCGATAATCAAATAAAAACCTGTATCTCGTGAAGCAGTAGGCTGTATCTTTAAGCCAGCCTTGGAAGTTTGGAGTGCTGTTTCTCCAGACCATTGGATGATGGATGGTATGAAGCTGTTCTCATATGTTGAATGCCATTCAACTTCAGGAAATACTCAAATTCCCTTCTGGCAAATGTTATCCCTTTATCTGTAACCAAATATCCTAAAAGACATTAAGGTGGACAAGTCCCCAGGTCCGGATGGGATCTATCCCAGGTTTATGAGGGAAGCAAGAGCGGAAATAGCCGGGGCCCTAACAGATATCTTTGCAGTGTCCTTAAACACGGGTGAGGTCCCAGAGGACCGGAGACTTGCTAATGCTGTCCCCTTGTTTAAAAAGGGCAGCAAGGATAATCCAGGTAATTATCGACCAGTGAGCCTGACGTCAGTGGTAGGGAAGCTACTGGAGAAAATACTGAGGGATAGGATCTATTCCCATTTGGAAGAAAATGAGCTTATCAGTGATAGGCAACATGGTTTTGTACAGGGAAGGTCATGTCTTACCAACTTAATTGAATTTTTTGAGGATGTGACAAAATTGATTTCTGAGGGAAAGGCTGTAGATGTCATATACATGGACTTCAGTAAGGCGTTTGATAACATTCCCCATGGCAGGCTGATGGAGAAAGTGAAGTCACGTGGGGTCCAGGGTGTGCTAGCTAGATGGATAAAAAACTGGCTGGGCAACAGGAGACAGAGGGTAGTAGTAGAAGGGAGTTTCTCAAATTGGAGACCTGTAACCAGTGGTGTTCCACAGGGATCTGTGCTGGGACCACTGTTGTTTGTGATATATGTAAATGATTTGGAGGAAGGTGTAGGCGGTCTGATCAGCAAGTTTGCAGATGACACTAAGATCGGTGGAGTAGCTGAAAGTGAAGGGGACTGCCAGAGATTACAGCAGAATATAGATAGACTGGAGAGTTGGGCAGATAAATGGCAGATGGAGTTCAATCCGGGCAAATGCAAGGTGATGCATTTTGGAAGATCAAATTCAAGGGCAAACTATACAGTAAATGGAAAAGTCCTGGGGAAAAGTGATGAACAGAGAGATCTGGGTGTTCAGGTCCACTGTTCCTTGAAGGTGACAACGCAGGTCAATAGGGTGGTCAAGAAGGCATATGGCAAGCTTTCCTTCATTGGGTGGGGTATTGAGTACAAGAATTGGCAGGTCATGTTGCAGTTGTACAGGACTTTGGTTCGGCCGCATTTGGAGTACAGTGTACAGATCTGGTTGCCACATTACCAAAAGGATGTGGATGCTTTGGAGAGGGCGCAGAGGAGGTTCACCAGGATGTTGCCTGGTATGGAGGGTGCTAGCTATGAAGAGAGGTTGAATAGATTAGGATTATTTTCATTAGAAAGACGGAGATTGAGGGGGAAACCTGATTGAGGTCTACAAAATCATGAGGGGTATAGACAGGGTGGATAGCAAAAAGCTTCTTCTCAGAGTGGGGGACTAAATTACTAGGGGTCATGAGTTCAAAGTGAGAGGAGGAAAGTTTATGGGAGATATGCGTGGAAGGGTCTTTACACAGAGGGTGGTGGGTGCCTGGAACGTGTTGCCAGCGGAGGTGGTGGACACAGACACGTTAGCGTCGTTTAAGATATATTTGGACAGGTACATGGATGGGCAGGGAGCAAATGTACACAGACTCTTAGAAAATAGATAACAGGTTAGACAGTGGATCTTGATTGGTGCAGGCTTGGAGGGCCGAAGGGCCTGTTCCTGTGCTGTAGGTTTCTTTGTTTCTTTGTTTCAAATTCCAGAAGGCTGCATATTGCAAAAGATGCACTCGATTTTTCTGTCATCATCCCTGTGTTTGATGAATAAACTCTAGACATATCCAGCTGCATGAGTGGGCATCCACAATCACTAAGAAGATTAAACCCATGAAAGGGCCTGCATTGTTGACGGGTAGCCAAGTCCAGGGTCCAACCGGCCATTCCCACGAATGTGGGGTTAGCTGCAGGTGGTAGTTTTTGTTCTTGTTGGCACTGTGCATGCACCACCAGTGCAGCCAAATCTGCATCCAATCCTGGCCACCAAACCTAATTTCTCACCGACATCTTAATTTTCAAAACCCTTGATGACCCTTGGTAGAGTTCAGCCAGTATCTCGCAGCGGCCTTTCCTGGGCACAATCGCTCCTGCTCTCCATAATAATATGCCATCCTCTGCTGTGCTCTGACTTCTCCAGGTCCAAAAAGGTTTCAGTTCTGTTGGTGACAGCCCTGTGGTTTCCCACCTCACCGCTGGCCAATGTAGATTTGTATGAACCAAATCTTTCTGTGTCCAAAGCTTGATATTGTCAGCTGTGACTGGAAGAGTGTCCAGAAAATTTGAAGTTGTTGTGGAGTCGCCCAGTGGCAGGACCACCGGTGGTGTATCTGCCAGCAGATGCCAGCTTAATGCATCCGCATTTGCTTCTTGGCCTCCCAAACAGTGTTCCAGCCTGTAGAATGAGAGTCCACCGCTGAATTCAGCCTAAAGTTACGGGCAGCACTGCCTTGTTCTCTTTAAGAAGACATAGCAGGGATTTGTGGTTTATTATTATTACACATTGTTGTCCATACAGGTATTGGTAGAACCTTCTGAGTGCAGATATGACCACCAAACATTTCTTCTCTACCTGGGTGTGTTTATGCTTGGCATTAGCCAAAGTACTGAATGTGGCTCCCTGACTAGCTGAGCATGTAAATCCTCTATGCAAGTGATTGAGTATCTTTCCAGCTGCAAAAAAGATTTGTTTAAAACTCCACAAAGGCGAGCCTACACTTTGGGCTTCACGATCAGTACGACCGGTGCTGCCAGGCAAATGGCACTAGATGAGTCTTGAAGAATTGCAGAATCGCTTCCTGGTCAAAATGCAAGGTGGCCCTAGCTCCGTTGATAGTCCGTAGACCTTCCTGGAAAACCTCCCGGTACTTAATTAAGAAATCACTCAGTCAGCCATTTTCTCATCGAGAAATGTCGAGCCTCCAGGTGAATCTTTCTCAATCAACTTTGTTCCATCAAGCTTAGGCCTGAACCTTTTCCTACAAACTGTGGTAACTAAACATGCTCTTCATAAGAGACTGGAACTAAAGCTGTGCCCTTAATCTGTAATGGTTCCCTGGTGTAGGTTCTCAGTCTGGCCGAGGTTTCGCAGAAGCGTAAGGGTTGGAGCCCAGAGAGAATTGTGTAAAAAACTAGCTCTGCGATCACTGGAATTATTGTGCTGGCATCAACCTCCATTAGAACGCAGTGACCATCTAACAGAGGCTTCTTTTAATTGGTTCTGATTTGGGTGTTGCTGCCGGTATGAGGATTCAGTGCAAAAGTGCACACCCTGTAAAGTCCACCTACATCTGGCTGGTCTGGATCCTTAAGAAAACATTAACTGTTTGGCCAAGGCTTGGTTTTTTTTGGGGGTTTTTCTGTGGGCTAAGCCGGACTACCTCTGATCAGGAAATGTCCTATGTGAGGCTACGCAATCGCAAGTTAAGCTGACAGCATCGCAGAATTAGAGGAGAATTGGTGTCATAATATTCCTTAACTGAGTCCATCAACAGGAGAATTACTTGTTGTTTTTCATCTGGCCTAATGTCATTTGCCCAGAAACAACAACGCATTTCTTCCACATAGGGATATTAAGAACTGCCCATGCTGGAGCCAGAGACAGCAAGGTATAGAGCTGGGCGAACACAGCTGGCCAGACAACAGTGGAGGAGTAGGAAAGCTGACATTTTGGGTCAGGACCCTTCTTCAGAAATGGGTTAGTGTCATTTCTGAAGAAGGGTCCCAACCCGAAACATTAGCTTTCCTGCCGCCTCTGATGCAGCCTGGCCTGCTGTGTTCGTCCAGCTCCACACTGTGTTGCCATATTTCTTCCACATATTGAGCCCATTCTTTGACAGCAGAATCAAATGTGTCAAGCTTCCCAAATAACAGCATGATGCCAGAAATGCTTACCATAACATAACGATTGTCGGGAGCGAATTTCTTCTGAAATGTATTTTTCTCTTATCACCACTAAAATTATTGCACAGAAGTTGATATCCTGTCACCACAGCACCTTTTATTTATATGGGGTGAGTCCTAAGACACTAATCCAGCTCCCTCAAAGCCAGCTCTCAGAGTGAACACCATGTCCTGTTCTGATCTGTCAGCCAGGGCTCCCTGAATGGATCAGATTTACAGCTCCATTCAGTGTACTCCTATTCTGAGGCCCACTTAGTTGACCTCATTGCAATCAATACAATTGCACTCTGAAAGAAGAAATGGTCCTCATCTTTGTCTTAAATACGCAGCCCTTTGTCCTGTGATTATGCCCTCTGACAGTAGATTCTGTCACAAGGGGAAACAAAATTCCCACATAAGTGCATATGAAATAAGACCAGGAGTAGACGATTCAGCTGCCTGACCCTGCTCCACCATTTAATAAAATCCTGGCTGATCTTATCTTGGCCTCAACTTCACTTTCTTGCCCACACCCTATAATCCTTCAACCTATTACTAATTAAAACGCTGTCTATCTCCTCCTTAAATTTATTCTGTTTCTCAGCATACACAACATTCTGGTGAATTCCACAGATTCATAGCCTTTTAAGACAAATAATTCCTCATCATCTCTGTTTTAAATCTGCCACCCCTTTGCCTAAAACTATGACATGATTGACATACAAGTGGAAATTTCTGCTCTCCATCAATTTTGTCAATTGCCTTTAGCGTCTCATATACCTCAACTAGATCTCGTCTCATTCTTCTAAACTCTGGCAAGTATAAATCTAAATTGTACAATCTCTCCTCATAAAATAAGTCCTTAATATCTGGAATTAATCTGGTGAAGCTGCTTTGAATTACCTCCAATGCAAGTGCATTCTCCTTCAAGTAAGAGGACAAAACAGTGTGCAGTTTGCAATTTGCAGAATCCACCTGTTTGACGAGGGCTTGGGAACTGTCAAGAAATCTAACAGCAAGTTAAGAAAGTCTGCCATGACAAATTCATATGTTATTTCATCAAGGAGATAGTTTTGATTAAAATAACATCATGTCTTTGGTATGAACTCAAATTTGGGAGTTTTGTTTTCAGACAATTAATAGATATCAGGGTAGCCTTTTTTGTGCTCTTCATACAAGCTTCCACTATCACTTTCTGGAAGGCCATTTGCAACCTGGGAAAAATGACATAAATGATCTAGTCTCCATTCATTTTCTGTTACAAGTACAGCAGAATACTGAAGACAGGGAGGTGATGGCCTGCTGTATTATCACCAGGCTGTTAATCCAGAGATGCAGGTAATGTTCTGGGGACCTGGGTTCAAATCCTGCCATGGTAGATGGTGGAATTTTAATTCAATAAATAATCTAACAATGACCATGAATCAATTGTTATAAAAGCCCATCTGGTTTACAATTGTTCTTTAGGGAGGGAAACAGCCATCCTTACTTGGCCTGGCCTACATGTGACTCCAGGCCCACAGCCAAGTGGTTGACTCTTAACTGCTCCCTGGGCAATATTAGGGATGGGCAGTAAATGCTGCCTGGCCAGCAATACCCTCATCCCGTGAATGAATGAAGAAACAAAACAAAACTATTGCAGACATATTACCTCACCACATCTTTCCAATTAGGCTTTAATCTTAAGAACCATAAGAGCAGGGATGGGGTTGGAGCTGCTTTGCTTATGTGAGAAGAGTTGAACAGCCAATTAAATACTCAGGATGAATGGTCGGTAGAATATGTATCCCAAACAGAGAGTATCATGAACAGAGTGTAATTGTTGGGAATCGTAGAACCATGTGGAATAAACATTAAAAGGTTTGTTGAGTATTTGGTGCTCAGTGCAAAGTAGAGTGTTGAAAAAGAAACACTTTTAACAAATTATAACAGTTCTGAATGGACACATCTACAGTCGGCTCTTCAACCTCAAATCCTCCAGAATAGAATCATTGGATCTCATAGTGAGTTGGGCAGACTGGGACATGAGGGAAGAGGAACAATATCTGGACAGTTTGCTCCAGACTTCACTCCCATTGAGCACTTTTGGCCTGTGAAGATCAGAATAAAGACTGCTGACAAAATGAACAGAAGATGATAGTGAGTTAAATGGTAATTGTCAGGGGCTGTTTAATAATACAGGGTGAGCTGGTGGGTCAGGGAGGTGGAGGGAACAGAGAATATATTGTGTTAGTGGGATCAGACACCCAATCTGGTAAATTGGCTACCTCATGCTGGGATGAAAGTCTCCAGAAAATAACTTGAAAGAATGTAAAAATAGATGTTCGGTATTCCCTCAATATGACTCTTATTGGAATCAACAAAACAGCAATAGGCTGTTCAAAGTTATCCATTTAGCTTCTCATTTCCAGCACTGTCCAAACAGGACTGCATGCATTGTAATCTTTGGATTTTTATCCAAGCAATATGCAAATTTGAGTAAGGATAAGAAGATTGGGGAGATTAAAAAGTGGTTCAGGGATAATTTGACAAAGAGGGTTTCTGTGAGACACTGGCACCCTGCTTTCTCTGCACCCTGAAAATCTACCTCATTGAGTAAGTCTTTGCTTATCTGTCCTAATGTCACTCATAAAAGCTTGGTAATGCTAAATATACCCGAAGAACCTTATATTCTTTGTCTAGGCCAAAGGAAATATAAAACCAAGAGATGAAATATGGTGGAGTTAACAGGGTTTTAGTCATTGGCTCAAAAGCTGGTTGAATCCTGCACATTGCTTGCTGTTGGGATGGGACATCAAATTTTGTGCCATTCAGACACTTGACAGAACAGCCACAGACCTTCACTGAGGACCAGGGGCCCAAGGCAGAAATCCCATCCACTGAGAGCGGTCAGCTAATCAGAGGATGTCAGTTCTTATATACTCGGCAATGTAGATATGCACGATTGTGGACGGAACAGAGAGATTAAACACTTATTTTAAATAGGCACCACCCACTGTGATGATGTGGGAAATTTAATTAGGCTCTTGTGGTAGGCAGATTGAAAGTTCTCATGTGACAGTTTGTAGCCTATTCAGTTATCTGCGGGAGCAGTCCCGAATCCAAACTCAACCAGTGAGTGAGCAAATGAGAAAAATTCTGAGACTCAAAACTAACATTCCCAGACATAAAGAAGATTCTTCAAATGAAGTATTTCAAGCTGAAAGGACAAGAATTCAAAATAGTTTGTAGCTCAAGTTGGGCATCGCTTCTATCATGCACAAATATAATGGGGCTTGGCCAGGAGGAAATGGAGCTGACGTTGCCAAGATAAAATATTGCATAATCCTGGAGTGGAGAGCCATGATTCACAAAGTACAGTTTACAGCTGACTGATAGTTAGCCACATAGTGCACGGAGCATCACATTTAATGTTAAAGGTATATAATCCAGGATGTGTAGCAATTCTCCTCTCAGAATAGAAAGGTACTTATTAGCCTTAAACTCACTTGGAAGGTGGAAAAGATTAAGCAACACAAATGTAAGATAAAACAGTAGCAGGAAGTGCTGGAGAAGCTCTGCAGGCCTGACAGCCTCAGTGGAGAAAGGAAAGGTTTGTATTTCCTGTTTATTGTGCTGTTTCTTTAGAAATCAATCCTATGCCTGAGACCTGCTTTGGAAAAGAATAGCCCTGTTTGCTCAAAGTATTATGATAATTAAAAATTGAATACAGCATTATCCTAAAGTAAGATATGAAATCCTTTTGTGGTTATGCACCCAGAATGATATCACATCCTTTGATGAAAATAATTGTGAACCAACATGCAGAAATTACAAATATGGATGTTGTATCCCTATTCAAAATAACAACAGAATGGGATTTGGTCATGGTTATGGTATCCAGGAACATTGATATTATTTGTAATTGTGGTGAATTTAAATAACCCAACAAGGCAACGGTGAGAGAAATCCATCCTAAGTCCATATTAGACGACACAACCCATGCCCTCCACCTTTCAAAAACTTTCAATTCCCCAGTCCCCAACACCTCATCTTCACCATGGCTGCTCAGTCCCTGTACACCTGTACTCATCATGACGATGGCCTAAAAGCCCTCCGCTTCTTCCTGTACCATTGGCCCAAACAGTCTCCCTCCACCAACACTCTCATTTGCTTGGTAGAACTAGTCCTCACCGTCAACATTTTTTCCTTTGATGTCTCCCACTTCCTACAAACCAAAGGGGTGGCTCTGGGAACCCACATGGGCCCAAGCTATGCTACCTCCTTCTAGGATTCATGGAACAGTCCTTCTTCAACAACTACACTGGTACCATCCCTCGCCTCTTTCTCTGTTGTATTGATGATTGTATCGGTGGTGCCTTGTTTTCCCATGAAGATCTCGAACAGTTCATTAACTTTGCCAACACCTTCCACCATGCCCTCAAATTCACCTGGACCATTTCTGACATCTTCCTCCCCTTCCTGGGCCTCTCCATCTCCATCACCGGTAACCGACTTACCGCTGACATCCATTTCAAACCCACTGACTCCCACAATGACCTCGCCTACGCCTCCTCTCACACCCCTCTCCTGTAACAATGTTATCCCATACTAACAACTCCTCCAACTCTGCAGCATCTGTTCCCAGGCTGAGGCATTCTACTCTAGGAATTCCCAGATATCCTCCTGCATTAGAGTCTGTAGTTTCTCCTCCTCTGTTGTTGAGGATGTCCTCATCCGCATCTCCCCTATTTCCTGTGCTACTGCCCTCAAACTCGCTCACCACAACAACAATAAAGATAGAGGCCCCTTAGTCATGACATACCACCCCACCAACCTGCGAACACAATGCATCATCTTCCAACATTTCTGCCACTGACAATCAGACCCCATCACCAAAAAGTGTTTCCCTCCCCACCCCGTCTGCTTTCCACAGGGACTGTGCACTCCGCAACTCCCTCGTCAGCTCCACACTCCCCACTAGCCCCTCTATCACACCCAATGCCTTTCCCTGCAACTGCAGGAGGTGCTACACCTGCCCCTACACCTCCCGTCTCACCACCAGCCAAGGCCCCAAACAATCCTTCCAAATGCGGAAGTGAGTTTGCTCGCATAACCACTCTCCCTTACATCAAAAACATTTCGGAAATGACTGCCAGACTACTCGGACCTCTTGGCATCAGGGTGGCCCACAAATCCACCAACACACTCAAACAGCAGCTAATGAACTTAAAAGACCCTATACAGACAACAAGCAACACGAACGTCATCTACAAAATACCTTGCAAGAACTGTGACAAACACTACATTGGACAAACAGGCAGAAAGCTAGCCACCAGGATACATGAACATCAACTAGCCACAAAACGACATGACCCACTATCACTAGTATCCTTACATACAGATGAGGAAGGACACCACTTTGATTGGGACAACACATCCATCCTAGGACAAGCCAAACAGAGACACGCACGAGAATTCCTAGAAGCATGGCATTTCAACAGGAACTCCATCAACAAACACATTGATTTGGAGCCAATCTACTATCCTCTGAGAAAAAGAACAGGAAATGAGATCACCAATACAGGAAATGACATCACCAACTAAACAGATAAATAGAAAGCGGGACATAACACCAGCGCTTCGTCGGAGGCTCACTGTTGATGTTACCTTGAATGGTGACAAAACGTCTGAAAACTAACCTTCCAGCTCAGCGAGCAAACTCACATCCAGAAACTTAACCTGAGCTAGAAATCTTCTCAAAACTCGCTAATCCTTCCAAATCCACAGAGATTCACCTGCCCTTCATCTAACCTCATCTACTGTATCTATTGCTGCCAGTCTCCTCTGTACTGGGGAGAGCAAATGCAGACTTGGGGACTGGTTTGTCGGACACCTGCGCCAACCATGCCGGCCTACTGGTTGTCATACACTTTAACTCGCCCTCCCACTCCCCTGGTGACATGTCCATCTTTGTTCTCTTTCACTGTCAGAGTGAGGCCAAATGTAGACTGGAGGAACATCATTTGACATTTCACCCTGGGATATTACAGCCCAATGGCCTGAATATTGACTTCACCAGCTTCAAAATCTCTCCACCCCCAAACTGTCCATCTTCTTACTCACCTATCCGCTCTACCCTTCCCACCGACCAAGCACAATAACCCCCTCCCTGCATCCACTTATTTCCATCCCACCTGTCATAGCACCACTACCATCCCCCTGCAAACCCGCACCACCCTCCTTCAATTTTTTTCTGGGCACCCCTCCCCCTCCCCAGACCTGATCAATGACTTTGGCCTGCAACGTTGACTTACCTGCTCCTCAGGTGCTGTCTGACCTGCCGTGCTTTTCCACCTCCACATTTACTGACTCTAGAAATGAGCCAAACTATCCAAAAGCACAAATGGTCACAAAACTCAATGAAATTAGCACACTTTGGCAATCCCCTTCGAATAAAGCAATCGGGATGTTGCGAGAATTTTGTTTCATCAGATTACTATTTGGAATTCTGAATCAAAAATCTTTTCTTTTAACACCAGAAATTCACTAAGGGGCTAGAAGTCTGTCCTTAGGTAGCCGTGGGGGCCTTCTTTTGATTTTCCTTGATCTCCCTTGATTTTCCTCATTTACAGAAATAAAGTAATTCCTCTCCTTGTGCCACAATTTTGTATGGTTAAAGGACATCCGAATTTTAACAGAGTGCAGTAAAGTACAAGGTCAATAAATGTTATAAAATGAATAGCAAAACATATATTTCAGCATTTCTTGACTTATCAGGCTGGAGATTACCAGCCTTTTCAGAAATGCCCGCAATGTCAGAGATAAAGTGGAGGAATGTCATTTAATATTATTGCCTATTGTATAATGTTGCCGAAGACATAATCTTTTTTTTTCCTGAGGCAGCTGGATTTGGATATGTATGGAAACTGCTGATGATGCTATGTCCTGACCCACTTCCTGGATCCCAGTAGATTGCACCAACTGAGACAGAACGTTCTTTCATCTGTAAGTGCCATAGATCTGCAAAGTTTCAATTCTGAACTTGCTGGACATAAGTTTATTGGATTGCACTCGATCTGATAAGAACCAGGCTTCATTGTTGTTTGAATTCTCGGCATTCTTGAAAGATTTCTTCTCTCAGTTGTATTCTTTCTCTGATAGCCAGCAGAAATTGTACAGCTAAAGTAGAACACAGCTTATTAGCAATGAACATTTGGGGAAATGCGTATCATTAGATCTGTAAAGCTATTGGCACTGTTCCCTGCTTGTTCTGCTTGCTTCAGCTCATCCAACCACAAGTGTTTTCACATCAGTGCTGTTTCTGCACTTATCCCATTACTCCAAATATAGATCTGATAGTCCTCAATTTATGTTCCGTCACAAAACTTACTTGGACAACATCTTTACCATATTGTTATTGATTTACCATATCCTTTCTTACATTCGTAATGGCAAAATACTTAGGATGAAAATGAATATTTTTAAAATATCGAATCCAACTCAATAAAACATTTAAAATGCGTCCCTCAAAACTCTTATTTCTAACAATAAATTGTCCAAGATATTGTTTTGTTTTGTCTTTAAATTGTACCACATTCCCACTTTGTCTCAGTTTATTGGAATAGGAATTGTTAGCACTATGCTCATTTCCAGTTGTAAAGTAGATGCAGTGGGTTTGTTTGCATACAGTATGTTCTAGTATTCGTTCCAAGGCAAATTAATGATGCTCATTTAAAAACATCTTCGTTAATAATGCAAACAGCTACCTAAACGTAAGAGAAATATGCTTTTCGATATTTCCTTCCATAATATTGGTCATCAACAAGTGGTACAATAATTTGACCAACTCCACCATAACTCTGTGGAGCCAGGAGCACTATTTCAAATCTGTAGTTCGAAAATCACGTTGTCTGTTGTCTGCTCAACCCCTTCCCAGGTTGCACCTGAGTGCCACTGTCATTAGCCCAAATTTCAATCCTGGTGAAAAGAAAGCTGCCTTTGGAGGTACATCCAGCACAGACAGCTTGTTTGAGATATTTCGAGAGACCCAAGGCTCAGACACATATCAGGCCTTTTTATTTGGGTGCTTCCTGCGCAGACTCACCTCTATCCCATTTTCACCTGTTTTATACTTGCATATGTTTGAAGGCATTTTTGTCTCTGACTTTGGGTGGGTTGACCTTGTCCAACATTTCTGCCAAGACGTGCATTAGAGATAATTTTTGATTTACATTTCTTCCTTCTCCCCTCTTTTATTTTACATCATAGCGACAATCAGGATTTGTCACATAACAAATTCTAAACGTGAATCTGGATGTTACCAGTGATATATTTCATGTGTATGAAAATGTGTTGTTATTATTTCACACGATATATGTTTGAATGACATTGATAGATAAATAAATCACTGATAGAAATGCCTTCTCTTTCTGTATGGTGTTGTCCTTGGATGTATGTCATCGAAGCTTGAGCATGAAGATGGTTGAGACATCATTTCAGGTGAGGAAAATTCTTCTACTTTTAGACCTGATCAAATTGTCCCGTAAGATTGAGGAGCAAAAACAAGGAGGTCACAGAGGACTGAGAGAAGGAAGGTGATAGGAATGGACACTAAATCCATTGTTTTCATGAAAATAATTTAATTTGCTTGAGTTTCATTTCCACGCCTTTAGGCCAATTTAGACTTACTCAACAGCAATAACCAAGAGAGGAATGGCTTATTTCAAAAGGATTTTGACATTCTTAATAAACTATTTTTTAAAAAATTGGTGAAGAATACAAATGCAAAAAGCACTCCATGGATTTTCATATGATTTCCACGGAGACTGCATTTGTTCATTTTCGAGTGGAGGTCATCAGTAATAAAGGACAATTCCCGTCCGGCCTTCGCTATCCTGGGGGCATTACAAGCCAACCATGTAGTGCGGAAATGTACTAAGTGATGTGCCAAACTGAATAGCAATAGCAAATCCCTCTCAGAAAGTCATCTGTGCCCACTTGAATTTTAATAACAACTTGACAGCTTTTGTGCTGTTTTGGTGCCAATCCATAAATTACCAGATGGAATTGCGTAATTTGCCATTGAATTGAACTCCGTCTGACTATCACACGACTTTTGAAATAAATGGATGAACACCTCTAAATAATGGAGAGACAGCTTTTATAGGAATGCAACATTACCAAAGATTTTTCTCCCTTATTGCGTATTGTCCTTTTAACTTTAACTTCTACTAAAGAATGCTTACTGCTTTTGTTTCATGTGGCACTGACATCAGTACGATTTGTACCTCTGAGAGTGACTTTGCTTGAATCCTGCTGGGACCAATGGCATGCTGAGTCATATAAATAAGGAGGCAGAGAGAGCTTTCAACTGATTAGAGAGAGTGAACAGTTGAATTTGGCAGATGTGATAAATGAAATAAAGGAGACAAAGCAAGACATCAATGCAGCTATAAGGAAACTGATGACCAAGGCATAGCAGGGAAGAAAAGACTGCACAAACTAAGAGTGCAATTGTGGAGAAAGGCTGAGATTACAAAAATAGTAAAAAGACAGAATTAAAAGCTTCACACATAGCATTTGTGAAAAAAAACAAACTAATAGTCAGTGCTAATTTGAATAAATATGCACTCACTGACAGTTGTTACAGAGGCATGAATCTACAAAATAACTCTGCTTGATTGGCACCCCATTTCCCACTTTTAATATTCCCTTCTTTCATCGTTGATGTAAATAAGGGAATATAGAAATGGCAAAAGAATTAAGCAGACATATTGCACCCTGTCTTCACTCCAGAGGATACAAATAACATCCCAGAAATAACTGTGAGCCAGGAGATGAAAGAGAAATGGGAGCTTCAAACAATCAAAATCATTACGGAAATAATGCAGCAAGAATAATTAGAACTGAAAGTTGACGTGTCCCGCCAGGACCTGATGAACTTAATTATCTCATCTTATGAGAATTGGCTACTTAAGGAGTAGATGCATTTGTTTTTGATTTCTAACATTCACTAGATTTTGGCAAAGTCAATTCATGTTGGAAAATTGTAATAGTGATTCCTCTATCCAAGGATAGAGGCATACAGAAAGCAAGAAACCACAGGCCAGAGACTGTATCATCCATCATTGATTAAAGGCTCGAATCTATGTAGGAGGCTAGAACAGGGCAGTTTGGAAAACTCAATGTAATCAGGCAGACTAAAGATAAAAATTGAAAGAACTGCAGATGCTGTAAATAAGAAACAAAAACAGAAGTTGCTGGGAAAGCTCAGCAGGTCTGGCAGCATCTGTGAAGAGAAATCAGAGTTAACCTTTCGGGCATGGTGACACTTCCTCTGAACATCCTGAGAAAGGGTCACCGGGCCCGAAACGTTAACCCTGATTTCTTTCACAGGTGTTGCCAGACCTGCTGAACTTTTCTAGAAACTTCCATTTTTGTTTCAGGCAGATTCAACTTGATTTTGTGAAAAGAAAATCATATTTGATTTACCTATTAAAGCTTTTTGAATAACTGACAAGCAAAAGAGATAAAGGGGATCCTATGAATTTGCCATGCTTAAATTTCCTAATTAAAATCACATTCTATTGTCCATCACTTACAAGGCATGAGTCAGGATGAATGCTCTCCATTTATCCAGATTTATGCAGCTCCAACAACATTCAAGAAGCTAGTCACCATGCAGGTCAAAGCAGCCTGATTGATGGGCACCCCATTTCCTGCCTTTAATATTTCCTTCCTTCACCATTGATATAAAATGGCAGCATGTACTGATTGGGATGTAAATACAACCTGAACCAATACGCCTCTCAGCATGTCATAGCCATGTGAGCTAGATCATGAGACAAACACAATAGAACATCCATCTTATGGTCACTTCAAGACACTATTAAAGCCAGACTGCTGTCTTTTGAGCACCCAACATGGTGCCAGAAGTGGAGCTTAGATTGAGTGTTGAACATCGGTAAAAGAAAGGCACAGCCTGTGACAGGGAAACATAGGGACATTCAGAGCAGTGAAAGATTCCACAAGCAACTAAACTAAAACCAGAAAAGAATGAAAAAACAGCCACAGCTGAACAATTTGGTAAACAGCAATGACTGCAACACTTAATCTCCAAACACCAGTCAAAATGCAGGGCAATGGAAAGCAAAACTGGTTGTCTTTCCATGGGTAATGACAATTATTTCAAAGCAAGCAGATCTGTTCAACAACTCAAAGCAACTAAAAATAACTACATTCTTATCATTATTGGGTAGACTGTTTCAAGTTGTAAAAACTGAAAGAACTGCAGATGTCGTAAGTCAGGAACAAAAACAAAAGTTGCTGGAAAACCTCAGCAGGTCTGGCAGCAGCCATGAAGGAAAGATCAGAGTTAACAATTGAGGTCCGGTGACCCTTCCTCAGAACTGATGGTGGCTGGGAAATTGTCAGTTTAAAAGCAGAAAATAGGGAGGTGGGTGGTGTAGGGAGTAAACAATAGGATAGAGCCCAAAGAGAGCGAAAAACAGTTGGACAGACAAAGGAGTTGCTAACGATCAGGCTGGGAGGGTGAATAGCTATTAATGGGGACTGTTAGTGACTAACAACAGGGGGCGTGTAATGGCAAACAATGTGGTAAATTCTGGTGTGTGGGGCAGGGGACTAGGACATGGGAGAGTTTAGCCCTAAAATTATAGAACTCGATATTGAGTCTGGAGGGCTACAGAGTCCCCAAGCGGAAAATGAGGTGTAGTTCTTCCAGAGCTAGTAGGAACTGCAGATGCTGAAGAATCTGAGATAACAAGATGTAGAGCTGGATGAACACAGCAGGCCAGGCAGCGTCATAGGAGCAGGAGGCTGATGTTTCAGGCCTAACGTTTCTGTTTTTGTTCCTGATTTACAGCATCCAGAATTCTTTTGGTTTTTATTTAGTATTTAACTCATGATCACATCTCTTCTGGGCATGCCCACCTTGAAGAAGGTCTGCTCCTCTCTCTGACGGGATTTCCATTCCAATCTTTCTTCTTGCCCACTGACATTAATTTCACTGTCACTCCTTGTGTTTGACCAGGTATTTGTTAAAACTCATTTCCGCAGCCATATCACATTCCTCAGTGACTGCCTCCGGCTCAGACTCACCTCACTTGGATACCAACTGAAGATTCATCTTCCTCCCAGGATCGCAGCTATCTCTGTGATGTTCAACATTACGCAGACAGCTGATCTTGCTGCATCCTGAGATCTACGCCCAGTGCCATGCAGTGCCACATGCACATTCTTGACCTTTCTCTACAACAGCATCATAACATACTGGCGCAGGGCTGCAATAATCCGCAGTTCCACTTCATCCTCTGGCTCATTCGTCGTGCTAATAGGAAACATTTTTCTTTTCATTTCAGGCACCAAAGCCCACAGGATGCATCAACTCAGAGCCACCCATGGCCCTCTGGAACCTTCCTCTCCTCCCCTTCCCTCTGGCTCCATCACCCCCCAAACCCCGCCCCCCTCAACCTCCTGTTGGGTATTCAGCATCCCTCCTAACGTTCCGATCTCTGATGCTGAATGTTCTGAACAAATGAACAAATGAAAATGTACAACACAGGAACAGGCCATTTGTCCCTCCAAAACTGTGCTGACCATCATGTTATAATTAATCCAAACCTGCCTTTTTTTTATCTGTACCCCTCTATTCCTTCCCTATTCATGTATCCATCTAGGTGCCTCTTAAATATCTTCAATGAGCCGACTTCCACCAGCTTGTCTGGTAGTGCATTCCAAGCTGCTACCACTCTCTGTGTGAAAAACATCCCTCGCAAATCTGTCTTAAACTTGCCCCCTCTGACCTTAAATCTGTGCCCCCTTATAATGGAAACTTCAACGCTCGGAAAAAAACTTTGACTATTCACCCTATCTCTGCCTCTCATAATTTTGTAGACCTCTATCAGGTCTCCTCACAGCCGCTGTCTTTACAGTGATGACAATCCTAATCTTTTTAACCTTTCCTCATAGCCAATGCTCTGGAGACCAGACAACATCCTGGTGGCTCTGTACTCGGAAAAGTTCTCAGCTTTATTCCTCTGCATTCCTGAATTTCGGGCATGGCATGACGTTGAACTCTTCTTCTGCAGTTTTCACCTTTGTGCCCATTTCTTCGGGCAAGAGTGCTCCCCTGTCCTACAGACATCTTCGCTGAGTTCCAGCACCCTCCCTCCACCTGGACCCTTCCCTCCGGCCTTTTACCTGTACTCAATCTGCTCATTGAGAACTGTCGACATGATATTGGCCACCTCACTTTCTCTGCCACCCTCACCAAATCCAACCTATTTCGCTCTGAACTGACTGCACTCAGCGTGCTTAGATGTAACCCTGACTTTGTTATTAAGCCTGTCTATAGGGGTGGTGCTGTTGTAGTCTGGCGTTTTGAACTCGACATTGCAGAAGTGAGTGCCAGCTCTCAGATACCTCCTCCTACCTTCCCCAGACCAGAACCCCACCATGACGCATCAGAACATTGTATCTATCGCGGTAACTGATCTAATTTCATCTGGTGACCTCCCACCAACTGCCTCCAAGCTGATAGTCCCCCAACCCGGCACAAGTCACTTCTACCTCCTTCCAAAAATCCACAAATAGGACTGCCAGGTAGCATCAGAAAGGGTCTAGGCCCGAAATATTTTGTGCTCCTGAGATGCTGCTTGGCCTGCTGTGTTCACCCAGCTCCACACTTTGTTATCTTGGTCTTGAGATTGTTGGCATTCTTTTCTCTGGTACCTTTGCTCTACTTCCTCTTGCTAGCAAGTATTGTAAAATAATCTTCTTCCTTCACACAGGAGTTTCTTCAAAGATAATGGGGACTGCAGATGCTGGAGAATCCAAGATAACAAAGTGTGGGGCTGGATGAACACAGCAAAGCTCTGATGAAGGGTCTAGACCCGAAACGTCAGCTTTTGTGCTCCTGAGATGCTGCTTGGCCTGCTGTGTTCATCCAGCTTCACACTTTGTTATCTTGGAATTTCTTCGAAGTCACTTTCTTTGAAACAAAGTTCTCCCATATGTATTGACATCTACGTTGTATTTCCTGAAGGAAGCCTTTAGGGAGTCTTTGAAGTGCTTCTTTTACCCGCCTTTTTTTCAACTGCCTTCCTTGAGTTGGGTGAAGACGATTTGTTTTGGCAGTAGGAGCTCAAGAATCCTAAATACGTGACCAGCACAGCAGGCAATCTTGACCTCGATGCTGGCACTATTGGCTGCTTCAAGGAGCCTAATATTGGTACACCAGCCCTCCCTGATGTGGAGAATCTGGCTGATGGTACTTCTCATCTGTCTTAAGGTGATGCCCATACGTGATCCATTTTTCCCAGCCAAATAGAAGATTTGGAATATTCTTGGTACCAGTGTAAATGTCATGGTTGTCAAAGACCCTTATCCTTAGGCACCTGTAGATGGCACTCACAGATTGGATGCACTGTTGAATCTTTTCATGGATATCAGTCTTAGAGAAGAAGTAATCTTCCCAGGTGAGGGAAATATACCACCTTTTGGAGAATCTCACAATCGATCTTAATGGAAGGATGGACCAGCTTGGATGGTTTGGTAAAGGATTTGAGTCTTTTTGAATTTAAGGCCGAGACCAATTCTCCAATACACTTCCACAATGGCCTTAAGCAAGGCCTGAATATTTTCTTGCAAGAGAGCAGAGAAGACATTGTCATCCACACATTGAAGTTCCACAACTGAGGTCAATGCCGTTTTCCTCTTGGATTTCAACTGGTTGATGTTAAAACGTTTTCTATCTAGACATTGTCAATACCACTGGAAGGCTTGTTCTTAACAAGATGAAGAATGGTAGCAATTAAGAAGGAGAAAAAGTTGGGCCCAATGACATATCCCTGATTGACACATGCCTTGACCTCAAAAGGTTCTGTAATGTTACCATCAGTGAGCACCATCAACAAAATCTTGTCATGGAAGAGATGATGGATGTTGATAAATGTCTCCGGATAGCCAGCCTTTGACAGAGTCTTCCAAAGCATTTTCCAACTGAGTCAAAAAGCAGTCAGGTTAATGAAAGCCATGTGGAGACATTGGTGTTGTCCTTGGCATTTCTCTTGGAGTTGCCAAGTAATGAAAATCATGCTCGTAGTTCAGGGTTTGATTAGAATCCACACTGCTTTCAGGATGGATTTCCTCAAAAAATGAGAAGGCACCTGCAGATACTGTACTGCAAGCATATGCAATGTAGCATTCTAGATAAATACATGTACATATGCACTCACGCATTATTCCTGTGTGATATTGGAGTAATATAGCATCAAAATGTGTATTAACAATTAACCATTGGTATTTTATCACCATTGTAACTCGGTAAAAACTATCTGCTGGCTGTGATTCAATATACTGGGGAAAAGCAGATCATCTCACGTCCCTGTCTTGTACGTAGATGGATGGAGGCCTCCTGTCAAGGTCAATATCTTGATTCATAATAGAGGAATATGTCATTTACGGTTCAGCAAAAGTGTCATTTCCAGCAAATATTAGTTGAGACCAAGTCCATCTAAGTGCTTGGAATTATTAACATTGGTCGATTAGATTGTCAATTGTAGCTGCCGAACAGTCATTATGTGGATGGGAAATGCGAGCAGTTGTTCTATTTTCACCCATTACAGCAATATTGTCTTCATCGCTGATAGAAATTGTCCCGGAAAATCTCCCATACCCACTGTCTGGGATCTTAGACAGTATTTTAATGAGCACCTTGTTTTAATTTTAGAGGTTTTTTTCAAATATTGTATTTGTTTTTTAGCCCAGCCTGGATAAAGTGAGACAGAGACAGGGAGAGGGTGATGGGGAGAGAGAAAGGAGGATAGCTGTGATTAGAATACTTCCTTACCAGTTTCTTATTCACTTTTGTGGAGTAAAAGTTGGAAGTTCGTCTTTCATTAGTTTTTTTTATCATGAGGATGTCGTGTAATGTTATTTATTCACTACAATTTAAAGCTTTCTCTTGTATGAAAACTTGTTTGAAATACTGTTGAGAAATCAAATCTGTGACTGCTGTTCTCATTCTGCTGATAAATCCCACTTGCTTCAGTTTTGTTCTCATCATTCAAGTAAGCAAAAGAGGATGATGATAATTTTCAGCTTAAATCAGATGGATTGTCAAAGCATTATTTTCTCTGGAGTAGCTCTGATTATCCTCACAGCTCACACCAATGGCAAAGGGGTGTTTCTGAGATTCAAGAGTATAAACCACTCAGGAATGTATTGAAATATCGAAACTGATTTGGTTTGTCCTTCTCATATCAAGCAGCAGAACAAATCTTAAACTGTGTGACATGCACGGACAGTCAACAAAATGTTAGGAAAAGCAAGTGTGGCACCAAAATTATGGATGTTAGTTTTTTATTTATTTATTGATTCGTTCAACATTACACCAGTTGCTCACATTCATGATTAAAAAAAATAAGAGTCAAGAATTCAACATGTACAGCAACACAATTAGTAAGGAACTGGTGAGGATCACCATTGTCCCCCTCTGTTTCATCTCTCGCTTTATCTCTCACTTAATCCAGGATAGGATGAAAGGTAAATTTAAAACAAGTCTTCCAAAATTGACCAAATGCCAATTAAAATACTCTTTAAAGTCACAAACACTGGGGATTTTCCAGCATTTTTTCCATCCATCACACAACATTAAAGATAGTGACCAAAACATTTAACATGTAGCATTTAGCTCGAGTGGGAAAAATATGGGCTAGAGGATCCAAAACATCATCCTCCGACACTTCCGCCATCTGCATTGCAACCTCACTACCAAAGACATTTTTCCCTCCCCGCCCTTATCTACTTTCCAGAGGGACTGCTCTCTCCATGATTCCCTTATCTGCCCCACACTCCCCACCAGCCCCACCACCCCCACCACTTTTCCCTGCAACCACAGGAAGTGCTACACCTACCCCTTCACCCAAATCCCAGGCCCCAAGAAGACCTTCCACATCAAGCAGATGCTCACCTGCTCATCTTCTAAGCTGGTATACCGTATCCGCTGTCCCCGTTGTGGCCTCCTCTACATCAGGGAAAGCAAGCGCTTTGCAGAACACCTAAACTTGGTTTGCACCAAATAACTGCACCTCCCAGTAACAAACCACTTCAACTCTCCCTCCCATTCCTCAGGCGACATGTCCATCCTGGGCCTCCTGCAGTGCCACAAGGAAGCCACCTGAAGGTTGCAGGAACAGCACCTCATATTCCGCTTGGGAACCCTGCAGCCCAATGTATCAATGTGGACTTCACAAGCTTCAAAATCTCCCCTCTCCCTACCGCATCCCAAAACCAGCCCAGCTTGTCCCCGCCTCCCTAACCTGTTCTTCCTCCCACCTATCCCGTCCTCCCACCTCAAGCCCTACCCCCATCTCCTATCTACTAGTCTCATCCCACCCCCTTGACCTGCCCATCCTCCCTGGACCAAGTTATCCCCTCCTTAGCTCCCCACCTACACTCACCTTTATTGGCTCCAACCCGCCTCTTTGACCTGTCTGTCTCCTCTCCACCAATCTTCACCTTTATCCATCTTCTATCTGCCTCCCCTTCTCTCCCTATTTATTTTTAGAAAAACCTTCCCCTCCCCCATTTCTGAAGAAGGGTCTAGGCCCGAAATGTTAGCTTTCCTGCTCCTCTGAAGCTGCTTGGCCTGCTGTGTTCATCCAGCTCGACACCTTGTTATCTTGGACAAAAACTGTGCAAAGCTTAAATAAGGGTAATTACAAAGGAATGGGGGCAGAGCTAGCTAGAGTGAAGTGGGAATGGAGTTTAGCAGCTAAGGTTGAGGAACAATGGCGGGATGTTTTAAAAGTGTTCATGCTGTACAGAAACAATACATCCCTGTGTGGAAGGAGGTCTCCAGGGCGGCCATAAACCAAGCATAGTTAACCAAGCTGTACAAAACACTGGTGAAACCACATTTGGAGTACTATGTAGAATTCTGTTGCCCTGCTATGTGAAGGGTGTTAGTAAACTGGAAAGGCTGTTAAACAATGAAAAGTTTACAAGGATGTAACAAAGGCTGGAAGGTTTGCGCTAAAGGGAGAGGCTGAATGGCCTGGGACTTTGTTCCATGCAGCATAATTGCTGAGAGGTGACCTTATAGTGGTTTAGAAAATCATAACGGTCGCAGGTGAGGTGAATAGCAAAAGTCTTTTTCACAAGTAAGGGGATTCCAAAACTAGAGGGCATCGGTTTAAGGTGAGAGGGGAAAAATTTAAAACGGACCTGAGGGGTACCTTTTTCATACAGAGGGTGGTGCATATATGGAACAAGCTGCCAGAGGAAATGGTAGAGGCAGATACAATGACAACATTTAAAAGATGTTTGAACAGTATGTGGGGAATAAAAGGTTCAGAGGAATATGGGTCAAACAGAGGCAGATGGGACTTGTTCAGTTTAAGAACCTGACGAGTTGAACCAAAGGACCTGTTTCCATGTTTAATGACTCTATGACTCTAACCAGGGTAGTCGAGGATAATATCAGGGTGCATATTGTTTTCTTACAATGTAGATTAGTGGTAAGCCAGAGGATAGAAAAGTATTAAAAACCAATAAAAGATAACTAAAAGAAAATATAGAGGGTAAATATAAACTTTGAGGGTAACCTTCCAAATAATATCAAGATGGACACCAAGAGCTTCTTTGAACACATAAAAATGATGAGAGAGAACAAAGTAAGCACAGGACACTGAGAGAATGAGGCTGGAAAATAATAATGAGGAGATAGGAAATAATAACAAGGACCAATGAAGTGGAAGAGAAATTGAATAAGTACATTGTATTTTCAATTTGGTGACCGATATCGAGTAGAGTGTCACAGGGATGGAGTCACAGTTGTTAACAATATATATTACCAACATGGATAAGAACATTTTATCTAGCCAGATTTTCAGATGACACAAATTTAGAATGGGAAGGGAAATAGCGAAGATGAGTCAAAGAGTCTGTAGAGTTTGGTTGATGAGGGAAAGGCTGTAGATGTCAAATACATGGACTTCAGTAAGGCATTTGATAAAGTTCCCCATGGCGGGCAAGAGAAAGTGAAGTCACATGGAATCCAGGGTAAACTAGCTAGATGGACAAAAAAACTGACAAGGCAACAGGAGACAGAGAGTAGTAATGGAAGGGGGTTTCTCAAATTGGAGACCTGTGACCAATGGTGTTCCACAGGGATCTGTGCTGGGACCACTGTTGTTTGTGATATACATAAATGATTTGGAGGAAGGTAGAGGTGATCTGATCAGCAAGTTTACAGATAACACAAAGAT
The DNA here is from genome assembly GCF_030684315.1 of Stegostoma tigrinum. Classification (NCBI taxonomy): domain Eukaryota; kingdom Metazoa; phylum Chordata; class Chondrichthyes; order Orectolobiformes; family Stegostomatidae; genus Stegostoma; species Stegostoma tigrinum. The sequence continues at coordinate 90,644,822 of NC_081354.1, read as the reverse complement.
TGGTGGAGTAGCAGATAGTGACAGGGACTGTCAGAGATTACAGCAGAATATAAATAGATTGGGAGTTGGGCAGCTAAGTGGCAGATGGAGTTCAATCCAAGCAAATGTGAGGTGATGCATTTTGGAAGATCTAATTCATGAGCAAACTATACAGTAAATGGAAAAGTCCAAGGGAAAATTGATGTTCGGAGAGACCTGGATGTTCAGGTCCATTGTTCCCTGAAGGTGGCAACGCACGTCATTAGAGTGGTCAAGAAGGTATACAGCATGCTTTCCTTCATCAGACGGGGTATTGAGTACAAGTGTTGGCAGGTCATGCTGCAGTTGTAAAAGACTTTGGTTCAACCACATTTGGAATACTGCGTACAGTTCTGGTTGCCACATTACCAAAGCATGTGGATGCTTTGGAGAGGGTGCAGAGGAGGTTCACCAGGATGTTTCCTGATATGGAGGGCACTAGCTATGAAGAGAGGTTGAGTAGTTTAGGCTTATTTTCATTAGAAAGACAGAGATTGAAGGGGACCTGATTGCGGTCTACAAAATCATGAAGGGTATAGACAAGGTGGATAGCAAGAAGCTTTTTCCCGGAGTGACGGACTCAATTACTTGGGATCATGAGTTCAAGGTGAGAGGAGGAAAGTTTAGGGGAGATATGCATGGAAAGCTCTTTATGCAGAGGGTGGTGGGTGCCTGGAACACGTTGCCAGCAGACGTGGTAGACACAGACACGATAGTGTCTTTTAAGATGTATTTGGACAGGTACATGGATGGGCAGGGAGCAAAGGGATACAGACCCTTAGAAAATAGACGACAGGTTTAGACAGAGGATCTGGATTGGCGCAGGCTTCGAGGACTGAAGGGCTTGTTTCTGTGCTGTAATTTTCTTTGCTCTTTGTTCTTTGTAGAGGGGTATAGACTGGCTAAGTGAGTGGACAGAAGGAACATAATGTGGGAAATCGTGAAGTTATGTACTTTGGCAGGAAGAATAGAAGAGCTAAATATTATTTAAATGGAGAAAAACTGTAGAAAGCTTTACCATTGAGGGATTTGGAGATGCTCAAGCATAAATTTTAAAAAAAGCCAGTGTCCAAGTTCAGCAGGTATTTGGGAAAGCAAGTCGTTATGTAATGTAAGAATGAGGAGTTTTTGCTAAAATTATACAAGACATCAATATTCCCACTTTGCTTCGCAACTGTGCGCAAGTACAACCACCCTGGCGTTCTGTACATAGAGATCAACACTGGCCAACCGATAATGGTTTGACATTGTGGAATCATAGATGAAATATCATGAACAGTTTTGGCCTCCTTATTTAAAAAAAGACAGTGGGATTTGACGCAGTCCAGAGAAGGTTTATTAGGTTGTCCCTGGCTACAAAGGGTGAAATAATTCCACAGACGTCGGTATTCTGTCAACAAATCATCCTTTATTTTCACATGGCAAGTTCTTGACACTGATCCGGCTCCCTCACAGCCAACTCTCAGAGTGAACAAGATGTCTGACAGTCCTATTCATATCTGTCAGCTGGACTCCTTGACTGGACCAGGTGAACAGACCCAACCAGTGAACTCATATTTTATGAGACCCCCTCGCTAAGTTTGTTGTAATCATTGCATGGGGACTGTCTTATAAGAGAAGTTGAGTAGATTGGGCCTGTACTGACTGGAATTTAGAAGAATGAGAGATGGTATATATGAAATGACATATCTTTCTCCAGTATATCGATAATATCATTGCTGCTGTCTCCCTCTCTCGTCAGGAATTGGAAAAGTTTATCGAATTTGCTTCCAATTTCCATGCCGATCTCAACTTCACTTGGTCCATCTCTGAAGAATTAATCAAAGGACATGTGGTTTACTTTGATGATGCCAAGATGACACCTCTCCAGGACACCCTCGTCCACTTGTCCTTCACTCCCAATGCACTCCCACAGCCCCACGGCACCCTCTGCTGTAACTGTAAAATGTCCTAACAGCTGCTCATTTACCTCCTGCCTCCTCAGTATCCAAGGGCCCAGGCACACCTTCTCAGTGAGACAGTGAATTACCTGCAATTCCCAGAATAAAGTCTACTGCATTCACTGTTCACAATGTGGTCTCCTCTATAGTTGGAAAACAAAGCATAGGCTGGGTAATCACTTCGCAGAACACTTTCATTCTGTCCACTGAAAAAGCCCTGAGGTTCCAGTTGCCTGTCACTTCAACACACCACCATGTTCCCTGGCCAACATCCCTGTTTTAGGCTTACTACAATGTTCCAGTGAAGCTCTGTGCAAGCTGGAAGAACAGCGCCTCATTTTCCGCTTGGGACACTGCAGTCTTCTAGACTCAATATCGAGTTCAATAACTTTAGAGCTTGAGTTCTCCCATGTTCTTACCCAAACCCCACACACACCAAGCCTTGTTATCACATAGTTTGCTATTAGACACAAACCATTGTCAGCCACTAACGATCCCCATTAATAGCTAATCACCCTTCTATCCAGCTTATTATCCACTCTGTTGTCTGTCCAACTGCTCTTCTCTTTCTTTGGGCTCTATTCTCACCTATTATTTACTCCTTTCCCCCTCTCACCACCATACCTCTGTAAAGTTTGTAACAAATCCAAACTTTGCGAGGCTTTTATCTAATATGCACTTCCTTTGAAAACAAAAGCAAAATGCTGACATTTTCCCTAACATCTGCAGTATTGGCCTTAAATAAAGTTGCTGATATATGACAAGATCAATAATAATTACACTAAACAAGCTCTGTGTTTACTCTGTTTTGCTTTAGATCAGAACACTAAGGCCATATCTGGTTTTAACCCGCTTTGGCCAGAGTACAGTGAGTAATCAATCTTTCCCTTTTTAGAAGCAAAATGGATTCATTTCTTTCCAAAGTGACAATGAAATGTGATACAGTACAGTAAGTAAGCACGCAGTACCAACTGATGACCGGTCAGATTCTGAAGTATATGATGCAAAATTTATGTTGAACAAGGCTCCAAAAAGCACTGAATGTTGTAATAAAGTGTACCTTACAGTAGTTGTGAAAATATGGGATACTATTCTGCTGGCTGCACTGATTTACATTACAACAGGAACTATGAGCTGACAGGCTGCATCAATTGATAGATTAGCGGTCGTTTACACAATAAAATGCATCTGCTATACTATTACTTGTTAGTTCATTGTATGTAAAACTGGCCTTTGAAAAACCTTACTTCTTACAAATATCCATATGGATACACTTAAACAAAAAAAATCAAGAAAACTATCGGCCAAAGCACATTTGAAGGCTCATGCAAGTAGGAAACTCAATTCTAAGTTTTTATTCCCAATATTTTTGAGTTAGCACATGCACTTTAGTGGCTGATTTAGATGGCCTTTTATAAAAAAAATCAAGCCCAGGCAACAGTGGCTAGCTGTTCAGAGTTCTAATTCATTCACACATATTCATTTTTCAATTCTGTTTTCTCTCCTTCTTTCTTCATTGCAAATTGTTGGTTTATGTCACGACAACTGCACAAACTTTGAGCAGATCGCAACAACAAATTGGATTTGGGGAGCACTTGCAATGGAGAAAAATTAATTGTATGGACAAGGAGGAAATATAAACAGAAACCTCCAATTTTTTTCTTTTACTGTTTTCAATTTATATGTTTGTTTCGAAGGGTAGATATAAATGTTTCTGAGCCCCCTTAGTGAGTCATCAATTTAATGTAAGCAGGAGCAGAATTTCATGGGTTTCAGCTTAAAGATTATTTATTTATTTGCTCATCCTGTGAAAAAATATACACTATATCTTACCCACCACACATTCAATGAAGCTACAATTGAAAGTGATAGTCCACTTTTGCATGTTTTAAACGAAAAACAAAATTAGGAGTTCACATGTTTGTTTATTGGAACAGATCAATTAGTCCAGGGCCTGAAAAGTGGAGTTTGTCTCGACTCTTGAATTTTAGTTCAAATAGGCCCAAAATAGCTGAAGTCAAAAACCTAGATCAAGGTGGTTAATGATCAGCAAATTCTGACATTAACTGTATGTTGTTTTTGAGGATGCCAAACTGATTTGTAGTTTAAGAATCAAGCTGGATGTTCTGACAGAATTTACAAGCTCCTTGTTCGTAAAAGATGGCATGGCTCTTACATCTGCAGTTTTTGGAGTTTTCCATGGATTACTCAGATTTTTCCTAGGCCTTTAGATGAAAACATGGATGATAATACTAAGGCTTAAAGGAGCATATTTTGTCCCTTTTTTATGAAGTCATAGGTACCAAGCTATCTCCTCTGAGCTAATAAACAGCTTGTGAGGCTTGAGGCTGTTTTGGAAAAATTGCAACAACTGAGGCAGCATGAATGTGTGGAGTCAGGGTCCCACAGAACCAGAGTTTTTTGGTTAATCTTTCAGTAGTTGCTGCGGTTGTAAGGCTAGATATGGAAGTTGTTATTCCTCTCTCTGTTACAGTTAAAAGCTTGGGATCTCCTTCAGCTGCCAGAATCTCATATGAGACGGTCTATTTTTCAGTCTTTGTCTTTGCCAAGGATGTGTTTATGGTATGTTACTGTATTGGACCAGGTGTAGTTAAATAATCTATTACCCTGATAAGTTTTCCAATAGAATTAAAGAGAGATCAATTCTTCTTTCTTTTGGTAATATTTTAACTGTAGAATAAAAATGAAGTATGATTTGGCTAAAGCCAAGGAGTATAATTATTGAATTACATTCGGAACACAACACTTTATTCTTGTCTTTAAACAAGAAAACGTTAGGGTGAAGGCTGTCTCCTTGCTATATTTGAAGGAAGATTGGTCTGGTACATAACACTTGTTATCTCTAAGATAGTAGGAACTGCCGATCCTGGAGAATCTGAGAAAACAAGGCGTAGAGCTGGATGAACACTTGTCATCTCTAGCTGGCTTTGTTCACGTGACTAACACTGGTGTTGTCTAACTAAACATGTTGAAAGTCGAAAGATATTACTAAGAGAAAACTGGCACATTTTCAGACTTATTTTGTAGGTAGCTGGTGTGTTCAGTTCCCTTTTGTAAGGCACTGATCTTGAAGATAGGAAACCTTTGGTCTATTAATTCTGTGTTTGGATGCAACTATCAACAGCAGGCATTCTGAATTCCCAAAGATGTATTGTTAGAGCATACTGATTCTGTGGGAATTCTCTCACTCCCACATGGTTTAACTGGGAGCTTTCCGGATGCTGGAGATGTTCTGTGTTAGGTAAGCAAAAGTCACTTCATTCTTGGCAAGAATCTTAGCAGCTCATCAGTGTACAAGGCCCTTCTAAGAATTTCTCTGTGCACACAGAGTCCACGTTTAATGTCCTGAATAGGAAATGAGATCACTGGGCATGACACTTCAAACAATGTGCACTGACATAAGCATGTAACATCTTGAAATACTTTGAGTCCAAGAGAGAAATCACAGGAGATAATAAAGGCATTCAAAAGTCAGGTTTGAAGGACAGTTTTGAAGATTGGGTGTGAGGTTACAACATTAAGAAGCTTAGCAAAAGATTTCAAAATGTAGACATGCAATTTTTGAAGTTTCTTCAAAGGAGGGAAAGAAGTATGGGGATACAGACTAATGTTTGAAATTGGGAATATGCGAAGAAGTAAGTCTGAAGTTCATCCATAGACTGATTTGGAAACAAGAATGAGGATTCAAAAGTCTATGCAGAAGGTTTGGGAAGCAATCAAAGACAGGAGAACAAGGGCCGAATGCCTGTGGGGGTTCAACTTCTCGTTTGTAAAGCTTTGGAAAAAGGAATACTGGAGGCCTTAATAAGCAATGTAAAAGCCTTAACGTCTAAAACAGATATCATTACCTTGACATCTCAGCTACATTACATTGGAGGATTGCGATGTTTTTCGCTTTTGATACAACTGAGTGACTTACAATGCCATTTCAGAATCAACCACATTGCTGTAGGTCTGGAATCACATGCAGACCAGACCGGAGAAGGACAGCAGTTTTCCTTTCTGAAAAGACATTAGTAAACCAAATTTTTTCAATTAATATTGACAATGATTTCATAGCGACCGTGATTTTTTTAAATTCCAAAGGTTAAATAATTCAATTTCCTTCATCTCTCATTGTGGGGTTTAAACCCAGCACCCCAGATATTACCTGTGGGTGGGGGTGGGGATGTCCTGTGGATTACAAGGCCAATATTAATATGATAACACCATCACCTCCTTTTTCTTCAGTGCGACTGGGCCAAAATTCAGGAATTCCTTCTCAAACAGCATTGTTGGTCTGCCTACACCAACTGGACCAAAGTGGTTCAAGAAGGCAGCTCACCACCATCTTGTTAAGTGCAACTAGGAATCTGCAAGAAATGCTGGTTCAGTCAATGATACTCCCATCTCATGAATGAGTATGAAGAAAATGGTTTCCACCAGCCCTCAGAATCTGAGGTAGGCTATAATTGAGCCATGATTTATTTAATCAGGTGGTTGCACCATAATATACCCATTTTCATTTGGTTTCTCAGAATGCCAAATACGTCATGAAATATAATAACTCAATTAATAACTTCTCGTGTTATATAGTTTTGGGACATTAGATTGCTTTCAAATACATCATTACAACAGATGCATAAAAAACAAGTACTTAATTGTATAAGCTGAAATCATTTCTGATTTATATGTGGCTTTGATCATGTAAAACATTAATGTGATGCCTAACCATATGAGCAGGAATGATGTGGCACATTTTCAGAAGCAATTCTAATTGTGTATCCTGTATAGGCCTGTTTATACCTGACAGGTTAACTGACATTAAAGGTATGTTTCATCTACTGGGATGTAAAGGTCTGTTCCATGGAAGAGCAAACATTTTTTTTAAGTAGCCAAGTCAACAGTAATCTAAATTTAACTTGAGCTCTTACCATGATGTGGAGTAATTAATTACGACGTACTTTGTAACAGGCCTATTCTGTTCATCAAGCCTAAGCCTTCCATTGTTTGTGGGCATCTAATTCATTGGAGCACAATTAGAAATATATATCAGTCTGTTGAAATCCTGAAAGAAAGAAAGTGGCAAGCATCTCCACTGTCCTGAGCATCATGGGCAATGAGAAGAAAATTGGGAGAATAGGAGGTGGGCCACTCAGCCCTCGAGCTGGTTCCACCATTTAGTCATGAGCACTCAGACAGTTTGATGCCTTTGACTCACTCGATCATCATAACTCTGTATGGATTTGATACTCAGAAACCTGGCAATTGATACACAGCTAAAATGGACTCAAAGACTGAGCCCTACAGGCCATTCTGTGTTAGAGAATTCCAAAAGCTTACAACTCACTGAATAAATTTATTCTTCCTTATCTCAGACCTATGTGCATCTTGTTTATTTGTGCCTCTGGTACCAGACTCCCAACCAGGGGAAACATCCTAGCTGCATTTACCTTGTCTATCTCTTTAAGCTTTTTGTGAGTTTCAATGAGATTGCCTTTCATTCTTCAGAATGCAGGCCCAGATTACCCAATCTCTCTTGCTAGGATGATGTGCTGTCCCATGAACAATATGGAAACAGTTTATTTCCTGAGATAAAGGCATCAAAATTGCCCACAGTTTTTTTTTTCCTTTATTCATGGGACGAATGACTTTCGTGAGCCAAATGGTTATTTTTATCTCCCCCAACAATGGATCCACGGTCATCATTAGACTCTTATTTCCAGATATTTATTGAATTCAAATTCAACCATCTGCTGTGGCAGGATTTGAATCTATATCCCCAGGATGTTGTCTGGGTCTCTGGATTAACAGTCCAGCAATAATACCACTAGGCCATCGCTCACGCTGTACTCCAGGTGCAGATTAACCAAGCTGCCATGCAGCTGAAACAAAATTTCACTGTGTTTATCCTCAAATTCTCTTGGTGTAAAAGCGACCACTTCATTACCCTTTCTAATAGCTTATTGCACCTGCATGTTAGCATTCAGTGACTCATCAACATAGGCACCTCAATCCCTTTATAAATCTAAACATTTCAACCTCTCATGATTTAAGAAATACACTGCATATCTTGCTCCTACTGCCGTTTAAACTGAAAACTTTGCAGTTTTCCACATTATACTCCATCTACCACATTTTGCACATTCAGTAAGCTGGCCCAAATCACCCCAAAGCCAGGTTATATCTCTCAGGCACCCATCGAATTGCTGGGACATGCCCAGTAGGGAATATACTCCTATATCTTAGTGGTTGTAACATGGGGTGAACCATGGTCATCCTGGTGTTTAACTGTTAATAGTCAGTCCTTTCTCAGGGGATGGTCTGTTGAACCCCTGGAAAAGTGAAAAGGTCAAGCCTGGGTTTGGAGTTCATTTGGCTGGGTCACTGTGAAAATGAAGCAACAGTTTCTTCAGCAGGGCAACAAGCTGTGAGAGAGCGTGGAGATGTAAAATTTCCATTGTACAGCTCCCAGCCTTGAATGGCAGTGGACTTCTTTGAAAAGGGACAATCTAATACCACCCCAAGTGGTGAATCCTGTCTTTAGAATGTTTCTTTCAATAGAAACAGTAGAAACATATTTGCTCTGTGTATTCAGAAATATCCCCTTAAAAGTCTTCCACCGCATCTCTATTGATCTAACCTCTAGCCGAGAATGCAGTTTACTTCAACCAACTCAGTTCACATGTTAAATAAATTACCCTTATTGGGGCTTAAAATATTGGACTTGATTTAATTTCCTCCCAGTTCAAAATGAATATAAAATTCAATCACGTTGTGGCTGTTGTTGCTTAATATACTTGAACTTAGAGGCAATTAAATAATTCTGTCACATTACACAATGCTAAGCCTAATATAGGAACAAAAGCAAAAGTCACTGGAAAAGCTCAGCAAGTCTGGCAGTATCTGTGAAGAAAAAGTAAGAATTGACCTTTCATACCCAATGGCCCTTCCTCAGAACTGATGGTATCTGGGAAAATGTCAGTTTATATGCAGAAAATAGGGAGGGGGATGAGGTATGGAGTAAACAATATGGTAAAGAATTGAACCCGATGAGAGAGAAGAGCAGTTGGATAGACAAAGGAGTTGATAAAAATCTGGCTGGGAGGGTGAATAGCTATTAATGGGGACTGTCAGTGACAAACAACAGGTAGTGTGTAATGGCAGGCTATGAAATAACAAGGTCTGGTGTGTGAGGTAGGGGTTTATGAATGGAAGAGTTTAGGCCCTAAAATTATTGAACTCGGTATTGAGTCCAGAGGGCTGCAGGGTTCCCAAGTGGAAAATGAAGTGTTGTTCTTCCAGGCTTGCACTGATCTTCACTGGAACTCTGCAGCAAGCCAGAGACAGAGATGTGGGCTAGAGCACAGGGTCATGTGTTAAATTGGGAGACAACTGGAGCTCAGAGACCTTTTTGCGAGCAGAACGTAGATGTTCTGTGAAGCAGTCTCCTTGTCTGTGCTTCAATCCTTCAAAGTAGAGGAGACCACATTGTGAGCAGCGCATTCAGTAGATTAGATTCTGGGAAGTGCAGGTGAAGTGTTGCTTCACCTGGAGGGTATATTTGGGCTTCTGGATGGAGGGAGGAGATAAATGGGCATGTGTTGCACCTTCACCGGTTACAGGGGAAGGTCCCATAGGGCTGTGGAGGAGGGGTGGGGGGATGGGAGGGAGGGGTGTGGTGGGTGGTGTTGGGGGTGAAGGAAGAGTGGGCCAGGGTGTCCCCAGAAGGAATGATCCTTGCGGAAGTTGGACAAGGGAGGGGAGGGGAATATATGTCTGGTTGGTGGAATCTCGCTGGAGGTAGCAAAAGTGGCATCTGGTGATCTTTTGGACGTGGAGGCTGGTGGGATGATGGGTAAAGACAAGGGGAACCTAGCACTTTTGCCGGAGGGAAGAGAGGGTGTGAGGGTGGGAGTGCGAGAGATGGGTTGGTCCAGGTGAGTCCTGTCGACAGCAGAGGTGGGGAATCCTCGGTTGAGGAAGAAGGTGAACATTTCGGAAGCTCCCTTGTCAAAGTTGGCCTCATTTGAAAGAATATGATGGAGATGGAGGAGCTGAGAGAATGGGATAGAGTCTTCACAGGAAAGTCTCCATCGTACATGTTCCAATGTGTCTTCTGTTCCTGTCCAACAAAACGGTAGTAGTCAAGATAGTGCCATCTCCAAAAGTGCCATAACAAGCATTACTAATTCTTTGCAAGATAACAAAGAGTGGGGCTGGATGAACACATAGGTCAAGCAGCATCTTAGGAGAACAAAAGCTGATGTTTCGCGCCTCATCAGAGAGGGGGATGGGGAGAGGGTTCTGGAATAAATAGGGAGAGAGGGGGAGGTGGACCGAAGGTGGAGAGAAAAGAAGATAGGTGGAGAGGAGAGTATAGGTGGGGAGGTAGGGAGGGGATAGGTCAGTCCAGGGAAGCCGGACAGGTCAAGGAGGTAGGATGAGGTTAGTAGGTAGGGAATGGAGGTGCGACTTGGGGTGGGAGGAAGGGATGGGTGAGAAAAAGAACAGGTTAAGGAGGCAGAGACAGGCTGGGCTGGTTTTGGGATGCAGCGGGGGGAGGGAATGAGCTGGGCTGGTTTTGCGATGCAGTGGGAGGAGGGAACGAACTGAGCTGGTTTTGGGATGCGGTGGGGGAAGGGGAGATTTTGAAGCTTGTGAAGTCCACATTGATACCATTGGGCTGCAGGGTTCCCAAGCGGAATATGAGTTGCTGTTCCTGCAACCTTCGGGTGGCATCATTGTGGCGCTGCAGTAGGCCCATGATGGACATGTCGTCTGAGGAATGGGAGGGGGAGTTGAAATGGTTCGCGACTGGGAGGTGCAGTTGTTTGTTGCGAACCAAGCGGAGGTGTTCTGCAAAGCGGTCCCCAAGCCTCCGCTTGGTTTCCCCAATGTAGAAGAAGCCACACCGGGTGCAATGGATACAATATACCACATTGGCAGATGTGCAGGTGAACATCTGCTTGATATGGAAGGTCATCTTGGGGCCTGGGATAGGGGTGAGGGAGGAGGTGTAGGGGCAAGTGTAGCACTTCCTGCGGTTGCAGGGGACGGTACTGGGTGTGGTGGGGTTGAAGGGGAGTGTGGAGCGGACAAGGGAGTCACGGAGTGAGTGGTCTCTCCGGAAGGAAGACAAGGGTAGGGTCGGAAAAATAGTTTCGGTGGTGGGGTCGGATTGTAGATGGCGGAAGTGTCGGAGGATGATACGTTGTACCCGGAGGTTGGTGGGGTGGTATGTGAGAACGAGGGGGATCCTCTCGGGGAGGTTGTGGCAGGGGCGGGGTGTGACAGATGTGTTGAGGAAAATGCGGCTGACACTGTCAAGGGCGTTCTCGACCACTGCAGGGGGAAAGTTGCGGTCCTTGAAGAACTTGGACATCTGGGATGTGCGGGAGTGGAATGCCTCATCGTGGGAGCAGATGCGGCGGAGGCGGAGGAATTGGGAATTGGGGATGGAATTTTCCATCCCCTAACCCAACTCCTCTGCCTCCACCGCATCTGCTCCCAGGATGAGGCATTCCACTCCCGCACATCCCAGATGTCCAAGTTCTTCAAGGACCGCAACTTTTCCCCCACAGTGGTCGAGAGCGCCCTTGACTGCATCTCCCACATTTCCCGCAACACATCCCTCACACCCCGCTCCCGCCCCCAGAGGATCCCCCTCATTCTCACATACCACCCCACCAACCTCCAGATACAACGCATCATCCTCCGACACTTCCACCATCTACAATCCGACCCCACCACCCAAGCTATTTTTCCATCCCCACCCTTGTCTTCCTTCCAGAGAGACCACTCACTCCGTGACTCCCTTGTCCGCTCCACACTCCCCTCCAACCCCACCACACCCGGTACCTTCCCCTGCAACCGCAGGAAGTGCTACACTTGCCCCCACACCTCCTCCCTCACCCCTATCGCAGGCCCCAAGATGACCTTCCATATCAAGCAGATGTTCAGCTGCACATCTGCCAATGAGGTATATTGTATCTATTGCACTCGGTGTGGCTTCTTCTACATTGGGGAAACCAAGCGGAGGCCTGGAGACCGCTTTGCAGAACACCTCCGCTTGGTTCGCAACAAACAACTGCACCTCCCAGTCGCGAACCATTTCAACTCCCCACCCGCCTTTCCTCAGACGACATGTCCATCATGGGCCTCCTGCAGTGCCACAATGATGCCACCCGAAGGTTGCAGGAGCAGCAACTCATATTCCGCTTGGGAACCCTGCAGCCCAATGCTATCAATGTGGACTTCACAAGCTTCAAAATCTCCCCTTCCTCCACTGCATCCCAAAACCAGCCCAGCTCGTCCCCTCCCCCCACTGCATCCCAAAAACAGCCAAGCTCATCCCCTACCCCCACTGCTTCCCAAAACCAGCCCAGCCTGTCTCCGCTTCCCTAACCTGTTCTTCCTCTCACCCATCCCTTCCTCCCACCTCAAGCCGCACTTCCATTTCCTACCTCTCACCTCATCCCGCCTTCTTGATCTATCCCTCTTCCCTGGACTGACCTATCCCCTCCCTACCTCCCCACCTATACTCTCCTCTCCACCTATCTTCTTTTCTCTCCATCTTCGGTCCGCCTCCCCCCTCTCCCTATTTATTCCAGAACCCTCACCCCATCCCCCTCTCTGATGAAGGGTCTAGGCCCGTAACGTCAGCTTTTGTGCTCCTGAGATGCTGCTGGGCCTGCTGTGTTCATCCAGCTCCACACTTTGTTATCTTGAATTCTCCAGCATCTGCAGTTCCCATTATCACTAATTCTTCGCACATGCTTTCTCTCACAGTCTGGTTACTGCTAGGAACCTGAACTACAGTCAATTTTTAACTGTTATACAAAGGCAGGGAGATGATGGGATAATTGTTAGGTCTGATTGCTCATAAGGCTGAACCCCAGGCTAATGCTTTTGCAGGGGCAGGGTGGCATTAAGAGTCAGGGAGAGGGCAGGTGTGGGGATCTGGATTCAAATCCCACCAGGGCAGATAGTGAAATGTGAATTCAATAAAATCCATTCTCACCCACTCCATTTATTTTGGATCTCCACAGTCAGAACAAAGCTGCCTCACCATGTGAAAATCATAAATGTTTCAAAAAATGTATTTCCCCTAATTTCAATGGTGCAGTCATTTTTTTTTATTGCACACACATGTCCCGTTTGGTGCATATACTACTGGTTTACCAGTAGGCTTTATTTTTCACTTTTGTTTTTCTGTTAAATTTATGAATCTTTTAAATCTAAATACTGGTGTTTTACCTGAACAAGTAATGCTTGTCATAGGATGATGCTTTGTTCAAGCATTAGTTCCTGACTTTTCAGTACATGTTAATTTTAACTACATTACAGGTGCTATGCAAATGTAAACTACTGAGGCTGGAGTAGGATTTGAATATTTTGAATGACACATGAATGCTCTCCTATTAATTAGTTACCGATTTCTATAAATGCGCTAAAGCCTCTTCAGGAAATAACATCTTTCTAAACCAATTTATTGTTCAATTGCACACATTTTACAAAAAAAACCTATTTGCATCTTCTATTAACCTTCAACATGAGTATTGCTATTTTTGAAAAATATTAATTAACGTTTGTGCAATGTAACAGAAATGAAATACAATAAACTTAAAAGCTGCAAGATAACAGATTCAACAAAATTGCTTACGTTGGTTGAATTGAATCTTTTTTTGGCTACATTAAAGTTTGCACACTGCCAAATGATCTCAAATCTGCCATCAGCCCAGACAAAACACACTCAGCTTTGTTTCATTTAACGAGGACAGAAGTGATTTAGTTCACTCTCATTTTCCATAGATACTTATTCCCAAATCTGACAAGAATGTTGTATCTGGAGTAACAGATCCTGTTCTCTATGTTCATTAATACACAATTTGAATAGCATCACTCAAATTTCAAGATAGAAAGGACTGCCAATGCTGGAGCCAGAGATGACACAATGTGCAGCTGGAGGAGCACAGTAGGCCAGGCAGCAGCAGAGGAGCAGTAAATTTGACGTTTCGGGTCAGGACCTTTCTTCAGAATTGGGGAGGGGGAGGGAGCTCTGAAATAAATAGAGAGAGGAAGAGTGGGGCTGTGGAAGGTAGGTAAAATGGTGATAGGATCTTATCACCATCCCATCTACCTTCCTCAAACCCACCCTTATTCTATCTATTTACTTCGGATCTCCCTTTCCCCTCCTTCACTCAAATTTCATCATCTTTTCTAACTATTTATTAACATTAACTTCAAAAAGCATGGAAGAGGTTCTAATACCGTTGGAAAATGCTGTAACATATGCTAAAAAAATTATTGTAACAGAATGGCTTAACAAAATTGTTCACATTAGTGCTGATATATCTGAATGCAGGCCCTTTTGATACTACTTTCGCTTCCCAAGAATATGTAATGTTTCTCCCATGATTCCCAAGGATGGAGAGATTTACTTGCTACTCACAAATCCTAGGATCGTTGCTGCATCACAAGTAAGTCAAACCAACCATAATGATAGTGTCAAATCGTGCAGCTGTATGGGCAATTTTATGCATTGCCATTGTTGTGAGCCCTTCTAGGGAATTCTTAAACGTGTTTTATTTGATGGCATTTGTATATTTATGTTCTTAGAGTATTGTGACAAACTTTCTAGCTTGATACAAGTATAAAAAAATCAATGTTGCTTCAACTTCTGTGGTATTACCTTGCATTATTAGTATGATTTGCATTTTGAGGTATGAACCCTGAAATCCCTAGAAGAAAAACATTGCAGCCATTGGAAATCAGGCATGAGTACAATAAATATGAAAGCAATTTGCCTATCAGGCAGTACGTTTGGGAAGAGGACGGTAGGACCAAAGTTACAAGCAAGTAATATTTCCTCAGATTATTTTCCCAACTTAATATGCAATTTAACATTGCAATGAGCACAGCTAGATACCAGAAGACCGAAACATATGTTTGATGAAAGCCTGTCAGAACTTCTCGCCATCTAACACCATTTCCCTATGGCAATCCAATGCTATCCAATCAAGTATCAAGATGAATGCTAAAAGAGTTGTGGGCTTTTCTTGTGTCCTTGCATACCTTCTGTACCTGCTTATAGTTAAATTAAATAGTTGGATACCACTATTTTGGATAATTAACAGCGTAACTACGAGAAAGTGAACTTAGTACGAGCTCTCCACTAAGAACTACAATTGAAATAATGGAGCATTGTGCAGCATTCTGGGTGGCAGGCCAGAGGAAGAATGTGAATGCATTGGAGAGAGTACAGAAGTGGTTTATGAGACCAATGGAAACCTCCTGAAATCCAGTTAGTTCTGGAATTCTTCTGCAGCTTCTTCATTTAAAACTGTTCGATACAGGCCATTAGGTTTTGCGGACATGTCTGCCTTCAAGTCCTGTTAGTTTATGAAATCAGTTTTCCCTCATGGTAGACACATATTGGGATTTAATTTCATGTTCAATTTTCTCCCTGTTAGATTTCTAGCCATCTGTTGTGGCTTCCAAAAAAATGGCCTATTATCATTTTTTGCTATTTTGTATGCCCTAGTTTTTGATTGAATACACTGCCCTTAACTACGTAGACTATCTATCCTTCTCATTGCATTCTTCTTTTCAAGCAGAAAAGATTTTGCTGCAAGATATAAAATATCTGCTCAATGTCTGTCACAGCTCATCTACTTGCCTTCCCCTTGACTTATTTTCCTAGACCACTTTAGACAACTCTTCCTTCATACTTCTGTAATTGCCCTTATTTAAATTGAGGACACTAGTTGCTCTTCTCAAACTGAATATGAAATTCTACCATGTCATAGCTGTTATCCCTTGAAGGATCCTCAACTATGAGATCTCCTAATAACTCTACCTCATTACACTTTACTAGGTCAAAAATAGCCTGTTTCTGGGTAGATGGGGAAACATATTGCCCTAAGAAACAATCCCTGCTGTACTCTCCAAACTTAATTCCTATCTTACTTGTCTATCTGACATACCCAATCATTATTATCATGTTTGTTAAGAAAGCATATGGTGTTTTGGCTTTCATTAACAGGGGGATTGAGTTTAAGAGTCGTGAGATCTTGTTGCAGCTCTATAAAACTTTGGTTAGACCGCACTTGGAATACTGCGTCCAGTTCTGGGCGCCCTATTATAGGAAAGATGTGGATGCTTTGGAGAGGGTTCAGAGGAGGTTTACCAGGATGCTGCCTGGACTGGAGGGCTTATCTTATGAAGAGAGGTTGACTGAGCTCGGTCTCTTTTCATTGAGAAAAGGAGGAGGAGAGGGGACCTAATTGAGGTATACAAGATAATGAGAGGCATAGATAGAGTTGATAGCCAGAGACTATTTCCCAGGGCAGAAATGGCTAGCACGAGGGGTCATAGTTTTAAGCTGGTTGGTGGGAAGTATCGAGGGGATGTCAGAGGCAGGTTCTTTACGCAGAGAGTTGTGAGAGCATGGAATGCGTTGCCAGCAGCAGTTGTGGAAACAAGGTCATTGGGGTCATTTAAGAGACTGCTGGACATGTATATGGTCACAGAAATTTGAGGGTGCATACATGAGGATCAATGGTCGGCACAACATTGTGGGCCAAAGGGCCTGTTCTGTGCTGTACTGTTCTATGTTCTATACCAATTAATGTCTCTGTGACGATTGTGTAGTGCCCTTCTTCCACTGCCCGTTGTTTCCTAAACTGTACTTTGTCCTTCAATGAGGCAAATCTTTAGGGATCTATAGATGCCTCCCAACCATGACTTCTTTCCCCTGGTATTCCTTATTTTTCCAAGACCAAGTCCACATGTCAAACTATTGGACTTATAATACATCTCACAAATACACAGATACCTTCCTTTACAAACAGCACTGCAACAATCCCTTTTCCTTTTTGCCTATTCTTGACGAATATTGTAAACTCCCGAATACTGAACTTTCAGGCTTAGTCACCCTGTAAGCACATCTCTGAATTAGCTGTCAAGTCATTCTCACTTATTTCAATTTGTGGTATCAACTCACCTTGTGAAAAGAGCTATGCATGTTCAGATAAAGTGTTAAGCTTTGAATTTTTAAAATAATTATTGCCGGCTTTAGTTGTAATTTCGCTGCATGCTTCTGCATACAATAACAAAAGCAAAAACAAAGTTGCTGGAAAAGCTCAACAGGTCTGACAGCATCAGTGGAGGAGAAAACAGAGTTAACGTTTTGGGTCTGATGACCCTTCATCAGAACAGGGCCTGAAACGTTAACTCTGTTTTCTCCTCCACAGATTTTGCCAGACATGCTGAGCTTTTCCAGCAATTTTGTTTTAGTTCCTGATTTACAGCATCTGCAGTTCTTTTGGTTTTTATCATGTTTCTGCATACATTTTCTTCCCTTCCCATCATTGACTATCATTCGCTTAATATTCACCTCTTCACTACCCTGCACCTGTGCTTTCCTTTTTCTTTTTGACTTTTTAAACTTCCCTTCATTTGACCTTTCCCACCAACCCACAACCCGAATAAATAGCTTAAAACGCTATCTACAACCTTATTTACTTGATTTGCCAGGATACTGGTCCAAGCATGGTTCAAGTTCACCCCAGTAGAACTGCTCTCTCTTTCCCCAGTAATAGCGCCAGTGCCCCATGAATTGGAACTCATTCCTCACACACAAATCTTTGAGCTGCACAGTTACTTCTCTAATCTTATTTAACCTCTATCAATTTGCACATGGTGCTTTGTGGAGCTGCTTTTTAATTTTGCCTTGACCAGCTCATAAACCATCAGCAGAACCTGTTTCCTAGTCCTACCTGCATCATTGGCACCTTCACGATCATGGCAACTAGCACCTTCATCCCCCACACCAAGTATCTCTCTAGCCCAGAAGTGATGTTGTGAACCTTATCACCAGGTAGGCAACACAACCTTTTGGACTGTCTTTGATACAGAGGAAAAACTCCTAAGTTTCACCTTCTAACGCTATCCTTTGTCTTTTTACACTTCCTCTCTCTATGTTCCTGATTTCCTGGCTACAACCCTTCCTTGCTTTCATTCATTATAGTCCGCTCCTCTTCCCCTGTTCATTTTTCACCTTCTCTATGCCCTACAACATGGCTCCTCTTGCCTTCGACTTCTACTTTACTCATTTCTCCATTTTCATCTTGTCTGCACTTTCCATCTCAATTATTCATGTCACAATCCAATCACGTGCCCGCACTTTGACCCTGCTTGACCTGACTATCACTTATGATATTGACTGCCTTGCAGAGAATTAAGACTTATTAACCATTATTAAGAACAAACTCCATCAAGACAACAGTTGTATGTGATGTTTAGGAACACAAACATTGTTGTTTTTAATCAGTGTGAACTATAGCAGAGTATAATTTCTTAAGGATTTGGAGGTTTTCTTATACCACAAATGAAATGGAATTGTATCAATATGAATTGCTGGCTTTTAAACGAATTACGTGCCCTAAATTGCAGTAATCCCATCAGAAAGTTGTATCCCTAAAACCATCAGTAATCAAGCAATTGTTTTAATATTCTTTATGTATAAATATTCTTCAGTGCCATTTTCAAAGGAAATTGTTAACAACCAGAAAAACAACAACATTATATTAGTTCATGAAGAAAATGCTTGTAGTAGATCAATATATAAAGTTATGTGTCTGTATGTTGCATGATAATAATTTATTCAGGTATCCATATTAAAACTCAAAACTGTATCAGTGATAATGGGAACTGCAGATGCTGGAGAATCCAAGATAATAAAATGTGAGGCTGGATGAACACAGCAGGCCCAGCAGCGCCTCAGGAGCACAAAAGCTGACGTTTCGGGCCTAGACTCTGATGAAGGGTCTAGGCCCGAAACGTCAGCTTTTGTGCTCCTGAGATGCTGTTGGGCCTGCTGTGTTCATCCAGCCTCACATTTTATTATCTTAAAACTCAAAACATTTTCTTTCAAGAAAATGATGATAAGCTTTTTTAGGACAATGATTTTCAATTTCTTCATAAATCATTTGAACTTCAGAGTAATGCTAATATCTAGACTACGTACCAAACCAGTTAAAAGATTAAAAAAAACGCATGATACTCATGATTAATTATAACTTCCTTGTTGTTAGAAGTGATTTATTTTTGTCAACTCTCAATGGTGAATACAAAAATATGGGTATCCACAAAAATAAATGTTATTGAGTGGATTGTCAAAATTACCAGTCCTAATGAACATTGCAAGGTGCGAATTTCAGCAAGAAGGCTTACTATTAATACTTTAATGAATGAAAGCAGCATTTTCCAAATTAAGGTATATTCTAAGATGCAGAGAAAATTTGACCCTTGGAACATGACCTTGCTTTTGATAACAATTAAAATGCATAGGTGAAAAATTATGACTTTGGTATCCATAACTTTTAAAAAAAAATGCTCCTTGAGCGTGCGAGACATGCCTGAGATCACCAGCTTACACAACTGCCCCTTTCGTCTCTATGTTTATCAATGAAGTGGTATGTTCATAAAAATTTATGGAGATGTACTGAGAATATACCTATTTCTCTAGAATTGAAGTCTTCAAGACATTAACAGGAAGAGACAGGGTAAATAAAGATAACTATTTCTACTGGTTTGGGATTCTAGAACTGGGGAGCATAGTCTGAGAATTAGGGCCTGACCATTCAGGAGAGGAGGACGTTGAAAGACAAGAGTGGTAGAAGTTTGGATTTCTCTTCCACAAATGGCAGTGGATGCAGGACCAGTTGTTAATTTTAAATCTGAAAAATGATTTTTTTTTGTTTCTTGTTGAGCAAAGCATTAGGCATATGAGCCAAAGGCAAATTTTTTTTTGATTTAGGTTACAGACCAGCCATGATCTCACTGTATGATGGAATGGGTTTGAAGGACTGAATGGCCTAATCCTGTTCCCATTTTCCAATATCTCACCAAACTCTTGTTTATTTTGTTGGAAAGTATGTATTTCATATTCATGCTTCTGGTGAATCTAATATATTTATTGAGGTTTTAGGTTACTGAAGCACAGACATTAATACCTGTAATCCACTTGTGCAATTATCCAATAAAGAAAATGGGAATAGATCAATATCTTACAAACATCAGCTAACTGTTCACGTGCCTGATGGCTTTGATGGGTACTCCTGCTCATATTTCTTTCTGTTGTTCATCCTGTGCCCAATTGCATCAAGGTTAAGCTTCAGGGTAGAATCCTTTAGAGGTCTGAGTGGTGTACCCAATGGCAAGATATGTGGCCAAATTGGGTAACAAGTGCAATCACACCGATTTTCATATTGAGATCATCTCAATCCATCTTTTATGTTTTAAGTAAGTAGCACAGCAAGATTCTCAATAGACAATTGTGAGATGCTAAGTGATGGTCAGTACTTATAGTTAAATGTCTTATCAACGGCAAATTCACCTCATTAATATTCAGTTCCCCATCTTACCAAACTGACCAGAAAAGTTTGATGTTGGGAAAACATAACAAAGATACCAGAACGAGCATCAATAAGGTTCAGCTCGCCACTTGTTTCAAACAACCTCTAGGTTGGATTCCAGGCAGCAATGCCTCAGAGGAATCTCTGTGGACACCAGGCTACAGACATATCATGTCCAAAGGCATTGGCAGACAATATGCGTCAGACTCAAAGAACTGTCATGGTACATTCCTAATGCATATACAGGACTCTTTTGTACTACAGTACTGCACCTTGTGCTGCACTAGATACTATCATTGTAATATTGAAGCAAGAACATGAGGGACATGGATCCCAGCTCATGGGCTAGATGGCCCAGGCTGCATTTCTGGGCATTTCACTCATTGTCATAGCAATCAGTCACTTTGAAACTACTTTATTGCTCAATCATCCCAACCCTAACCCTTGCATTACCATTGGCATTGAGCAAATCGCTGTAGGAAAGTGTTTTCTTGCACCACATAGTCAGTAAGTTGTACAGTCAGTGTGCAAGGGACTTCAGCAAAGTGAGGCAAAAACCAAGTGACTATCCTGTCGGAAATTTGGAGCAAATCAGAGACAGAGATTCTTTAGCTAAGGTTTATTACAAGTAGTAAACTTTCCAGAGCAAGATCCATGATGACCTCAAGGGAAAGAAGCTGATTGATGAGTAGGGCTGGTGAATATTTCTCGTTATTAAATTCAAAATAAGGTCTTCAGTTTGTGTTTCGGTATTGAGTGTCATCTTCTCTCTTTCCTTAATTTTTTTTTTCCAATTCTTTTATCAGATGTGGGTGTCACTGGCTGACCAGCATTTGTTGCCCATCCCTAGTTGCTCTTAGAGGTCGGTGGTGAGCTGCCTTCCTGAATTTCTGCTGTTCTCCTGCTATGGATTGACCCACAATGTTGTTAGGGAGGGAGTTCCAGGCTTTTGACCCAGTGAAAATGAAGGTACAATGATATATTTCCAAGTCAGGATGGTGGGTGACTTGGAGGAAAATTTGGGGGTGGTGGTATTCCCATATATCTGCCACTGTTGTTCTTCAAATGGAAATAATCGTGGGTTTGGAAGGTGCTGTCTAGGAATCTTTGGTGAATTTCAGTAGTGCATCTTGGAGACAGTACAGACTGTAGATACTGAGCATCGGTGGTGGACAGAGTGGATGCTTGGGGATGTAGTGCCAATCAGGTGGGGTGCTTTGTCCTGCATGGTGTCAAGCTTCTTGAGTGTTGTTGGGTCTGCACTCATCCAGGCAAGTGGGGAGAATTCCTTCACAAATCCTGACTTGTGCATAGTGTACAGGCTTTGAGGAGTCAGGAGGTGAGTTATTTGCCACAGTATTCCTGGCTTCTGACCTGCTCTTGTAGTGGCTGTGTTAATATGGTGAGTCCAGGTGAGTTTCTGGTCAATGGTAACCCCCACGATGCTGATAGTGGGGCTTCAGTGATGGTAACACTATTGAATGTCAAGGGGTGGTCGTTAAATAGTCTCTTATTGGTGACAGTCATAGCCTGGTATTTGTGTGGCATGACTGTCACTTGCCATTTGTCAGCCCAAGCCTGGATATTGTCCAGATCTTGTCACATTTGAACATGGACTGCTTCAGTATCTGAGGAGTCATGAATGGTGCTGAACTTTGTGCAAACATCGGTGAACATCCCCACTTCTGACCTTAGACGGAAGGAAGGTCATTGATGAAGCAGCTGAACATGGTTGGGCCGTGGACACTATCCCGAGGAACTCCTGAAGAGATGTCCTGGAACTGACATGATTGACCTCCAACAACCATTGCCATCTTCCTATGTGTCAGGGTTGATTCCAACCACCAGAGTGTTTACCCCCTGATACCCATTGATTCCAGTTTTGCTAGGGCTCCTTGATGCCACACTCACTTGAATGCAGCCTTGATATCAAGGGCTGTCCCTCTCACCTCACCTCTGGAATTAACTCTTTTGTCCATGTTTGGACCAAGGCTGTAGTGAGATCAGGAGCTGAGTGGCCCTGGCGGAACCTAAACTGGGTGTTGCTGAGCAGGTTATTGCTGAGCAGGTACTGCTTGATAGCGCTGTTGATAACACCTTCCATCACTTTACTGATGATCGAGAGGAGACTGATTGGGCAGAAATTGGCCAGGTTGGATTTGTCCTGCTTTTTGTGTACAGTATGTACCTGGCCCGATTAGTTGTAAGATTGATGTTTTGTTTCAAGTTAGAACAAAATAGCATTACAACAAAGAGAAGAGAATCTGGAGTAACTACTGTATAAATAAAATCAAATCCGACAACAATAGGTGATGTGTTGCTGCTGCAGCATGTGGAAGCTGCTGGACAACACTGTGATCCAGAATAATCACATCTGTTGTAAGTACTTGAGGAACTTTGGGTCTGAATTGAGCTGAAATTCATGCTGTTTACACGTTGTGCCACATTAGGGGAAGGGAACTATGCCTGGATACTTTTCTGCAGAGGATAGTACCACTATTCAACTAAGGTAACTCAAAATTAATCTGTGTTCAGGGACAGCGAAGGTGACTGCAGGTGAGTCAGGTTTGAAGAGTTGGAGGGTTACTAATGAGAAGTCCCTGCAAATGTCCAACAGTTATGAGATTCTTGCAAGCTGTGCATATGAGGGTGAGATTGCAGGGAGGATAATAAGTTGACTATGGCACTTTGGTACAGGGAGCCAGCCAAATTGTAGGAAGAGCTAGGAATGAGGATAGCATAATTGGGAGGAAATAAACCGTTCTCTGCAGCAGTGGAGAGGAGTCTCAGAGGCCGTGCCACCTTCCTGGTGCCAGGGTTAAGGGCATCTCCTCAGGGCTGGAGAAGAATTTGGAGAAGGAGGGGAGGGATCCAGTTGTCATTATCCACATTGGTACCAGTAACATTGGTAGGACAGAAAAATGAGGTTTTGCTGCAAGTTTCTGAACAGTTGGGAGCTAAAGTAAGGAACACAACTTCCAAGATAATCTTTGGGTGGCTAACTGAGCAATGATAAAACTGGCATGGGAAAAATAAATGCAAGGAGTTAAATACATGGCTCAAAGATTGATATGGAAGGAATGGTTTCTGCTTGTGAGGCACTAGGCCCAGTACTGAGGTAGAAACAGGCCATTATAGTGGGATTGGCATCCCTGGAATTGTACTAGACAGTGTTTCCTTTAATTTTCTTCCCTGCTGCACAGACCTCTGAGGTCCTTGCATGCAAGTGACTTGGGATTCAGAAGTCAATGCTGCGATCAGCACGTTGTTGCTGACCATCATGTGGGTCATTTTAGAAAGGCTGCTTATGCATGCAACCATGCTGCTGGAGGAAATACTTGTCCTGGAATCAGTGTCTGGTGAACTGAATAACTGAAGCTGGACAGAGAGCTTTATAGAAATTTTGAGAGAGCAGAAACATAGGGAGACAAAACAAGAGGATATGGCAAAATTACAAGGCAGCTATTTGGAATAATTAGCCCTAGGAAGGGACAAGAAGAAACAAAGTACACAGATAAAGAAAAGCAACAACAAATATGCATATAATTCAGAAAAAAAAGTAAGTTAACAACACAAACAAATGTTCATGGGTATGATGTTAGCCATTATAGACACATCATTAGAAGAAAATCAAAACTGAAAATTAAATACTCAGGACTTTTTTCAAAAGAACAGACAGGAAAGAAAGTGTGGTGAAGTAGTAGAGAGAGATAATGGGAACTGCAGATGCTGGAGAATTCCAAGATAATAAAATGTGAGGCTGGATGAACACAGCAGGCCAAGCAGCATCTCAGGAGCACGAAAGCTGACGTTTCGGGCCTAGACCCGTGGTGAAGTAGTGTTGTTCGAACAGAATAAGTAGAACAGCAAGAAATAACCGGGGGTCAGTAGATGTAGAATCCATATGGGTGGAGATAAAAAATAAAAAGGGAAAGAAGACTCAGGAAGGAGTAGTCCATGGACTATCTCACAGGAACTACGCCGTGGGACAGAATGAATCAGGAGATAATGAGGACAGGTAACAAAGTGGGTGCGTTAATTATGGGCGGCCTTAATCGTCATGTAAATAGGGATAGGAAGAGGAGGAATTCATGCAGTGTATTCAGGAGAACAGTGTAGCAGCAAAAAAGGAATGAGAGAAAGTAGCAGATGTTTAGAAAAATAGTTCATGGTTCACCACAAAGACGTATGCCAGTGAAAAAAAAAACTTCAAAGCAGAGAAGGCTACCATGGTTATCCAGGGTCGTTACTGATAGCATCATATTGAAAGTAAAAATGTACAATGTGATAAAGATTAGTGGTAAGCCAGATGATTGGGGAATGAGTTAAAAATGAACAAAAGATGGCCAGCAAAATAATAAAGAGGGGAAGATTAAAAATTGAAAGCAAACTTACAAGTAATATTAGGATGGACAACTACAGCTTCTTTAAGTAGCAAGGAATAGAGAGACCAAGATCAACATAGGCCTCTTAAAGAATGAGGCCGGGGAAGTAATAATGGGGAAATGGCCAAAGAGTTGTATCAGTTTTCACAGTCGATGACATGAATAGCATTCTGGAAATACTAAATAATCAAGGGGCAGAAGGATAAGATGAAATAAACACAATAATAATCACTAGAGAAAAAGTGCCAGGGAAACTAATGTGGCTAAAAATACAATAAATTCCCTGTACCTGACTGATGCATCCCAGGATATTAGAAGAATGTGCTACAGAGTTAACGGATACACTAATCTTCTAAAATTCCTTAGATTCTGAAAAATTCCCAGAGGTTTGGAAAACAGCCAAAGTGATTTTGAAAAGTGAAGAAGATTTAACAGGTAACTATCAGTCAGTTAGATTAACATCTGTTATCGGGATAATTTTAGAGCCTATCATAAAGGATATAATAGCAAAGTATTTAGAAATATGTGGTATGATCAAGCAGAATCAACGTGGCTTTAAGAAGGAGAAATCATGTCTGACAAAATTATTAGAATTATTTGAGGAGGTAACAAGCAGGATAGATAGAGAAATAGGGGAGGTAGTAAATGTCATACATTTGATTTTTCAGAAGATGTTGATAGATACCATGCATTGGACTGCTTAATAAATTAAAGATCAATGGTGCTAGAGGTAGGATATGAGCATGGATAGGGAACTTGTTAAATAATAGAAGTTTAGAAGAACATGGGATAAGGGAGCACTTTCTGAATGGCAACCTACAACAAATGATGTGTCACAGAGATCAGTGCTGGAGCCACCACTATTTATTATATATGTCAACAGCTTGAGTAAGGGAAGTTGATGCACATTAGCCAAGTTTGCAGGATAGATGGGAAGGCAGGTAATGAAGGTGACTCAAAGAATCTCCAATGGAATATAGGCAAATGAAGCAAGTGAGCAGAATCTTGGCTGAGGTAATGTAATGTGTAAAACATGAGGTTACCCATTTTGACAGGAAGCCCAGAGGAGCTGAATATTATTTAAATGGAGAAACTATGCAGAAAACGCTAATACATAGAGATTTAAGGATCCTTGTGTATTAATTATAAAAAGCTAGCGTACAAGTTCAGAGCATAACAGGGAAGGCATATAAAGTTATCGCTTTTCTTTGAAAGGTAATGACTCACAGAAGTATGAAGATTTTGCTAAAATTAAATGAGATATAATTAGAGGACAGCTTGAATGCAATGATCAATTTGTTGCCTCTCACCTAAAGAAAAATATACTTGCATTGGAGGCAGTATAAAAAAATGTTCACTGATCCCAGCTATGGAGTCTTATAAGGAAGGGTTGAGTATGTTGTGCCTGTACTCATTCAAGTTCAGAAGAATGAGTTATTACCTTACCAAAATATGACCAGAGATCATCATTTCAGAATAGGGGTCACCCATTTAAGACAGAGATGAGGGAGGAATTTCTAATCTCTGTGAGTAATGAATCCATAGAATTCTTTGCCATCGAAGGCTGTAGAGATTGGATCATGAAGCATTTTCAAGGCTGATACTAACAGATTTTAAATTGAGATATTTTAGGATTATAGGCAAAAAGCAAGAAAGTGGAGTTGTGGATACTCATAACAACCATGACCACATTGAATGGTGAAGCAAACTCGATGGGCTGAATGGCCCACTTCTGCTCCCACATCTTTTGATTTTAAGACCTTGTCTTTTTGATCTTTGTCCCTTTAGCCAGCTATATCAAGCTCAAATTAGTTGTGTCTTGCTATGCTGTTTAGTACAGACACAAAATGAGGAAGGCCTTTTTCCAGGGAATCCCAGCACAGCAAGTCAAAGGCAGCCTCTGACACCTCCATAGGTGTTCTCAGAGCTCTACAAGTCAGCGTCCTCTCCTCATAAGATACGTGGCATACAATCCATCTTGAGTCTTAAGAGCCACGTCATGGGCTGCTTTCCTTACGGAATGCGAAGGAGGCTGGTGTTATGGAGGAAGAAAGTGGGTAGCTCAGCTATCGCTGTTGGTGTGAGTGGGGAGTAGTCCCAAGTGAGTGAGTAGGCAGTGCAGAGGGCATGCAGAGTTAGTGAAGCTGGGATTGGGACTGGTGATGGTGATGCAAAGCAGGGTGCTGATTTCCTTCTGTCTGCATTGTCTGGAGCAAACAACCAGAGCTGCAACATTTCAGATGGATAATGCTTGTATGTGTGCACACTGGCTTTTAAAGATGATTTGAGTGCTTGGTATCCTGTGAATTCTGGGATAGCTGGTGAGTAGCAAGTTATTCTGAGAACAGCATGTGGTAAGATGGGATGGAAATCCGTTGAGAGAAATGTCGTAGAGATGGGATAGATAATTAACAAAGTTTGCTAAATTCAAGAAAATCTACTCGCCTTCATGGCAAGAAAGCTTCCAAAAATCTCGATGTCACCTTGACTTCACCAAAAAGGGAGATTTTGAAGCTTGTGAAGCCCACATTGATACCATTGGGCTGCAGGGTTTCCAAGCAGAATATGAGTTGCTGTTCCTGCAAGTTCGGGTGGCATCATTGTGTTAACAAGTTCGGCGAAGAAGAATTTGTGTTTAAAACTAGTGATACTTATTCAGCTGTTACCAAATTTTCACATGAAATTTCTTTTTTTCTGAATCAAAAATTAAAATACAAAATTCTACAAATGCATAGATGAGGCAGCATTTGAGGAGAGATGGTCCAACTTTGGATCCGTCTCCCCTTCTCTCTCTATTTATTTCAGAATCCTCACCCCATCCCCCTCTCTGATGAAGGGTCTAGGCCCGAAACATCAGCTTTTGTGTTCCTGAGATGCTGCTTGGCCTGCTGTGTTCATCCAGCTCCATACTTTATTATCTCGGATTCTCCAGCATCTGCAATTCCCGTTATCTCTGTTAATAATGATCTGTCAGGCACTTTCTCAAACTTGATAACAAAGTGTGAAGCTGGATGAACACAGCAGGCCAAGCAGCATCTCAGGAGCACAACAGCTGACATTTCGGGCCTAGACCCTTCATCAGAGAGGGGGATGGGGAGAGGGTTCTGGAATAAATAGCGAGAGATGGGGAGGCGGACCGAAGATGGAGAGAAAAGAAAATAGGTGGAGAGGACAGTATAGGTGGGGAGGTAGGGAGGGGATAGGTCAGCCCAGGGAAGACGGACAGGTCAAGGAGGCGGGATGAGGTAGTAGGTAGGAAATGGAGGTGCGGCTTGAGGAAGGGATGGGTGAGAGGAAGAACAGGTTAGGGAAGCAGAGACAGGTTGGGCTGGTTTTGGGATGCAGTGGGGGGAGGGGACGAGCTGGGCTGGTTTTGGGATGCAGTGGGGGGGAGGGGAAGAGCTGGACTGGTTTTGGGATGCAGTGGGGGAAGGGAAGATTTTGAAACTTGTGAAGTCCACATTGATAGCATTGGGCTGCAGGGTTCCCAAGCGGAATATGAGTTGCTGTTCCTGCAACCTTCGGGTGGCATCATTGTGGCACCGCAGGAGGCCCATGATGGACATGTCGTCTGAGGAATGGGAGGGGGAGTTGAAATGGTTCGCGATTGGGAGGTGCAGTTGTTTGTTGCGAACCGAGCGGAGGTGTTCTGCAAAGCGGTCCCATTATCACTTTCTCAACCTTATACTCTTGCAAAGTCTGCCCAGCTGGATATCAGAAAATCAGGGCACATAATTTACAAGAGACAACTAGAAATTTGTTTAATAATTTAAGTGCCATTTTGAAATGGCTGCATCCTTTATTGAAACAACTTCCCTGGAAAGTAACTATTTAATTATAACTGAAAAGCTATAAGTTTTCATATTTGCTGTGTTTGATTGTATTGATGGCACATTACATTGCACCTCATAACCGAAGAACATAATTCACTGAAGGACAGTTGGAGTTGTTTTAGATACAAATTACAAAGGCTTTCCAAATCTGAATTTGCAAATAATTGATGTGTTTCCTATTTGAGCGTTTTTTTTAACATGAAGTCAATAGTCTTGACCTCCCCAACTCATTAAATTGCTTCTTTCCTTCATTGATTGCATTGGTCTCCTTTTCATTGTACATAATTGTTTATCTCCACATACTCCAAGTAAGCTGAGGGTAGGATTATGTGAGCCATCGGTTTCTGTGCAGCCACTAACAACATATTGTAAAAACAATCACTAATCCATTTTGTGCAGTGTGAGCATTTTTTTTATCATGAGCTCCTTCATTTATCAACCAGGCCAGACTAAGTGCTAATTTTTAGAGAAAAGAGAGAAGAGCAATGTGGAAAATTATAAATAAAGAAGCAAAGATCACAACAGTTGGAAATACATTTCAGCACAGACAGCATCAAAAGCAGAAGCAGAGTTTAATATTTAGACAGGATCTCCAAGCAGAAATTACTCTCCACGCAGACTGTTGATGGCTCAGCTAAAAATGCTAACTCTTTCTCCTGCAACACTGGTGCATCTGCAACACTTCATAATGTCATTTCAGTAATAATTTTGTTCATTAATATTGTATAATATTCCCAAATCTGTATGAATTAAAAAGACATGATGGCCTGTGTTTCCCACCCTCGTAAATCCGACCTTGGCAAAAGGGTCCCGGGCATGACAAATTTTCATCCAAGTGGGGCAGGGTTTCTTGGGAGGTGGGTCAGGTGATCACAGAATGTGAGCAGTGGCTGCTTAACATTTTAAGCACTGAAAGAATGATGGATGTTGTAAATTAGAAACAAAAACAGAATTTCCTGAAAAGCTCAACAGGTCTGGTAGCATCTGTGAAGAGAAATCAGAGTCAACATTTTGGGTCCGGTAACCCTTCCCGGGAAATGGTCTTTTGTTTGCTCAACAAAGCTTGGTCAAATTGGCAACATTTAATTAATGTTTAATTATTTTGTCACAGAGAAAGAGATCCAAAGGAAAGGGATCCTTGATAAATTAGATAACACAGTGTGGAGCTGGAGGAGCACAACAGGCTAGGCAGCAGCAGAAGAGCAGGAAGGCTGACGTCTCGGGTCGGGACCCTTTTTCAGAAGTCGGGGAGGGGGAAGGGGGCTCTGAAATAAATAGAGATGGGGGGTAGGGCTGGCAAAGGTAGGTGAGATGGTGATAGGTGAGTGCAGGGTGGTAGTGGGGGGGATTGGTCAGTGAGGTGGGAGAAGCAGATAGATGGGAGAGAAGACGGATAGGTCAAGGAGGCAGGAATGATAGGAAGGGTTAATCAGGGGATGAAGCCGGGAGGGTGGGGAGATTTTGAAGCAAGTAAAGTCCACATTGAGACCATTGGGTTGTAGGCTCCCAAGGAGGAATATGAGGTGCTGCTCCTGACACTGGTGGAGGCCCAAGATGGACATGTCATCCAGGGAGTGGGAGGGGGAATTGAAGTGGTTCGCGACTGGAAGTTGTTGTCGTTTGTTGCAAATTGAACACAGGTGCTCTACAAAGCAGTCTCTGAGCCTCTGCTCGATTTCACCGATATATGGGAGACAACATCGGGAACAGCAGGTACAATAGACCACATTAGCGGATGTGCAGGTGAACATCTGTCTGAATTGGAAAGTTTTTTGGGGGGCCTGGGATGGGGGTGAGGTGTAGGTGCAGGTGTCAAGGGTGGTGGGGCTAATGGGGAGAGTGGAGCGCATGAGGGAGTCACAGAGAGAGCGGTCCCTAAGGAAGGCAGATAGGGATGGGGAGGGAAATATATCCTTATTTGTGGGGTCAGATTGCAGGTGGTGGAAGTGGTGGAGAATGATACACTGGGTGCGGATGTTGGTGGAGTGATATGTGAGGACGATGGGGATTCTGTCTTTGTATTGCGGAGTCAGGGTGTGAGACCTGATGTGCAGGAAACGCAAGAGAAGTGGTTGACAGTGTTTTCAACCGCTGAAGGGGAGGTGTAGCCTTTGAAATACAAAGACATTCGGGATGTTTGGGAGTGGAACAGATCGTCTCGGGAGCAGAAGCGGCAGAGGCGGATGAATTGGGAGTAGGGAATCGCATTCTTGCAGGAAGATGTGTGATAGGAAGTGTAGCCTAGCTGGCTGTGGAAGTCGGTTGGCCCAAAATAGATATCAGTTTCAAGGCAGTTACCAGAGATGCAGGTATCAGAGATAGTTCAGGTGAAGTTGGGGTGAAAGGTGTTAGTATAGTTGATGAACTGTTCAAGCTCCTCGTGGGAGCACGAGACGGTGCTGATACAGTTATTGATGGATGTGAGTTTGCTCGCTGAGCTGGAAGGTTAGTTTTCAGACGTTTCATCACCATTCTAGGTAACATCATCAGTGAGCCTCCGACGAAGCGCTGGTGTTATGTCCTGCTTTCTATTTATCTGGTTAGATTTCCTTGGGTTGGTGATGTCATTTCCTGTGTTGGTGATGTCATTTCCTGTTCTTTTTCTCAGGCGGTGGTAGATTGGCTCCAAATCAATGTGTCAGTTGATGGAGTTCCGGTTGGAATGCCATGCTTCTAGGTGCTTCTGATGATGTTACCTTGAATGGTGACAAAAAGTCTGAAAACTAACCTTCCAGCTCAGTGAGCAAACTCACGTCCAAAAACTTAACCTGAGCTACAAATCTTCTCAAAGCTCGCTAACAGTCATTGATGTAACGTAGGGAGAGGTAGGGGGTTGGGCTGGTGTAGCTGCAGAAGGTGGACTATTCAACATATCCCTCCTCCTATCTCACTGACCAATCCCCATCATTATCTACCTGCACTCACCTATCATCATCACATCGGGGCGGCAAGGTGGCTCAGTGGCTAGCACTGCAGCCTCACAGCACCAGGGACCTGGGTTCGATTCCAGCCTCAGGCGACTGTGTGGAGTTTGCACATCCTCCTCGTGTCTGTGTGGGTTTCCTCCAGGTGCTCCAGTTTCCTCCCACAGTCCAAAGATGTGCAGGCTAGGTAGATCGGCCATACTAAATTTCCCGTAGTGTTCAGGGGTGTGTGGGTTATAGGGGGATGGATCTGGGTGGGATGCTTCAAGGGGTGGTGTGGATTTGTTGGGCCAAAGGGCCTGTTTACACACTGTAGGTAAGCTAATCACCTACCTTCTCCAGCCCAAACCCCCCATCATTTATTTCAGAGCCCCCTTTCCCCTCCACCATTTCTAAAGGAGGGTCCCAACCTGAAAAGCCAGTTTTCCTGTTCCTCTGATGCTGCCTGGCCTGCTGTATTCCTTCAGCTCCACACTGTGTTATCTCAGACTCCAGCGTTGGTAGTTCTCACTATCTCTACTTGATAAATTCGCCTTGTTGTGATCAAGTGAGGTGAATGAGTAAAGGAGGTAAGCCTAGTCATCCGGTCTCACATGGGGGTGGATTAGTTGGGGTCCTGTTAGGAAATATGCCAAATAAGGGAACTTTACCTCTTGTCTCACCAAGCTATGTCCCTTGATCTTTCCGTGTGGCATGTCATATCCCCATGTCAAACTATGGCCCAATAAACGCTAATCCCTGTACCAAACTACCTTGATACTCATGGCTCCTATGCCCAACTCCCACCCACCCTTTATAACCTCAATTTCAACCTAAGTCCTATAAGCCAGGGAACTGACCAGTTCTAGCTCCAGTGAAAAGCTATTCTCTATTCCCCACCACCATTGTTATTTATAACCCCTATTTCACTTTATGCCCCACTACCAAACATACTGACGCTTTTAGCCCCATGCCAAATTAGTACCAACTCATGCCAAACAATAGCAGCCCCACCCATCACATTTTGCCCTTTCTCTCTGCATCAACTCATCCAGTATCCCCTCACAGCTAAATCTCAGGGCCCATGCTAACCTAAAATTAATTGTTATTGACACCTTTTAAAAAATGCATTTTCATTGCATTGAAACTCATCCATTGAATTTCTTATGAAAACAAACATTTTACTTAAGTGGATTGTGTTTTATAAAAAAAATTCTAAAATCACATGGATATATCCATCAAAATGCTCACTTGTGGATTGAGAAGTTGTAAAACTGATAGACTGAAAAATCAGTCGTGCAGTGCAATTGTTTTAATGGCTTATGTCAACAGGCACACATTTTCAAACTGTGCATGTCTTTATTGGACTGCTGTCTGACAGCTTTAACAGTTTTGAGAGTCCTATGGCAACCATGGAAAGTCTTTGATAGCTTTCTGACAGTTTTTTTTATCAACTTTGACATTGTTCTGACCGCTTTGACAGTTCTTTCACAGCCTCATAATCTCAATATTACGCACCATTTACATATAAGCATATCTAATTTTAGCTATCCCAAGGGGCATCTTACCTCTCTTAAGTTGTACCCTGCCTCTTGCAAATTGCACCCTATCTCCACCAATGGGCGGCTTACCCTCCCTGAAGTATTGATGAAACCTGATCCAAATGGGTACCTTACCTTTGCAAACATATCTACCAGTTCTTATTTACTCTTACTTGGTCTAATCTGCAAATTTAGATTTCAGGCACTTAACAAAATTTTTGCAGGATTAGAAGCTGAATGTTATCTTGGTGTCTGGATTAACAGCCCAGCATTAATACCATTAGACGTTGTGCAAAAGATCTCCCACCTACGCTCCTGAGATAAAATTCCCTTATTTACTGACATGCTAGTATGTTGCCGACTGTAACTTGAATGTCTGCTGGCAGTTCCTTCTGACCTGCATCTCGTCCTTTTGACGCAAAGGCAACAGTGAATGAAGCCCAGTGGATAAAGTTGGCATGGCCCTATTCTGCGGTCGGTGAATTGACCTGAAACAGCAGAATTCCACCAGAAGCAAAATTCCTTTTATCCTGCTACATCCAGTTTTCCTGCCCAGATGCAGACAGACAGCGATGTACCAGCCCACACCTTAGTTTCTCATTCGTACCAATCTGTGAGTGTCGCTGACAGGATTAGGAAGTAGTGGCGTGACACAATTACTGATCTACTGCTCAATATTTCTCTTTATTCTGTAGCATTGCCATCAGCAGATAAAATTAAATTCAAAAAGATCTGTCAGCAAAATGATTTCCTCTTAGGCCACAGCAGTTAATCTGAAAACCTGGTTCAATGAAAATCATGCTGCATAAATTCTTTAAAGGCTTTCAGACATATAAAATGTGTCCTACAGGGTGGTAAGTTACCTATTTTGTAAGGGTTCACATTTGTGCAAAAGGAAAATCGTATTCAGGAAAACAGTTTTAAAACTGCTATTGCCTCATCAGTGGAAAGACCTTTACACTTTCTATTATTATTGCTTTTCCTTTAAATCTGCCAAGGCTGGTAACAGACAAGCAAATTTTGTGTCTTTCCCTAGTTACACCCAAGGTATGCTGCATTCAATACACTGGCAATCTGTGTAGGTGGGTTGGTGGTACAGAGTGATACAATCTTATCACGTTTTTATAGAAAATTACTGATTGTAAGTCTAGACAAAAAAAGCTGGGTCCAGTCAAGTCAAGTACCAGAGGTTATTGGGAGACCTGTCCATATCAAAAAGATATTTTCTTTGTTAATTCTGATTTGAAGGATTTATTCATATCAGCCTGGTTTCCCTGCAGAACAACACTCATTGAATTTCCAATGCATGATAGAAGTGATGTTTGCCTTCACAGCTCTGAGCAAATCATCCACTTGTTTTTGCTTTAAAATCAATGGAATGAAAACTCGATGGGTCGAATAATGGTCAGGTTTGCTTTCTTAGGGAACCTCATCACGAACCACGACGAGATGCTTTGATATGATAAAATATTAGAGGGGTAATTTTCTGCCTTTGCACTCCAAGCACAAAGCAACAAGAATTGGAATATTGTGCTCAGAGGCAGCACATCCATTACACAGCCTGTCGATTTTCCATCCATTAATTTCAATGGACAGATAATTGACCATCTGCGTAAGGGCTGTGTCTGATGTTCCGATAACTGCTCTTGGCGTATGTTGCCGTGCACTGCAAGCGAAAAAGTGGAAACATTGTCTGAAATATAAATACGTTTCATTTAGAAAGAGCAGAAGTCACCACATAGCTTTGATTAATGGGAATTGTTACTGCCATGTTCTATTGGTGAAAATAACTTTGCAATCGTTGAATTGACCCAAGGGAAAGTATCAAGAGTAACAAATTGCATTTCCATCTGTTTTATCTTGGTACTCACCTTCAAAAATAGGCAATCTAAATATCAATAAGGTGTGAGCCCCTAATGATGCATTTGGAGGAAGACATAAGTTCATTAGTTGGCGTTTTGGAACAGTGATGGGATTATACTATTTTAAAAGGAGTTTTAAGAAGCATTATAAACCAATAAATTTGTACTTTATGGAATATGAGAGATACCTAAGTTAGGGCACAAAAAAAGTTGTTCAGTATTTGATATTTTGACTCATAAAAGTTTAAGAGAACTCTGCAAGCAAGTTGAGGATAGATACCAGTCTCAAGCAGGAAGAGCAGAGAAGTGTTAAGTCAACAGTAGATGCCAAGTTTGGGATTCTTTGATTGAAATGGAGCAACATGTAAGTATGGGTCATTATTGTCTCATAGTCAGGATAGTGAGTATCAGTAATGTGAAGAAGTTGCCCTGCATTTTTTATCCCCACAAGTAGGCAGGAATATCCACACTATTGTTTTGATGGTACGATGCTCCCCCGGGCCATTTTATCAGAACAAAGAACAAATAAATTTACAGCACAGGAACAGGCCCTTCGGTGCTCCAAGCCTGCGTTAATCAAGATCCTCTATCTAAACCTGTCGCCTATTTTCCAAGGACCCGTATCTCTTGCCCCCTGCCCATTCATGTATCTGTCTAGATACATCTTAAATGACGTTATCATGCCCGCCTCTACCAACTTCGCTGGCAATGCGTTCCAAGCACCCACCACCCACTGCATAAAGAACTTTCCAAGCATATCTCCCCTAAACTTTTTCCCTCTCACCTTGAAATCGTGACCCCTAGGAAATAAGACCCCACTCTGGGAAAAAAACTTCTCGCTATTTACCCCGTCTGTACATCTCATGATTTTATAGACCTCAATCAGGTCCCCCCTCAACCTCCATCTTTCTAATGTAAACAATCCAAATCTACTCAACCTCTGTTCATAGCTAGCGCCCTCCATACCAGGCGACATCCTGGTGAACTCCGCTGCACCCTTTTCAAAGCAACCACATCCTTTCGGAATGTAGCAACCAGAGCTGTAGGCAGTATTCCAAATGTGGTTGAACCAAAGTCCTATACGACTGTAACATGAAGCACAATAGGGATCGGAAAGATTACTCAAGTGGTGACTACCTAACTTATGTGGGTTAATTGGCTTTAATTACAAAGACCGTTTACAGATTTTGACTGGAATTTTCCCATCAGCCCGCATGTCACCTTTCCCTCAATCTGTGTGTTGTGAACTAAAACGTAAATATAGAATGCTGAAGGAACTCAGGAGGTCTGGCAGTATTTGTGGGGAGAAAAGCAGAGTTGACGTTTCAAGTCTGGTATGATTCTGTTATGAAGAGTCTCACTAGACTCAAAATGTGCTTGTCCCTCCACAAATGCTGCCAGACCTGCTGAGCTTCTCCAGCATTCTGTGTTTGTTTCAGGTTTTCAGCATCCACAGTATTTTGTTGTGTATTGGGAACTGGGCCAGCTACCTGGTGATGACCTGGTGACAGACCAGGGGCCTAGCACTCCGAGCAGGCTTTAAGGCTTATTCTGCCTGTTGAATCTCAGGTGTTGCGATGTGAACAGAATCCCCTTGCACAACTGTGGCCATGCTGCTGGGGCCATTTTTAAATGTGCAGAGAGGCCACCTCAAAATGAAAATGTCCCTTCACTCCTTTTTGTATTCGAGGTCTTTTCACCTTCAGTTCTGGGAGGCCACCTAATTAACACTCCATTTTTGAGAACTCAGTCACCATCCTTCATCGTATAGCAAGCCTACCTAAATAAAAACCAAAATGACTGTGGATGCTGTAAATCAGGAACAAAAACAGAAGATGCTGGAAAAGCTCAACAGGTCAGGCAGCCTTTGTGAAGAAAAAAATCAGAGTTAACGTTTCGGGTGCAGTGACCCTTCCTCACAACTGATGGTAGCTGGGAGAAAGTTGGTTTATATGCAGTAGATGGGGGAGGGGGAGGGAGGAAGCGATGGGATAGAACCCAAAGCGAGAGAAGAGCAGTTGGATAGACAAAAGAATTGGTAATGAGAAATAATAGGAGCTGCAGATGCTGGAGAATGCGAGATAACGAAGTGTGGAGCTGGATGAACACAGCAGGCCAAGCAGCATCTTAGGAGCACAAAAGCTGACGTTTCAGGCCTCGACCCTTCATCAGAAAATATCTGGCTAGGAAGGTGAATAGCTGTTAATGAAGACTGTCAGTGACCAACAATAGGTCGTGTGTAATGGCAGGCTATGTGATAACAAGGTCTGGTGTGTGGGACAGGGGCCTGGGACATGGGAGAGTTTAGACCCTAAAGTTATTGAACTCGACATTGAATCCGGACTTTGCGAACCCCAAGCGGAAAATGAGCAGTTGTTCTTTCAGCTTGTGCTGAGCTTCACTGGAACACTGCAGCATGGGGAGAGAAATTTGTTGACAAAGGAACAGTTAAAGTGACAGGCACCTGGATGCTCAGGTTCTCTTTTCCGAGCAAAACATAGATGCTCTGCAAAGCTGTCACCCAGCCTATGCTTTGTACCCCCAACGTAGAGGACACCACATTGTGAGCAGCGAATGCAGTAGACTAGATTCTGGGAAGTGTAGGTGAAGTGTTATTTCACTTGGAAGGTGTGTTTGGGCCCTGGGAGGCTGGGGAGGGAGGATATAAGTGAGCAGGTGTTATCCCTTCACTGGTTGTGGTGGGGGGTGGTGTGGGGAGGAGGGCGTTTGAGGTGGTGTTGGGAATGAAGGAAGAGTGGAACAGGTTGCCCCACAGGGAACAGTCCCTGTGGAAGGTGGACAAGGTGGGGAGGGGAATAGAAGTCTGGTGGTAGCATCTCACTGGAAGTGTCAAAAATGGCGCCCAATAATCCTCTTGATGTGGACGGTGGTGGGATGGTAGGTAAGGACAAGGAGAAGCCTATTGCTATTGTGAGATGGAAGAGAAGGCAGAAATGTGAAAGATGGGTTGGACCCGGTTGAGGGCCCTGTTGATAACGGTGCTGGGGAAAGCCTGCCTCTTGCTGACAATTGGTCAATTCAGGAAAATCACTGTCAAGTGGCTTCTTTCCCTTCTGTGCAGGTTGGTAACAAATCATTTGACCCCAGTGTTGGAGCCGGTCATGGTTACTTCTAATAATCCACCCCAGCAGTTTTGTATACAGGTTTTGGAACATTTCTTCAAGCGTATACAGGGAGAGGGTAATCAAGGGACAACCCAAATAATTTTGAGGAAAATGTGAAAAGGAAAAGGCAGTGTCTTTCTGCAAATTTTTGCCACACAAGCATCTCATTATCCAAATTCTAATGTTGCTTCATTAAAAAAATAGGATACCGATGCATATTCTAAGTCATAGGTTAGTTTGTTAATGTCTCCTCCTTCACCCAGTCAAGGATCATTTAGTCTGGTTATTATCCCAACTCCATCTGTGTCATCACCTTCTTCTCTCTAAACCCCTTGACATTCCTTTTGCTGGAATGCTTGATAGCAGTAATTGCTGTTTACATATTCCTGCTGAAGCATCCCACGATAAGCCACAGCTGGGAAGGGGCCCATGAGGACCACACTATTTGCGGCCGATGTCAATTAGTTTTGACTGATGAGCCAACTGGCCCCCAGTACTCTCAATTCCACCAGAATTTACAGTCGATTGAGGAATTAAATTTGAATCATACAGCCTTCTTTTGATGTCTGAAGATTACCAAATAAACCATTTTGAATTTGCCGGTTGCCTGCCAGAAAGATCCCTCATTATCACACATTCTGCTTAATTAACAGTCCTAGCATCTGGTGGGGGAAAGTGCAGGTACCCTAGGCCAGTCCTCTGAGTTCTTTCCACCATTCCTGTGATCTTCATCCATCAACGTTGATCTTTCCCTCACTCAAGAATCCTGGTGAAGTCCTCGGAGCAGTCGGGCTGCTCCCAGTAGCCCTGCCAGCAATGAGGAGCAGCTTTGCCTTGAATTTGCCAGCAGCTCACAGCTGGCATCACTTTTATCAAGAGAGTTCAATCCTGGAGAAGGCCAGACATTTGTTGAAGGGAATAGCACTTCATTTGGTTGAACCTCCACCACAGATCTGATTAGGCAGGCAATAGCCTCGTGGTGTTTTGGCTGGACTATCAATCCAAAAAGTCAACTAGTATTCCAGGGACATATGTTCAAATCCCTCTACAGCAAATATGGAATTTTTTATCCAAGTTTTAAAAAAAATCTAGAAATAAGAATCCACTGATAACCATGAAATCATTGTCAATTGTTCAGAAAAATCCATTTGGTTCACTAAAGCCCCTCAGGGAAGGAAATCTGCTGTCCTTTGTAGTCTGGCCTACACGTGCCTTCAGACACACAACAACGTGTTTGGCTCTCAACCGCCTTCTGAAATGGCCTAGCAACAAGTCAGCTGTACCAATCACTAGAAAATCTCAGCCAAATTACCATTTTATTACTCTACTCTCGATCATCAATTAAGCAATGGAAGGCGTCATCGACAGTGCTAAAAAGCAGCACCTGCTCAGCGACATCCAGTTGGCGCTCTGTCAGGGCCACTCAGCTCCTGACCTCATGACAGCTTTGGCTCAGACATAGACAAAAGAGTTGAATTCCAGAGGTGGTGAGAGTGTCAACCCTTGACAACAAGACTGTATTTGACCATGTGTGGCATCCTCTATATATTCACTTCAACTGCATTAGCTGAAGGGTGATCCATGTGCATCACATTTTAAAGAAAGCAAATAGATTTAACCTATTCTAAGTCAGATGGAAAATTTGTATGTCTGTTTTATGATGTTTCATTTGCTTGAAATTTTATTATATTTTCTGAAAACAAATTTTAATGCTGCAATGTATTTGTAAGTATTTCATACAATAAATTGGTTACAAGGGCACAGAGGAAAAATAAAATTTATTTTGCAGTTTTGCAAACAAAGTAGATGCAAGCTAACTGCATATTAATGTCAACATTTTCAAACAGTTTTGTGACACTCATGTTAATTTGGGATTACCAAAAGGTTATTTGTGATTAGTGATGAGAGATTTGGCCACAGCTCAATGATGAGCATTTAATACGACTATCTCAAAGGTTTGAAATCCTATTAAGTGTTGCAAGACATCAAGCTATTTAATTTGAATTCATTTCTTCTGTAATATTAAAGACTTATTTCTCTCTTCAATGTAGCATCATGGAAGGACCACTGTTAGGCCATCGATCTATGGAGGCTGAAAAGTCAAATTTTCTGCCATTTCATGGAGTCATAGGATCTTCTAGGGTATAAATCAGAGCTTGAAACTTCATAGTCATCAGTTCTGACCGTTTTTCTGCAAAAAATACCAATCAGTAGCCCTTGATCATTGAATCAACACGATTCCTCATTTTAGCATCGAACCTATAGAGGAACTTTCTGTTTCTAGACAATTCAATGCCAGCTCCTGAAGACAGATTGTAGCATATCAGGTGAATAATCTTTGTCACAGCTGAAGGCTCAAACACAGAGGCATTTCAGTAAAGTTGGAAAAATCGAAACAAATACAACTCAAAATGAGAAGGTACGCCAATTTAGGGAAGGGTAAACCTATAAACAACTTGATGGAAATCTGTTAAGTGAAACAAGGATAACCCAAAAAGATGGTGCTGAGCTGTGAAAAGGTCAAGAGAATGTGCAAATACAGAAGGACGGAAATACACAAAAGAAGTCATTGAAGACAAAAGTGAGAGAAAGTTGAAAGAAATAAAGAAAGACAAACATCCGAATTGCAAAATATAATGAAATTAAAACAGAAAGTACAAGCAAAAGCCGTCAGGCCAGATCATCTGCTGTTCAGATAGTTAGAAATCAGGCATCTGACCCAAGGCACAAGCCTGGAGCCCCAACACACTGATTCCATGTGAATTATATGAGAAGCTTGAATTTCTAGCTGGCAATTCTCCTGTTGTGCTGGACTCTGATTTTCTGCTGGACAGACTGAGTTTTCCAATGTACTAGACTGTATAAGCTACTCAGGAAAACCCAAACTGAAAAAATCCTCTTTGGACCTCTGGGTAACTATATAATTGACTGCTTTCTTCCACCTCAAATCCCTCCCCTGCCCCCTTGACAGTCCAATTCAATCCCTGATCCCCTACTTCCTTCTGAACCCCAAGTCACCCCTGTTTCACCTGCTGATTCCCTAGACAATATCTCTGTCTCAGACTTGCACGTCCAGGGGAATGTTATAATGCATCTGAACAGATTGATGAAAAAATCTATCTCTCTGCTCATATCTCATCTATCTTTAACGAGACATTCCTGAAGGTGGTATAGAACTTTACAAATTCAATGATCATAAACATTAAAGTCAGAGACTGGATTCTGGTTATTTTCTCCTAACACTCAACAAGCTGAAGGGATAATGAACTTAATGAGGACATTATTTTGAGAAGACATTCTTGAAACACCTACTCTTCTATCCCACAGCTTACCTCAGCTCATTGATGCACTGAATCAGAAAATAATCTGCAGAAGGATGGCCATGTCTGTTTCTAATGTAGTGTCTTTTCCCTGTGATTTGCTTAATCTCCACCATAGTCATCAAATTTAAGTTTTCATTCATTTTTGAAATCATCCAGCTTCCCTTCCTACTTGACCTAAGCTGACTTTATGTTTGAAAAATACCCAGAAACCTGTTTCTGGCATCAGCTGCAATAGACTTCATGTGAATAATTTGCTTCTGTATCTGAAAAAACTTAATAAAACTAGTGCATCAAATATATCCTAGTGTTGTATTTGGAAGAGAAAGTAGACACTGTACTGATTTTGAGCACCAATTATCATGTTCAGTTCACATGCATTGCATCTTGGATTCAAACACACTGCATAAGGAATATGCACAAGGTCAGTCATGGTGTGATATTTATGAAGAAATGAACATGACTGCTTCCTTGAATGGCAAAATAGTTCAAAATCTTGAACATTGTAGGCCTTTTCCAGTTAAATCATTGTGCTCAGACTTGAGGACTGAAATATCGAAGAAAATCCCTGTGAAAACAACATTTTTGATTTTTGTTTCTTTGTTTTCTCACTAATTTTATGTATGTCCAGCAATATGGCATAGCTTCTGCTTGACAATGGCTGGGTTAGAGGTAGAAGGAACAAATTCAAATGTTTGATTTTCAGCTTAGGGAGACAACCCAGTTTGAAAAACATTACTTAAACTGACCTTCCCCAACTTGCCACCTGTCCACAGCTACAACTCCTGACTCCTTCCAGCAACCACCACCCCTTAACCAGAACACCACCCCAACCCAGCACAATCCCACACTTTCCATCCGAGAATCAATAGCCCCCTCATCCACTGACACTGACACCCATCCCAACATCTATGCCCCTCCCACTCCATTGTCTTCAGCACACACACATGCATCCCCTCAACCTACAGCAAGCACTCAGTTGCCAGGCACCCTGCCAGTTTGCCAGCCTATTCACTTGGCACCCTACTTACCTGACCCCCTTACCCACCTGGTGCTCTAACCCATGAACCAACAGCCTCCTTAACTCCAGATCTATGTCGCCACAGCTAGCAGAGTCTCTGCTGCTGGTGATTTAAATTTCAGAACAGAGCATACTGGCTGCAACAAAAATAAATGTGCTTTGTCATTCCTTGACTATCCTGCACGGCAGGGGTTGGGGGGGTGGGGGTGCATAGAGCTGACTTCAGCTTTGTCCTGCATTTTTCATGGAGCCAGAATCAATACTTCTAATTAGAAATGCAGAAGTCAGAGCTAAGTCTAAAAGAAAGGATTAGAATATCCAGGCCAATGTTAAGTTGTGGTCACAGATCCTGGGACATCGCAAAGACATCATTGAAGATTATTAAAAATTTAAAATAATTAAAGCAATAACATTGGACAAGTCAAAAGTCTACATGGAGCTGGTCTAAATAGGAAAGAAAATTTGGTGAGACTTAATTCAGGTCATGGAAGCTACAGGCAATCCTTCATAAAAGCTGTGATAAACATGAGAATCGTTTATTTGAACTGTGAAGTGTGGAAATGATTCAGTAAAAATGTGATTACAGTAAGAACATATTATTAAAGCCACAATTAGCAGGATTAATGCAGTGGAACTACAAAAAGAAACATGGGAATTCATCCTTTTACCCTGTCATTTTTGGCAAAAAGATGTTGAGAATCATAATTTTGTGACAAAATGGATGAAAACCCTCTAGCATGGCAGCAAATAGCAGGAAAACTGTTATTACTGCAAAGGTAAAATTTTCTTAAGTAAGCCAAATCAATGATAACATGAAGAAGACGTGGTGCCAAAAATAAAATTGCCAGAACACAAAGCTGAGATAGGCCAGGCAGTTCATTAAAGTGGACATCTTAAAGAAAACCATTTCTAATATGTAAGGCTGAATTTTCCCTTTCTTTGGCTGTGTTTTCTCAAGTAGGACTCATGTCAGCCATTCTATCATGGACCATGTCAACTTCTCTGAAGTAATACACCACTCTTCATCTGATTAATTGTATAGGCGGTATCTTTAAGTCACATGGGGTCCAGGGTGTGCTGGCTAGATGGATAAAAACTGGCTGGGCAACAGGAGACAGAGGGGAGTAGTAGAAGGGAGTTTCTCAAATTGGAGATCTGTGACCAGTGGTGTTCCACAGGCATCTGTGCTGGGACCATTGTTGTTTGTCATATATGTAAATGATTTGGAGGAAGGTGTAGGCGGTCTGATCGGCAAGTTTGCTGATGACACTAAGATTGGTGGAGTAGCTGATAGTGAAGGGGACTGTCAGAAATTACAGGAGAATATAGATAGACTAGAGAGTTGGGCAGATAAATGGCAGATGAAGTTCAATCCGGGTGAATGCAAGGTGATGCATTTTGGAAGATCAAATTCAAGGGCGAACTATACAGTAAATGGAAAAGCCCTGGGGAAAATTGATGAACAGAGAGATCTGGGTGTTCAGGTCCATTGTTCCCTGAAGGTGACAACGCAGGTCAATAGGGTGGTCAAGAAGGCATATGGCATGCTTTCCTTCATTAGGCGGGGTATTGAGTACAAGAGTTGGCAGGTCATG
Organism: Stegostoma tigrinum; assembly: GCF_030684315.1. Lineage (NCBI taxonomy): Eukaryota > Metazoa > Chordata > Chondrichthyes > Orectolobiformes > Stegostomatidae > Stegostoma > Stegostoma tigrinum. Next base: position 90,600,857 of record NC_081354.1, on the reverse strand, counting down.
TTGCAGTTGTATAGGACTTTGGTTCGGCCACATTTGGAGTACTGTGTACAGTTCAGGTCACCACATTACCAAAAGGATGTGGATGCTTTGGAGAGGGTGCAGAGGAGGTTCACCAGGATGTTGCCTGGTATGGAGGGTGCTAGCTATGAAGAGAGGTTGAATAGATTAGGATTACTTTCATTAGAAAGATGGAGATTGAGGGGGAACCTGATTGAGGTCTACAAAATCATGAGGGGTATAGATAGGGTGGATAGCAAGAAACTTTTTCCCAGAGTGGGGGACTCAATTACTAGGGGTCATGAGTTCAAAGTGGGAGGAGGAAAGTTTAAGGGAGATATGCGTGGAAGGTTCTTCACACAGAGGGTTGTGGGCGCCTGGAACGCATTGCCAGCGGAGGTGGTGGACGCAGACACGTTAGCGTCTTTTAAGATATATTTGGACAGGTACATTAATGGGCAGGGAGCAAATGGACACAGGCCGTTGGAAAATAGATGACAGGTTAGACAGAGGATCTTGATCTTGGAGGGCCAAAGGGCCTGTTCCTGTGCTGTAGGCTTCTTTGTTCTTTGTTCTTTGTTTATTGCCGGCTTTGTGAGTTAATGCAGCTGAAAAAGTATTGTGGATTTTGCAATGTTCACAATTGTTCATTTCCCGCTTCAACCCCAGCTCCACAGCAGCTGCTCCGGTGCTGAAAGCCAGGAAGTCACCCTCACCCTTTGTGACTCGACCGTTATTGCCAAGGACATGACCCAGAGGAGAAAGATTGCACTTCCTTTTGCTGACAAGTATCTTGAGGTGCTGGTAATTGGTCTAGTAGAGAGGTACGCAGTCCTTTCTTTTTGTTGACCATCAAAGAAAGCCATGTTACCATCCACAACTGAGCTAATACTCTGAATCAATGCAGTGTCCTCGGTTAAAAGAAGCGTGCAGCAGTGCAGGAAGAAAGTATATAATCTTCCGCACTTTGCATGTATGAATGCTGTATTTTCCCTCTGCTACCGCATACTCTCAGGGCCATCATTGAACCTAACTCTGCCACTGCACACACCTCTCATCAAGGCTCATGTACTACATCTCTCACTATTGCATGTAACAAGTTCATTGAATAGCTGTCACCACCAAAACTACTCCATCACTCCAAAACTACCAATCTTCAGTGCCATCTGTGTTACCTCCTTAATCGATGCGGCCATCTCATTTACTCTCCTTTCTCTGCCATTTTCATCTTACTCAACTCCTATCAAGTCAAAGATTCATACAGCATGGAAATAGACCCATTGGACCAACACTTCCATGCTGACCAAGTTTCCGAAACTAAACTAGTCTCACTTGTCTGCATTTGGCCTACATCTGTCTAAATGTTTCCTATTCATGTCTTTTAAATGCTCTCATTGCCTGCATCTACCACTTAATCTGGCAGTCCATTCTTCATGCAAACGACCCTCCGTGTGAAAAAAGTTACCACACAGGTCCCTTTTAAATCTTTTTTTCCTCTCACCTTTAAAATGCCCCTTAGTCTTGCAATCCCCACCCCAGGGAAAAGAGCTTTGTTATTCACCTTAACTATGCTCTTCATGATTTTATAAACCTCAATAGGCTCACCCCTTGTCCTCCTATGCTCCCGTGACATAAGTCCCAGCCTGTCCAGTCCATCCTGGTAAATCTTTTCTAAACCGTCTCCATTCTAATAATACTCCTCTTACAGTATGGCGACTGGTACTGGACACAATACTCCCAAAGTGGCCTCACCTCTGTCCGGTACAACTTCAACATGAGGTTCCATCACAATGGCCTGAACAATGAAGGTAAATGTACAAAACACTTTCTTAACAATCCTGTCTACTTGTGTTGCAACTTTCAAAGATCTGTGCACCTAAATTCCTAGGTCTCTCTATTTAGAAGGGAGACAGGTATATGGCACCTTACCCTATGTGAGGTGAAAATGCTTGATTTCAGTGGAGAAGATGGTGACTGCTCAAGGAGGGACAGGGAGACTTCCATGAGTAGCCAACTTGATAAGCTTCATTGTGCAGTGCTTTGCTGCAAAGCTCTACCACTGCCACAACTTATTCCTTCCCTTCTCTTTTGCAGATACAAGTAGTGCCCAGGGAACAGCCGCACTACAGAGACTAGCATCAGAGGCCCTCAGCTCCTGTTCATTTCTATGGAGAAAGCCACTCACCATTTGGGAATACACTGGCAGGGCTGTTACTTCGACTTCCTCCTGCTCAGAGGTTATCACCTTGGCGTGTTCTCTATTGAGATTAGATTCTAAATCACAGACTGGTGAACATATCACTGTCACACTTCTGATGCTGGCTGAGGAATAAACATCTCAGATTTCGGACACTCAGTGGACAGCCAGAGGTCAGACAGCTCCTTGGTTCCAGAGAAGATGACCCCAACTTTGTGAAATGCTCAGACAGATACTGGAACAGCAGGTTTGTTAGAGGCAGTTGATAAACTGAATCAAAAGGTGAACCAGTCTGCCAATGTTTTCTTGCTCCACCACACACATGCCTGCCTGTTTCTATAGGCAGCCTGGTTAATGTTGTAGACGCTAGGTCTGATACAATCAGTGTCTGCTCGATATGCACACAGAGCTGCACTCCATCTCTATAACCAAGGGGACTCAAGCGTCAATGGCCAGCCAAGCAGGAGATGAGGGGCCTTGACCTCTGTCTGAATGATGCCTCAGTTCAGTGAGACAGGGTAGTGTCAATAGGCACTCACAGGCAAAGAGAAGTCCTTTACATAATTGCCAGCAGTTTCCTTTTGATACACTGCAGAGGTGCCCAGTCCCTTTACCTGCCCCATTTCCAGAGATGCCTCAGGATTGTCCCAATCTGCTAATTATCATGAGATATTTCACTGCACAGTACTCAGATATCTAATTAAATATCAGATATTAAAGCCTTAAAAATTACCCATCTTGAGCATGGTGTGATGTTAGTGTCCTGTCTCACTGCTGCCTTTACCTTAGATGTCATTAGTTAGTGCCTGTGTTGGATGGTACAAGTGCTGTAGAAAATGGCAGCAAGGTCTGCACATTCACGACCCGCTCATTCCCCTCCATCTCCTTGAGAGATTTTCATCTCTGCATCTGCCTGTGGAAGTTAGGTGACAGCCGTTTCTTGCTGGGTTTCCTGACAGTACTGTAATGTGTCACTCCCTCAGTGCTATCTCAGCTGTGCAGCAAGCCCACGAGGAACCCACCAACAGTGAAGTCCATGTCTGATACATGAGCTGATTATTTGTGTGGAATGTCAGTAATAGGACAACGCATAGTATTCCTGATCACTCACATCGACCACAACATCATGGTATACCCTCACACAACATGACATGGGAACTTTGCATGAAGGCTAGTAAATGCCCCAATACGGAGCTCTAGGCTATCTAATCTTGTCCAGATACATGCCGCAAACCCAAAGTGCCAGTGTCAAACCAGGCAATAAAAATTCTGACTTTAATCCAACATTATAGCACCCCTTCCAAAAAAAGCTACCCTTGAACATCAGAAATTGTAATCCTAGCTGAGACTTCAAAGTGATTGTCTGATTAGATTGCCTTATTTGTAGGCTCCTATTTCTATATTCCTTGATCCTGCGGATTTACTCTGGATATCAACAAAGCAAAGCAGTTCTAACAATGGATTATACTCAATGTTTTTTTTATTAAAGTAAAGTACACGACAAAAAAAACAGCAAAAATATTGCCCACACAATATTTACAATCACAAGTGCTCCCTTTTATGTGGACTTGTCTGAAGATCAGCCTAGAATGGATGACCCGCATCCTCTTTCCTAACTTTTAGCAGTTGATCAGATGACCTCCTGCGAACCAAGCTTACTCATTACGGTGTGAGGCAACTCTTGTTATCCTCTTTTCATACAAAGAGGGTGTATATTCAAACATTTACATTGTTAGCCTCTAGCAAATGATCAATATGAACACTTGCAAACATCACAAAAAGGTGTCATGTTTTCTGCATTGGTTGGATTAATTGGTTGGACCTCCTTTTGTTTTTCTGGAAAGACACATCTCCTATTTTTAATGATTTTATCCTTAGCTTTAGCTTAGTCACACTTTATGTCATCCAATCAATTGTATGATATTTACACAGCACAATTCCAAGGCAATCACAGTTTAGCTGATAAATAATCCACGTCTAGCTCACTATGTCCGTTTGAAGCAAACTTTCAGTTTTCCCAGAGTTACTGTGACAGCTCAGTCCATAACTACAGAGTTACAATACCTAATGTAAACAAACACACCCATTTCTTTTACAAAACAGAAACACTGTTGTAGTGATTATAAAGCAGTCAGCTGTAGATTATGAGTTTCCTACTTGAGGCTGCTAATCTGGTCCAATCAGGGAGCCCTGACTGGCAGAAAAAACAGGAGTGTCAGACACCCTGTTCACTGTGAGAGCTGGCTCTGAGGGAGCTGGATCAATGTTGAGGACTCTCCATGTGTAAATAAAGGGTACATTGGTGATAGGATAGCTGCCTCTTTCGAGTTACTTCAACCTTAAAATGAGTTACTTTTTCTAATCCTCAGGTCATCACCAGGCTTTATAAGTTTTCTTCTCATTTCATTTAATTTCATTTTACTTCAGCTTAGCTAATTCAACACATTTTAGTTTGATATGAAGAGCAGTGCAAGTGATTTAAGAGTTTATTATCACTTGAGATTAATCATTTCTCATGTTCATTCTTGCAAAAGGTATGACTTACCAATGGATTGCAACTTGATGGCAGATGGGTGGCATTACTGAATCAATGAAAGCATGATAAACACATTTGTTCCTATCAGAGTCTCAGATTCAACAAATTATGCTCTATTTCGAAGAGAAAAGCAGTAGCTTACTCAACTCACTATGTATGTACAAAGAACAAAGAACAAAGAAAATTACATCACAGGAACAGGCCCTTCGACCCTCCAAGCCGTGCGCTGATCGAGATCGTCTATCTAACCTGTCATTTATTTTCGAAGGGTCTGTGACCATTTGCTCCCCGCCCATCCATGTACCTGTCCAGATACATCTTAAAAGATGCAAACGTGTCTGCGTCTACCACCTCCGCTGGCAACGCATTCCAGGCACCCACCACCCTCTGCCTAAAGAACTTTCCACGTATATACCCTACAGCACAGGAACTGCAGCGGTATCACATCACTGTCTTTTCAAGGGGCAACGAGTGAAAGCAAAACAAACAAAAAAAAACAAATAAAAAGGGACTTTGATGTTGTGGCCATTTTGGAGACATGGATAGAGCAGGGACAGGAATGGTTGTTGCAGGTTCCGGGATTTAGATGTTTCAGTAAGAACAGAGAAGATGGTAAAAGGGGGGGAGGTGTGGCATTGTTGGTCAAGGACAGTATTACAGTTGCAGAAAGGATGTTTGGGGACTCATCACCTGAGGTAGTATGGGCTGAGGTTAGAAACAGGAAAGGAGAGGTCACCCTGTTGGGAGTTTTCTATAGGCCTCCGAATAGTTCCAGATTTGTAGAGGAAAGGATAGCAAAGATGATTCTCGATAGGAGTGAGAGAGACAGGGTAGTTGTCATGGGGGACTTCAACTTTCCAAATATTGACTGGGAACACTTTAGTTTGAGTACTATAGATGGGTCAGTTTTTGTCCAGTGTGTGCAGGAGGGCATCCTGATATAGTATGTAGATAGGCCAACAAGGGGCGAAGCCACATTAGATTTCGTACTGGATAATGAGCCCAGCCAGGTGTTAGATTTGGAAGTAGGTGAGCACTTTGGTGATAGCGATCACAATTCTGTTATGTTTACTTGAGTGATGGAAAGGGATAGGTATATACCACTGGGAAAGTGTTATAGCTGGGAGAAAGGCAATTACGATGAGATTAGGCAAGATTTAGGGAGCATAGAATGGGGAAGGAAAGTGCAGCAGATGGGCACATTAGAAATGTGGAGCCTATTCAAGGAAAAGCTTCTGTGTGCCCTAGATAAGTATATATCTGTCAGATAGAGAGGAAGCAGGAGAGCGTGGGAGCCATGGTTTACGAAGGAAATGGAATCTCTGGTCAAGAGGAAGAAGAAGGCTTATGTGAGGATGAGAAGTGAAGGCTCAGTAAGGGCACTTGAGGGTTACAAGGTAACCAGGAAATACCCAAAGAGAGAGCTCAGAAGAGCCAGGAGGAGACATGAGAAGTTGTTGGCGGATAGGATCAGGGTAAACTCTAAGGCTTTCTATAGGTATTTAAAGAATAAATAATAAATAACAAAAGTAAGATTAGGGCCAATCAAGGATAGTAGTAGGAAGTTGTGTGTGGAGCCAGAGGAGATAGGGGAAGCACTAAATGAATATTTTTTGACAGTATTCGCTCTAGAAAATGACAATGTTTTCGAGGAGAATACTGAGATATAGGCTACTAGACTAGGTGGGACTGAGGTTCACAAGGAAGAGGTATTAGAAACCCTACAGAGTGTGAAGATGGATAATTCCCCTGGGCTGGATGGGATTTATTCTAGGATCCTCTGGGAATCCAGGGAGGAGATTGCCGAGCCTTTGGCATTGATCTTTAACTTGTCATTGTCTACAGGAATAGTGCCAGATGACTGGAGGATAGCAAATGTGGTTCCCCTGTTCAAGAAGGGGAGTAGAGACAGCCCTGGCAATTATAGACCAGTGAGCTTTACCTCAATTGTTGGTAAAGTATTGGAAAAGGTTACAAGGGATAGGATTTATAATCATCTAGAAAAGAATAAATTGATTAGGGATAGTCAGCAAGGTTTTGTGAAGGGTAGGTCGTGCCTCACAAACCTTATTGAGTTCTTTGAGAAGGCGACCAAACAGGTAGACTGGTTGATGTGGTGTATATGGATTTCAGCAAGGCATTCGATAAGGTTCCCCACAGTAGGCTATTGTACAAAATGCAGAGGAATGGAATTGTGGGAGATATAGCAGTTTGGATCGGAAATTGGCTTGCTGAAAGAAGACAGAGATGGTAGTTGATGGGAAATGTTCATCCTGGAGACCAGTTACTAGTGGTGTACCGCAAGGGTCGGTGTTGGGTCCACTGCTGTTTGTCATTTTTATAAATGACCTGGATGAGGGCGTAGAAGGATGGGTTAGTAAATTTGCAGACGACACTAAGGTCGGTGGAGTTGTGGATAGTGACGAAGGATGCTGTAGGTTGCAGAGAGACATAGATAAGCTGCAGAGTTGGACAGAGAGGTGGCAAATGGACTTTAATGCAGACAAGTGTGAGGTGATGCACTTTGGTAGGAGTAACCGGAATGCAAAGTACTGGGCTAATGGTAAGATTCTTGGTAGTGTCGATGAGCTGAGAGATCTCGGTGTCCATGTACACAGATCCTTGAAAGTTGCCACCCAGGTTGACAGGGCTGTTAGGAAGGCATACAGTGTTTTAGCTTTTATTAATAGAGGGATTGAGTTCCAGAACCAAGAGGTTTTGCTGCAACTGTACAAAACTCTGGTGAGGCCACACTTGGAGTATTGTGTACAGTTTTGGTGACTGCATTATAAAAAGAATATGGAAGCTTTGGAAAGGGTGCAGAGGAGATTTACTAGGATATTGCCTGGTATGGAGGGAAGGTCTTACGATGAGATGCTGAGAGACTTGAGGCTGTTTTCGTTAGCGAGAAGAAGGTTGAGAGGTGATTTAATTGAAACATATAAAATAATCAGAGGGTTAGATAGGGTTGATAGGGGGAGACTTTTTCCTAGGATGGTGATGGCGAGCACGAGGGGGCAGAGCTTTAAATTGAGGGGTAAAAGATATAGGACAGATGTCAGAGGTAGATTCTTTACTCAGAGAGTAGTCAAGGAATGGAACGCTTTGCCTGCAATGGTAGTAGATTCACCAACTTTAAGTACATTTAAGTTATCATTGGACAAGCATATGGACGTACATGAAATAGTGTAGTTTAGATGGGTTTCAGATCGGTATGACAGGTCAGCACAACATCGAGGGTCGAAGGGCCTGTACTGTGCTGTAATGTTCTATGATCTATATTCTATGTTCTATGTTCTATGCATATCTCCCTTAAACTTTCCTCCTCTCACTTTGAATTCATGACCCCTAGTAATTGAATCCCCAACTCTGGGAAAAATCTTCTTGCTATCCACCCTGTCTATACCCCTCATGATTTTGTAGACTTCAATCAGGTCCCCCCTCAATCTCATTCTTTCTAATGAATACCAGGCAACATCCTGGTGAACCTCCTCTGCACGATCTCCAAAGCGTCCACATCCTTTTTGTAGATAATGAAATGTGAGGCTGGATGAACACAGCAGGCCCAGCAGCATTTCATGAGCACAAAAGCCGACGTTTCGGGCCTAGACCCTTCATCAGAGAGGGGGATCGGGTGAGGGTTCTGGAATAAATAGGGAGAGAGGGGAAGGCGGACCGAAGATGGAGAGAAAAGAAGATAGGTGGAGAGGAGAGTATAGGTGGGGAGGTAGGGAGGGGATAGGTCAGTCCAGGGAAGACGGACGGGTCAAGGAGTTGGGATGAGGTTAGTAGGTAGGAGATGGAGGTGCGGCTTGGGGTGGGAAGAAGGGATGGGTGAGAGGAAGAACAGGTTAGGGAGGCAGAGACAGGTTGGACTGGTTTTGGGATGCAGTGGGTGGAGGGGAAGAGCTGGGCTGGTTGTGTGGTGCAGTGGGGGGAGGGGACGAACTGGGCTGGTTTTGGGATGCTGTGGGGGAAGGGGAGATTTTGAAGCTTGTGAAGTCCACATTGATACCATTGGGCTGCAGGGTTCCCAGGCGGAATATGAGTTGCTGTTCCTGCAACCTTCTAGTGGCATCATTGTGGCACTGCAGGAGGCCCATGATGGACATGTCATCTAAAGAATGGGAGGGGGAGTGGAAATGGTTTGCGACTGGGAGGTGCAGTTGTTTATTGCGAACCGAGCGGAGGTATTCTGCAAAGCAGTCCCCAAGCCTCCACTTGGTTTCCCCAATGTAGAGGAAGCCACACCGGGTACAGTGGATGCAGTATACCACATTGGCAGATGTGCAGGTGAGCCTCTGCTTAATGTGGAAAGTCATCTTGGGGCCTGGGATAGGGGTGAGGGAGGAGGTGTCATTATCACATCCTTTTGGTAATGTGGCGACAAAAACGGTACACAGTACTCTAAATGTGGCTGAACCAAAGTCCTATACAACTGTAACATGACCTGCCAACTCTTGTACTCAATACCCGGTCCGATGAAGGAAAGCGTGCCGTATGCCTTCTTGGCCACCTTATTGACCTGCGTTGCCACCTTCAGGGAACAATGGACCTGAACACCCAGATCTCTCTGTTCATCAATTTTCCCTAGGACTTTTCCATTTACTGTATAGTTCGCCCTTGAATTAGATCTTCCAAAATGCATCACCTCACATTTGCCCGGATTGAACTCCATCTGCCATTTATCTGCCCAACTATCCAGTCTATCTATATTCCGCTGTAATCTCTGACAGTCCACTTCATTATCTGCTACTCCACCAATCTTAGTGTCATCTGCAAACTTGCAGACCAGATCAGACCACCTACACCTTCCTCTAAATCATTTATGTATATCACAAACAACAGTGGTCCCAGCACAGATCACTGTGGAACATCACTAGTCACAGGTCTCCAATTTGAGAAACTCCCCTTTGCTACTACATTCTGTCTCCTATTGCCTCACCAGTTTTTTTATCCATCTAGATAGCACACCCTGGACCCCATGCAACTTCACTTTCTCCATCAGCCTGCCATGGGGAACCTTATCAAACGCCTTACTGAAGCCCATGTATCTGACATATACAGCCTTTCTCTATTCAATGAACTTTGTCGTGTCCTCAAAGAATTCTATTAAGTTGGTAAGACATGACCTTCCCTGCACAAAACCATGTTGCCCATCACTGGTAAGCCTATTTTCTTCCAAATATAAATAGATCCTATCCCTCAGTATCTTCTCCAGCAGCTTCCCAACCACTGACGTCAGGCTCACCGGTCGATAATTACTTGGATTATCCTTGCTGCCCTCCTTAAACAAGGGGACAATATTAGCAAGTCTCCAGTCCTCTGGGACCTCACCCGTCTCTAAGTATGCTGCAAAGATATCGATTAAGGCCCCGGCTCTTTCCTCTCTCGCTTCCCTCAATAACCAGGGATCGGTCCCATCCGGGCCAGGGGACTTGTCCACCTTAATGTCTTTTAGGATACCCAACACTTCCTCCTTCCTTATGTCAACTTGACCTAGACTAAGCAAACATCTATCCCTAACCTCAACATCTGTCATGTCCCTCTCCTCGGTGAATACCGATGCAAAGTACTCGTTAAGTATGTCACCCATTTTCTCTGACTCAGTGCATAACTTTCCTTCTTTGTCCTTAAGTCGGCCAATCCTTTCTCTAGTTACCCTCTTGCTCTTTATATATGAATAAAAGACTTTGGGATTTTCCTAAACCATGTTTGTCAGCAATATCTCTTGTCCTCTCTTAGCCCTCTTAATCCCTCGTTTCAGATTCGCTCTACATTCCCCATATTCTTCCAAAGCTTCGTCTGTCTTCAGTTGCCTAGACCTCACGTACCCTTCCTTTTTCCTCTTGGCTAGTCTCACAATTTCACCTGTCATCCATGGTTCCCTAATCTCGCCTTTTCTATTCCTCATTTTCAAAGGAACATGTCTCTCCTGCACGCTGATCAACCTCTCTTTAAAAGCCTCCCACATATCAAATGTGGATTTACCTTCAAACAGTTTCTCCCAATCTACATTCCCCAGATCCTGCTGAATCTTGGTATAGTTGGCCTTCCCCCAGTTTAGTGCTCTTCCTTTATGACCACTCCCATCCTTGTCCATGAGTATTGTAAAACATACGGAATTGTGGTCTCCTTTTCCAAAGTAGTCCCCTACTGTAATTTCAACCACCTAGCCGGGTTCATTCCCCAACACCAGGTCCAGTATGGCCCCTTCCTGAATTGGACTACATACATACTGTTCTAGAAAACCCTCCTGGACACACCTTACAAATTCTGCTCCATCTTGACGCCTAACACTAAGTGAATCCCAGTCAATGTTGGGAAAATTAAAATCTCCCATCACCACCACCCTGTTTCTCCTACACCTTTCCATTATCTGTTTACATATTTGTACCTCTATTTCACACCATCTGGCTGCCATTTTGTCCCATTAATGTGCACTTGTGTTTGGTATAATGTTGGCAAGCTTTCAACTTTTTGTTCTGATGAGCAATGTTCTCTCGAAGCTATGTAGCCACACATGCGAACAGTCACTCCAATGTTCAATGTACAGTGATTGGCATCATTGCACTGATCTTGACTTTGTCTTCTGATTGTGGAAGTCACCAGTGAGCATGGGCCTCAGGTGCCTATACGGCCAGTAACATATTTAGAGGCAAAACTGCGGATGACTGGCTTGCAGGTTCCACCAGAGATTCCCATCCCATCCTTCATGTTACCTTTTACATATAGTCCCTGTTTTCCAGATAAACGTTCGACATCACATCCCCCTTTTGGATGATCTTATTTATATAATAGCCAATGTTTTCCATTTAACCCCTGGGTCCATGAGCTTACAAATCGCCACACGCTTGTTGGCCATTCACTCTACTTATGCTGAGGCAAAAATGGTTGTATCTTTTGCGAATCTCTGCCCTGTAGCTTTCCTTCCCCTCGTTTGCTCTAACAAATCCCATCGCTCAGTCTGGAGTTGTTGCCTTCACTCTAACCATCCCTCCATGACCCCGACAAACCCCAAACTCAAATTTGAACTTCTCACTTTCCTCAGGATTCCATAGACTCAGCACAGGTAAAGTCTTGATTGTTATTTCCAAAATCCCCAGGAATGGTCATGGCCTACACCCCATACTGACTTGGTAGGGCAGCTCTGACTGAGAAAAGACCGATCAGCCTAAATGTGATCCTCAGACCAGTCACACTTGATCCTCAGTAGAGATCACACCCAATCCCCAGCCTGCAAGGCTACTCATTCTTAAACTTTGGCCAGACCAAAAGCCTGAATAATTATGGCGAAACCCCTTGACTGAGGTCAGATAAGTCTCTTAATTGACTGTGGAAGTATCCCCTGACTGATTGTAATTTCCCTTGACCTTATTAAGGATTGTTGTCTTTGATTTTCAGACATGGCTATTCACTTGAAACACATGCAGTGTTGGCCACATAAACTACAGTGCAATTTTCAACATGTGATATTGATGTAGCATAGTGCCAGACAGCAACATATCCATCTCCTTGATGGTTCAGTGTGCTCAACCACGTTAACTTGTTTGTCTTTCCTACTTTGCATGTGTCAATATACTATCAGATAGTGAGCGATGGTTAAGAAATACAGCTGATACAGCTGACAACAGTGTAATTATAAGTTCCAGAAAACATAGCCCCTAAATGCAAAAACCAGCAAACGTTATGAGAGAAAACAATCACTAATGGTGTCAATGACCAGCATTTTCCATTTAAACCAACTGAGGAACCTGTAGCTGATATAACTGGGAGCCCAATACAGCTGGTAACCAAGTAGCTATGACAAATTCAAAACTGAAGGTGGATGCTGTGGTGATTCAGAAGAGGCAAGTTCAAGCAGAATGTTTAACTTTATTTTTCTGGGAAGAATCTTCAATAACTAATGACAGCATGTTACATTAGAAGCAATCCTCAAATGCCATAACTCAGGAGGTGGTCTCATCACTGCAGCAATTGCTGAGGGTGAATGAAAGATCTGAAACCAATCAATATATTAATGTTAAAAATCTACTTGTGTCAGCACAAATCTAGAGGCAGAAGGAGAATATAAATTTGCTGACACAGGTTGAAGATGTGGTGCATACAGCCCCATGGAAGCCACCACTGAGAAGCGACACCAGTGTCCAATGATTTAAAATACAGCACGGAAGGAATTGCTTGTTTCCTCAGGAAGGAAGGCTCCATGAAAGAAATCTAAGCAATTAAAGGTCCTCTAATTCAAAGGGACTGACAGACTTCAGGTTGTCACAAACAGAATTAATGGCCACAACACTTCACACAAAATATTAATAGTCTTCCAAATCTGAAGATGCGGGAAGATGAGGTAGTGGTGACCATAATTGTGCATAGAAACACATAACATTAATAACGGGAAGAAGGAAGTTTGAGGGAAGATGTTTTACATGGGTCTGAAAGGGTCTGGAAATGTTAATACTGATGACTGTTTTAACCACCATTACCATGACAACATCATATGGGCTTCTGGGCAGAACAGAACTCAGAGGAGTGAGACCTAACATTGATTCCTCCTCAAAATCTCTGTAACAACATTTTTCAAATTGATGCAACCTGTGACCTGCTGCCAACATGTACTAAAGTATATCTTGTTAAGTAAAGGAAACTCTTTTTAGATGAGGAGGTGAATTTCCTGTACCACACTAGACTAAGAAAGCCCTGTACTTTCCTACAATAGGTTAAATTGTGAGAGTCAATTTGGTTTAAAGGGCAAGCCCAGAACAAATTAGCACAATGTCAACATCAGGGCCAGGCTACTTAGGGGTGAAATCAGGGAGAATATTTCAGATACAGGTAGTTCTGCTATAACGTGTGTTTTGTTAACACAAATTGGTTGTAACATGATTGATGAGCAGTGGATGTTGTTTGGATAATGTGAACTTTCAGCTGTACAGTATAGCGATTTTCTACAGTGATTTCACTATAACAATTTTCTAGGGTGATTTTCTCTCGTGCAAAGTCGCACAAGAACACAACTATTGTGTAATAGGAGAAATACCTGGAATTGAAAATTTGGAACTCATTTTTCAAAACATAGTGGATGCTGCAGCAATTAAAATTTTTAAGACTGTGTTTGACGGAATAGTGATAGATAAGTGTATCAAGGGATTTGGAACTAAGATGAGTAACTAGGTTTGAAATACATATCAGTTTTAGAATTGAATGACAAAATAGACACAAAGGGCTGTAAAAAAATGTTCCTATTAGGGAAACTATATTTTCCATTGACAAATATTCTCAGTTGACATCATAATATTGATTTTGAACTTATTGTAAAAGTCAAGTCGCTTCTGGAAATAAGATGTGAAAACAATCAAAATTAAATAATTGGAGAGACCAAGAACAGGAGATGCTGGAGTCAGAGTCAACACAGTGTGGGGCTGAGGGAGCACAGCAGGCCAGGCAGCACTAAAGGAGCAGGAAAGTCAACATTTTGGTTCGAGACCCTTCATCAGGTCTGACTTGATGAAGGGTCCCGAGCTGAAACATTGATTTTCCTGCTCCTCTGATGCTGCCTGACCTGCTGTGCTCCTCCAGCATCAAAATAAAATAGCCTTACACATAGGATAGAATCAATTCTTACTTGTTGTGATAATTCAGTCAAACAAATTGATAGAGGGATGGAGTTTAAAAACAGGAAGGCTATGCTGCAGCTGTATAGGGTCCTGGTGAGGCCACACCTGGAGTAATGCGTGCAGTTTTGGTCTCCTTACTTGAGAAGAGATATACTAGCACTGGAGGGGGTGCAGAGGACATTCACCCAGTTGATTCCAGAGGTGAGAGGGTTGGATTATGAGAAGAGACTGAGTAGATTGGGATTAGACTCATTGGAATTCAGAAGAATGAGGGGAGATCTTATAGAAACATACATGATTATGAAGGAAATAGATAAGGTGGAAGCAGGGAGGTTGTTTCCACCAGCAGATGAATCTAGGGCTAGAGGGCATCACCTCAAAATAAAGAGAAGCAGATATAGGACTGAGGTCAGGAGGAACTTCTTCACCCAAAGGGTTGTGAATCTGTGGAATTCCCTGCCCAGTGAAGCTGTTAAAGTTACCTCACTAAACGTTTTTAAGGCAAGTATAGATAAATTTTTGAACAGGAAAAGAATTTAGGGCTACGGTGAATGGGCAGTGATCTATCAAATAGATCAGCTATGATCTTATTAAATGGCAGGACAGGCTCAAGGAGCCAGATGGCCTACTCTTGCTTCTCGTTCTTATGTTCTTATTATGTTCTTAAATAATATATTGTGGTTTGATTGCTATTTCACAGAAAGGGTCAACCTACTGCAAATGGACTTCAGTGTTTCAAGACGTCATCTCACCACCATCTTCTCTAGGCCAACCAGGGATTGGTATTGACTGCTAGCCAGCCAGCAACACTCCATCTCCCACGTGTGAATAAAAATCAAGGAATTCAGATTGTATATTGCAAGTGGTTTCCTCACTGAAACAAAAGTCTATGCAAGTGACAGTGACTAGCAGATTAGAGCAGAAAATTCTGAAACGGGCCCTCTACTGCAAGAATGTAAACTGTTATCTTTCTGTCGCCTTGGAATTTGATGGCACATTCTTGCAGACATGCAGCAGTGCTAGCCTGCAGAATGGTGCTGCAGAGTGACATAGAAGGAATCCTACCCCATAACTATCTGATGCTAACGCAAACAGTGAGAAAGTTGAAACCCCAACTGGACATCACTTGTCAGCATACACTACCTGACCAACTAGCGTGTGGGATGATGAAAGATCACAAAGCAGTTCTAACTAAAATACAATGGATTCTGATCATAGAGGAAAATTGCATTCATGATCAATGCATGTTTAGATTTATAAATTATCAGGAGGTTATAAAACTCATTGGCTCTCTTTCCAATGCTGATCAGACAAAGAAAATCCACTAATTTTCAGTGATATTTTCTGACCAGACTTCCAGTGGAAGATCCTGTGAAATTTCTACATTCCGAAAACCTCAGAATGTTCAGAGAAGGGAGTCTATGTTTTTTTGCAGCACCAGCTGCCATATTCTGACAACGAAGATATTAAATTTCCCAAAGCTTCTCAGGTGGAAGTGAGAAAGAATGCTGTTATTTGGAACCCTGAACTCAAAGTTAGACAGAAATATGAATAACCTGAAGTTAGATTAGTGTTTCTGTATTTTGAAAATGTGAGGTTGTAATGGATTTCAATAGAAGTGTGAGTAGCACTATTGCTATCACCACCAAAATATCAGCATTGGGACAGATTTTCCAATCACGAATGCGAAAATACAGGAGAAACAGGACTGGGAAGCAGTTTTCTTAGCACAAAAATTGATACCATCGCATATCCCAGACTGGGTTAGAAAGGCATTCTGAATGCCAATGTCAAAGCATGAAAGTTAGAACATTAGGACATTACAGCACAGTACAGGCCCTTCAGCCCTCCATCACTTGGGAAAAATAACCCTGGACTGATCTAAATATCATCGAGGAATCGTGACATTCAAGAAGAACCATATTGGATCCCTGCAGGACTAGAGAGAATGGCACAAAACCATTCTTCTAATTAAGTATTTGTAATTAGATCTGCAAATCAATATCTTTTAAAAATCACATTTGAGACGAAAGCAACCTCAATGGTGAACAACTTGCCTTCCTACTGAACACCACTTGTTGAAATGATGAGAGAATTCGTTGTCAGACAGGACATCTGAGAAAAAAGGCCAAGAATGTTTATTGGAGACTGACAGCTAATTGATCAAGTCCCAGTTGGGACCAATTTCCATCTGCTCACAGATGATTCGATAACTCAGATGTCAGCCTTGTGGCAAATTCTTCAGCTCAGGACATTGAAGATCATGGTCTGAGCATCGTTTGCTCTGGTCTTGTCAGTTGTATGCACCTGACCTTGTTTGTAGTTGATGAAACATTGTCCATGTCTAAATTTGGCACAGATGGTAGCACCAGATTCATTTAGGCCTTGACCTAATACATAAAGCTACTGCCAGATTCTCTTCCAATATCTGTGAGAGTGATCCAGGGGAGGTATGATCTTTTAAAGACAACATCTCAGAAATGTGTTGGCACTGATCTTGTATTTCAGGCAATAGATGCATACACAAACATCAAAAAATGAATATGGTGAGATTCTTGAAAATTCAGTCCAATAAATGTATGCTATGAACATGACGTCGGCTAAAAGCTGCTGTATAGGAATTCAAAATCATTATCTGAAACAGGGACTATTCCATTTGCAAATTGTGGGCTTAACACCTAGCTCAGGTCCCATTCTTGAAACTGGAGTATCCTAAAAGCAGCTATATTTGGGCCTATCTATTTAAAAAGTAGCAGATTTCTACGAGGTCCAACCAGCTCATTGAAAATGTTTGGGAAAATCAGATTGGTAGTTGATCTCAAGGAAAGGAATTTGTGGAATGTCTGCGTGGTGGTTAGTTTTAGAGCAGATTTTGGTAGAGCCTCCTGGGGCACTGGCAAATCTAGATGTGGTGATATGAAAAGATGCAGAGTTGGATTAGGGAGTTTAAGGTGAAGGACTCCCCAGGACTAAGTGATCATAATATGATAGAATTGACCTTGCCATTGAGCGGGAGAACCTGGAATCAGATGTAACAGTGTGACAATTGAGTAGAGGAACACTAAAGACATGAGGTAAAGGCTGGCCAGAGTTGATTGGAAGGGGACCCTAACAGGTAAGTCAACGAAGCAGCAATGGTTGGAGTTTTGGGGGTAATTCAGGAAGGACAGCAGAAATTCATCCCGAGGAAGAAGAAAAATAGTAAGGGAAGGGCAAGGCAACCATGGCTGAGAAGGTAAGCCAGGGAAAGCAAAAAATCAGCAGAGCAAGTATATGTAATAATGGGAACTGCAGATGCTGGAGAGTCCAAGATAACAAAGTGTGGAGCTGATGAACACAGCAGGCCAAGCAGCATCTCAGGAGCTGCTGCTTGGCCTGCTGTGTTCATCCAGCTCCACACTTTGTTATCTTATTACACAGGAAGTATTTAATGTGGTGAAAATTAGTGAGAAGGCAGAGGGCTTTGACGTAGTAATGGGAAAAAAAAGATAGATAAACTGAATAGGTACATTACTTCAGTTTTCACAGTGGAAGACACAAACAGTATTGCAGAGCTTCAAGAGATTCAAGGGCAGAGGTGAGTGCAGCAGCCATCACAAAGGGGAAGGTGCTGCAGAAGCTAAAAGATCTGAAGCTGAATAAATCACCCAGACCAGAAGGACTACGCCCTAGAATATTGAAGGAGATAACTGAGAATGTTGTAGAAGCCTTGGTGGTGATCTTTCAGTAATCACTGGAGCCAGGGACGGTACCGTATCTAATGTAATACCCTCGTTTAAGAAGGGAGAGAGGCAGAAGACAGGAAGCTATAGACCAGTTAGCTAATTTTCATCGTTGGTAAGATTTTAGAGCCTATTGTTCAGTGCGAGATTGCAGAGTATTTGGAAGTACATGGTAAAATAGGGCTAATCCAGCACAGTTTCATGTCAGATAAATCTGGAAGAATTCTTTGAGGAGCTAATGAGCAAGTTAGACAAAGGAGAGCCAGTGGATGTGATTTATACAGATTTCCAGAAGGCCTTTGATAAGGTGCCGCATTGAAGTCTGCTCGATCAGATAAGGGACCATGGTATTAGGGAGAAGGTGTTGGCGTGGATAGAGGATTTGTTCACTGGCAGGCGGTAGAGAGTACAGGTAAAAGGGTCTTTTTCAGGATGGCAGCCAGTGACTAATGGAGTTGCACAGGGGTCAGTGTTGGGACTATTACTATTCACATTATGCACTAATGATCTGGATGAAAAAACTGAGGACATTGTTGCTAAGCTTGCAAATAACACCAAGATCGATGGAGGGGCATCTAGTAGTGAGGAAACGGGAAGGGTTCCGGTGGACTTGAACATGTTAGGTGTGTGGGCAAGGAAGTAGCAGATGAAATACAACGTGCTCGAACAGTTCATCAACTTTACTAACACCTTCAACCCCAACCTCAAGTTCACCTGGACCATCTCTAATACCTCTCTCTTCTTCTTGGGCCTCTCCATCTCCAACTCTGGTGACTGCCTCAAAACTTGACATCTATTTCAAGCCCAACGACTCCCACAGCTACCGAGAATACACCTCTTCTCACCTTCTCAGATGGAATCTGCAAGAACGTCATCCCTATTCCCAATTCCTCCAACTCAGTCACATCTGCTCCCAAAAGCACTCCAATCCCAAACGTTCCTGATGACCTCCTATTTCAAGGGCTGCAACATCCTCCTCCAGTGATTAAAAATGCCCTCAACAGCGTCTCCTGTATTTCCCACACTTCTGCCCTCACAACCCCCTGCAACAAAAATAAAGACGAAATCCCCCTGATAACCACGCCAACCTCCACATCCAGGGTATCATTCTCTACCACCTACATTCTGACCACACAACAAAACAGATATTTCCCTCCCCAACTCTTTCGTAGGGAGTACTCTCCCCGCAACTCTCTTGTCCGCTCCACACTCCCCACTAACACCACCACACCAAGCATGTTTCCCTGCAACCACAGGAGGTGCTGCATCTGCCCCTACACCTCCCCCCTCACCTCCATTCAAGGCCCAAAGTAAACCTTCCATATCATACAGGGGCTCACCCATACATCCATCAACTTGGTCTACTGTATCCTCTGTTCCCGGTGGCCGCCTCTACATCGGTGAGATTAAGTGTACACATAGAACATAGAACACAGAATAGTACAGCACAGTTCAGGCCCTTTGGCCCACAATGTTGTGTCAAACTTTTACCCGAAACCGAAGGTCTATCTAACTTCCACCCCCGACCATATACTATCATCCATATGCCTATCTAATAGCGACTTAAATGCCCCAAATGAGGCCGACTCCACTATCCTCTCCAACAATGCATTCTCAGCCCTACCACTCTCTGAGTAAAGAACCTTCCTCTGACGTCTCCCCTATATCTACCACCACTCACTTTAAAACTATGACCCCTCATAATAGCTACCTCCCCCTAGGAAAATGTATCTGGCTGTCTACTCTATCTAAAATCTCTGTTCACTTTGTATACCTCTATCAAGTCACCTCAAATCATTCATCATTTGAAAGAGAAAAGCCCTAGCTCTCTCAACCTTTCCTTATAAAACCTTCTCTCCATTCCAGGCAACATCCTAGTAAATCTCCTCTGCAACTTTTCCAATGCTTCCACATCTTTCCTGTAATGAAGCGATCAGAACTGAACACAATACTCCAGTTGGAGCCAAACCACAACTGTGTAGCTGGAGCATAACTTCACTGTTCTTGAACTCAATCCCTCTATTAATGAAAGCTAACACACCATATGCCTTCTTAACAACTCTACCCACCTGAGTGGCAGCTATCAGGGAACTGTGGACATGAACCCCAAGATCCCTCTGCTCCTCCACAGTGTCAAGAATCTTTCCGTTAACCCTGTAGTGAGACTGTTTTGTACATGGCTTCCATAATGGCCTGGGCTGTGCATACAACCTTCTGTAGTTTCTTACAGTCCTGAGCAGAGCAGTTGCCATGACAGGCTGCCATGCACCCTGATAGAAAGCTTTTAACGGTGCACCTGTAAAAGTTAGTGAGGTTCCTTACAGACATGCTGAATTTCTTAAGCCGCCTGTGGAAGAAAAGTTATTGCTGTGCCTTCTTGGCCATTGTATTTATATGGGAAGTCCAGGGACAGATTGTTGGTGATCATCACTCCGAGGAACTTGATGCTCTCGACCCTCTCAACCTCCACTCCGCTGATGTTGATGGGCATATGTTCTCCTTTATTCCTGAAGTTTAAGGTTCAAGTATAATGTTGGAAGAAGTGCATTTCAAATTTAACACATTGAAGCTTACAAATTTAAACGAAGAATTTCTTCACTGCTTATCGCACCTGATTTTCCCAAGTTTCTTGTCAATACCCATAATGTGCAGAGCCTGGGAAAATTCCAGTAAATGCCTGAAAACATATTAAATTGTTGTAGTGTTGTTAAGGTAATTTGAAATCTGCCAATTCCGTAGTATCAGGTATCTCAATACAGAGAGCTTGGAATGAAATTGGAAATGCAATCATGTAAGGATTTCCCTAGCAATCTTATCGGCATTTACATTCAAATCATGAGTAATTGCACGATCAAAAATGTTCATTAAGGTTTGGAAAATAATTTCCTCAAGCAGATTGGAGTGTGACCATTCAGGCTATATTGGCTGGAAATGCTGAAATATACAGAATGAGTGTGAACAACTCTGGCGTTTTTTCCAGCAGAAGTAGCCTATCAAACAATAAGTTACAAATTGTTTATCCTCAGGATAATTTTTTTGCATCGGCTGTGGAGCTTCCTTGTGTTTAGTATAGCTATAGTCACTACAGCAGGTTTTGTTGCAGCCACGCATCCTGTTGCCAGCTTTTAGACAATTGCTTTTGGGTTGGACAGTAAATGCTGGCACAAGCTGTGAATGAATTTTTTTTAAAAGTTGTCCACTTTGATTAATGCGTATGGTCTCATCTCTATTCTGTGAGCTAACACTGGCCTGTGAGAATAAATGTTAAAGGCCTGAATGCTGCCAATTGGCTGAATGATCCAATGACACGAGGGGTTATGCAGGCCAGTAACACACAAACAAGGGCAGCAGGACTTCCTCAGCAATTTTCTGAGAATATGTCAATTAAGAGTTGGTTATGGGTGCCCTGTGGATTACAGCTGTGGCAGCTGTCTGAGTTTCCACTCATAAAGGCAAATATACAGAGTTGCAGAAACAGGCTGCAGATACTGGTTACAAAGGAATGGGAACCTATCAATGGAAGCTGCAGTAATAGGAAGGAAGCATCACTCTAGCATTCATTGATGCCTCAAAGAAGGTGCCCTTGCAAATGCAGAGAAAAGATGTCCTGTTTCAAGCAGGCAGGAGTAGGCCACTGAGATAATAGGAACTGCAGATGCTGGAGAATCCGAGATAACAAGGTGTGGAGTTAGATGAACACTGCAGGCCATGCAGCATCTTAAGAGCAGGAGAGCTGACGTTTCGGGCCTAGGCTCTTCATCAGAAATGGGGGAGGGGAAGGGGATTCTGAAATAAATAGAGAGAGAGGAGTGAAATAAATAGGGAGGGGGTGGGAATCTAACCTTGCTAACCAGTCTGCAATGAGGAAACTTGTCAAACTCATCACTAAAATACATGTAGATCATATCCACTGCTCTGCCTTCATCAATCCACTTCATTACTTTCAAACAACTGAATTAAATTAGTGAGCCATGATTTCCAAAGTATGAGGCCATGTTGACTATCCCTAATCAGTCCTTGCCTTTCCAAATACATGTAAATCCTGTCCCTCAGGTTTACTTCCAAGAACTTACCCACTACTGATATCAGGCTCACTGGTCTGTAGTTCCCTGGCCTTTGCTTACCACCTTTCTTAAATAGTGGCACCACGTTAGCCAACCTCCAGCCTTCTGTCACCCAATCTGTGACTATCAATGTTACAAATCTCTCAGCCAGAGGCCCAGCAATTATTTCCCTAGTTTCCCATGAAATTATAGGGAACACCTGATCAGGTCCTGGGATTTATCCACCATTATGCATTTTAAGTCATCCAGTACCTCTTCTTCTGTAATGTGAACGTTTTTCAGGATGTCACTATATCTTTCCCCACGTTCTCTATCTTCCACATCCTTCTCCACAGTAAACACTGATGCAATATATTCATTTAGTATCTCCCCCACCTTTTGTGGTTCCACGCATAGTTATCCCTGATGATCTTTAAGGGAACCTATTCTCTCCCTAGTTACCTTTTGCCCATAATGTATTTGTAGAATCCCTATGAATTCTCCTTAACCCTATTTGTCAAAGTGATCTGATTTCCCTCTTACGTATACTCCGACTGCTATTACACTTTTCTAGGGAATCGCTCGATCCCTGTCATCTATTCCTGATAAATTTCCTTCTTTTTCTTGTCCAAAACCTCAGTTTCTCTAGATATCCAGTATTCCCTGCACCTACCAGGCTTGCCCCTCACACTAACAGAAACATATTGTCTCCGAACTCTTGTTACGTCACTTTTAAAGGCTTCCCATTTTTCAGCAGCCCCTTTACCTGCGAACATCCATCCTCCCAATCAACTTTTGGAGGTTGTTGTATCAGTGATAATGGGAACTGCAGATGCTGGAGAATCTAAGATAATAAAATGTGAGGCTGGATGAACACAGCAGGCCCAGCAGCATCTCCTGAGATGCTGCTGTGCCTGCTGTGTTCATCCAGCCTCACATTTTATTAACTTTTGGAGGTTCTTGCCTAATACTGTTAAAATTTGCTTTCGTCCAATTTAGAACTGTAACTTTTAGATCCGGTCTATCCTTTTCCATCACTATTTTAAAACTAATAGAATTATTTGGAGGGGGAAATAAAGCCTTGGACCCCTAAAGTGCCTACCTCTCTCTAAAGGCATGAAGAATATTGATAAATATCTCCAGAACTTGTTACCAAGTGAATTCATAGTCAACAAGCTCCACAAGGAAATTAATTAGCGACTCCCCATGAACATGTGGATAAGCATATGGACGTCATGGAATAGTGTAGGTTAGATGGGCTTGAGATCGGTATGACAGGTCGGCACAACATCAAGGGCCAAAGAGCCTGTACTGTGCTGAAATGTTCTATGTTCTATGTTCTATGAACAGTGTCAGGGTTATCACAATGCATCACACATGCAAGGTACAGATCAATGATAGAATTTATATAGAATATAACTGAGTGAGATTTAATGTTCCATATTCATCCTGGAATCCCTAAATGGAATGCATCTGGCACATGTACTGAATAATATAGCAGGATGAATCAATATAGCCCCAACATTCCATCTGATGTTTCATGTAAAAAGATGGATCAGAGCAAGGAAGTAACCCAAAACCAGCCAAAACCAGTGGTAGTTACCACTGTAATAAGAGATAACAAAGTGTGGAGCTGGATGAACACAGCAGGCCAAGCAGCTTATCAGGAGTACAAAAGCTGACGTTTTAGGCCTAGACGCTTCATCAGATCCCCCTCTCTGATGAAGGGTCTAGGCCCAAAACGTCAGCTTTTGTGCTCCTGAGATGCTGCTTGGCCTGATGTGTTCATCCAGCTCCACACTTTGTTATCTCGGATTCTCCAGCATCTGCAGTTCCCACTATCTCTGGTAATTACCATTGTCATGACATATCTTTCAGGGCACATTTAAATCTGTTGTTTTTTTACTATGCATCATGAGGCTGGATAAGAGGCACCATCGCATGCAACCTGCACACAGAAGGCTGCATTTCTGGAGACCAGTTCGTGCAAAACATGCACCACTTTAAATCATGTGTACACAGGACTCAGGATGTGTTCGGGTGATTTGCAGAGAGCAGGATCTGCAGCCAGAGGATGCTGGGACCCTGAAAGGGTGGGGAGGGAGATTGGGGCTAGACTCTTGGGCCCTCTTTGTGCATGCACATTTCCAAGTGAGCGTGCGTGAGTAGTTGCCCCACAGTTGCAGTGTCAGCAGGTGCGGCTTAGTCTGAATAGAACAGTAGCCTTTCTCACCAGTGATAATGTACATCGTTTCAAAGTTACCATTATCTGTGTCTATAGTCCTATCTTAAATTTAAAAAGTCATATTATTGTCCTCTGAATTCTTATTGCATGATTTGTATAAATTGTGCTGTACAGAAGAATGCAATAGCCATTAGACATGCCCTTTAGATCTGAAGCAATGTTACCATTCATCCTCTGTTTTCAGATACTGGATCGTGCCAACAGGAAGGACCCTGTCTTGGGTGCATCAGGGCAAGCAATGACTTAAATCTGCAACTACAAGTGAGCTGAACCACAGCCTGTGCAAGAGCCAAAGGTCAGTTTGTCCTATTTAGGCCTTATGTTAATCCTACCCACACAACAAAAGAGACCAATTAAAAGTACAGTAATTACTACTGCATTGCCAACTTCTGGTGATATCTTTTATTCAGTCTCTTAATCCTACATTAGTGAACATCAGAAAAGTTCATCCAACTTCCATTTCAATGACGTTCGGAAAATGCAGACTCAGAAACTAGCTGTGATTGCAACTGAAGTGCAATTGCATTGAATTGTTGATTTAAAGTTGAAGGTAGTAACTTTCAATTTATTTTACACCAAATTAATAAACTATAATATTTTGTTAAAAGCAGTCTTACCAAATCACTTAACTCACCTCGTGACATGAGCAAAGACAGTGGGAAGCGTCAGTTGCTCATTTTGGTACCTTTCAGACACTTCTGGTGAAGCACAATAAGCCCTTTTTGTGAAATCTCAGAACTTTGAAGAAAGCCACATTTTGTTCGGTGAAGTGCAGAATGCTGATGTAATGCAGTGTGATATTGCATAGCCCTTGTGCTAAAGTGTACTGGCTAACCTTTCAACATCTTGTACAACTGTTTTCTTGACAGTAAAGATTTCCTTTACAGTATTAACCTCACCTTTTTTCTCATTCAGCCTCACACAGGTTGGAACTGGACACGGCAATAAATTTCAGCCGTTGTATGGGAAGTCTGACACATCTTTCATTCCCCAGTATGATTCCATGTGGGAAGCAAGCAGGCTCCTTTCCACAGCCATGCTGCTGAAGTCTTCACATCTTCTCAGCACAGTTCGGAAAGAATCTTTATTGCCTTGTGAACCCTTTCCATGGTTCACCCTGTACAAGCACTTTTATGTTGATTTTCCCATTTCATTAACTAACACTTGGACTGTGCCAACGTTTAAGCTGGTGGCTTTGGGAGTAAGGGTAGAAAATCGGACAGTGTATTATCAGGAACCATCTGTGTAAACTGAGTCTTCTCTCTGGATTGTAGAAGGATGACAGGAGATTTCATTGAGATACATGGCATTCCAAAAGGTGTGACAGAGTGGATACTATAAGGATGGTTCCTCTGGATGAGAAATTTATGGTGTGACTTAGGATAAGCAATTGGGATAAAGACTGATTTCATTGCTCAGAGTGTTGTGATTCTGTGGAACTATCTACCCTAGTATGTTGTACATGGTGTATTGTTGAAGATATTCAATATATTTCATGTTTTTTGATCTTACAAAGAGCCAAAGAACATGGGGAGTGGGAGGGGTGTGGCGTTGAGGCAGAAAATCAGTCAGTGTTGTGTTGACCGGCAGTGAATTTTCAAGGAGTTTTTTGGTCTACATTTTTTATTTCTTATGTTCCATCTGTCTTCCTTAAGGTGTCTTTTGCAAAACACTCTTACTCCTCCAAAGGTATGCATTGAAAGAGTTAGGGTTGGAGATAGAATATTTTCAAGTGCTGGTTGTCAAAATGCAATTTGATGTTGTAAAGCATGTTCTACACATAATGTAGAACTAAGTAATTTCCACCCTCACTCTCTCAGCAACAGAAGCTTCTCAAACACAGTTGAGAGATCTGGAGAGGTTAAAGAGCTACATTTAGACATAGAGCTTTAACACAGCCATCATACCTGTTCCCATACTCGACCGCAGTTTGGAAATGCCAAATGTAGCAACGAATCCATCAATCATCTCTGTCCAGGCTAGTTGAGCACTAGTCTCGGGCTGTTCCTGCAACTACTGGGGAAAAGTACAATATTCTTTGCCCTGATTTATTTTCCACCTGAGTCGCCACAGAGGCATCAAAAAGCTGCGAAGCAGCCATGATGCAAGACATGATATTTTGAAGTGGTTCTTTTTGATGTGAAAACAAAGATAAATGCAAACTAGTTTTAAGAGACAAATTAATGGCTTTAAGAGGAACACCAGGAAACATTTGCCTCTTGTGTCCATACTGCCTGATTCTCAACATTAATCTGGGGGAAATGAGAAAAGTGTGAGAGTTAAAATTGTCCAAGCATCCTCACAAGCAGATCATTTAGGCTTCCAAGCATCTATTTCACAGCTTGAGTTAAAACTGGGATTTATGTTTGAAGGAAGAAGAGAAGGATTGGGCGTGATTGTGTTTGTAGAACACAGCCATGTTAATGAAGAGAGAAATGTAGAGAAATGTTGATTCCAGCTGGTTACTGTAACAACTAGATATTTAGTTCGTAAGTACTTAGCTCATTGCCACAGTTTAAAAGCTGAGTTTGGATTGAGCGCCAATTGCTGTCAAGAGCTATTATTACTACAATTGACTGTGAATTTTCTTCACTCTTTGACAGATTGAACAAAACAATAAGCTTGCATTTCAAAAGATACCTGTAATTTAATATAAAATGTTACAGCATAGTGCTTCTTTCATTATGATATATCACATGCTCAAGATTATCATAAACATAAAATGTAAATATAAAACATGGACATAAACAAGAAATTCTGGCAAAGAAAACTGAAAGATGAGATTCCACATTTTAAAAAATAGTTTGCTGCAATAAAATAGCTGAGAACAAGTACACCAAACAAATAAAACTTCAATTTTGTTTTAAGTACTCAGTATAACAACAATACAACTCACATTGATACAAACACTTGGATTACTTTTCATACACATGTGTGGTGTTTGTAGATAAAAGGATGCTGCCAACATTCCACCTTTCATTCTTCTCTTTTCTGAAGGGGAGTCTTTGGACCTTTGCTTTCTCTCCACAGACCTGCCAGACATGTTGAGCTTTCCCAACAATTTCTGTTTGTGTTTCTGATTTCCTGCAACCACAGTTCTTTGTTCTTTTTTTCCCCATCTTTCTATGGCTGGGCCTGTTATACAGTCTACATAATATATAAGCCTTAGGGCCTACTTAGTTCACAGTTGGAGATGAACAATCATTTATGAGTCTTGACATGAAGAAGTTCTATTCTTAACAAGGTGTAGTTTATTCATGATAACTATTAGGTAGACGCTGCATTAGTAAGATGAATGTTGTTGCTCAGAATATGGGGATTACTGTGAATATATGCCTTTAGTTAATGAGATTCTAAATTATGGTGCATTATCCCCACCCAACCCTGTAATTACATCATGAAGCTGGGTGGAGCAAAATGTAGCCTCCAAAATTAACATCTTAAGGTCATTTACTTTCTCCAACATCTTCCTGCCCCTACCACCTCATTGTTTACGTTTGGACATGTTTGCATTTACCACCACCCCAAACCTACCATGTTTCAGGCTTGAGGGCCAAAGGGCTTGTTTCTGTGCTATAATTTTCTTTGTTCAAATTCATGTGGTCTTGAGGTTTCACAATGGTTCCAGAATGTATTATCTTCAGACTTGGGAGATCAATAGGTCTTTGTTTTCAGGGTTGTTAATCTTGATTCTGATCATAATCATTTCTGTTCTGTAAACTGTCTCTCTGTTGAAGGATCTTTCTTCTCTTGGACTTCCTTCAAGAGGAGGCCATTCTTGCTAACCTAAGTTGTTAGTCCATTACTTTATGTAGAGGATCCTTAGTCTACTGAATACCTTTCAGAGGGAAATTTGTCTTTGCTAAAGTAGGTAGCCATCCCATAGACAATATCTGAAGAACATTAATCACATGAATTCTGCGCCTTTCCAAACCTGTGCCAAAACCACCAGTTTCCAAGCCTTCATGTTCTGACACCAATACTGATCACTGGGCCCCCACTCGCTGCCTTTGTTGCTTCTGTCGGCTCCACCTCAGCCATGCTTCATAAGGGCAAAAGATAAGAGAGAACTACAGAGAAAAGGAAAGTTGAAAAACAAAGAAAAAGAAAAAGAAAAAGACAAATGAGCGGGAGCCCGAATGCCTTTACTGCATGACCACCATCTTTGATCAGTCTTATTTCTGATCCTTGGTTCAATGCCAGGCAATTTACATCAAGTTTAGAGACTTGCTTCAGACTATCTTACACTTTAATACAAATAACTGATTGCTGGGCCGTTTCACAGTGCAGCTCAGAGTCAAATAAATTGCTGTCTATCCTGCATGAGATATAAACAAGTCCAGGTGAGCATGGCTACTTTTCTTTCTTTCAGGGCACTAGTGAACTGACAAATACAAATTGTTCCATTCAGAGACAACCTTGCCTCGTTTCTTTTCACACAAAGTCCAGTCTTCAGACTAGACAAACAGCAGGTTTCAGGCTGAACCTGACCCAACTGTATTTTGCTTCGTATTTACCTTTGTTTCTTAGCTCTTCAGCCCCAGACCCACACCAGGTCACATGGGCATTTCATTGAACCAATAAAAATCTAAACAGAAAACCAGTTAACACTCTTGCAACATCCTCCCCCCAGGCCACTTTGCTTCCAAATTGATACCACACAAGATAAATATAAGCTATTTTCCAAGCACACAGGTATCACAAATAGCCTTCTGCCATTGCCTCATGTCTTCACATTGAAAAAATAGCTTTTTCTTTTTTACCTTAAAATATATCTGCGAGACTGTGATGGACTTTCTCACATTTCCAATAATAATTTACATTGGCGCTGATAATTGATAACCTGCACATCTACCCTGAATATCAAACCAGCAATGTTGATTTAGGCCATTTGCAATAGTGTGAAATATCACAAAATTTCTGTCACAATAATTGACAGTGCTGTCAAATACCTGAAGAACAAAAGATTCTCGTTGTAAAATATGTATTCAGCTGCAAAGAGAAATCATGCAGTGCAGCAGCGTAAACATAGGGCTCATTAGGAGGTGGTTTTGAGTTTGGGCCGTATCCATTCAACAAACCATTCCCCATCACTCTCACTTTTCACTTCTACTGAGATCATTGTAAATTAATATCAGGAGAAATGTATAATGGACAGCTGAATTGATATTTTCTGTTACACACTATTAACCAATGTAAAACTTCGGTCCCAGCATCCCTCATTTCTTAGATTACCGTTTTTTTTTCTGAATGTACACAGCTGCAGACAATGTCCTCTCAATTGCCACCACAGCATGATTTTGATGAACATTTCTTTTGGAAACTTTTCAGTTGCAGTCAGGACTATCCGTATATTCAAAGTTTTGTTCAGTTATTTTCTAGTTGCTTGCACAAGTTGCGGGGGGTCTTTGGATCATCCTCTTCTCGGGTAAAATGACAAAATAATGGGATGTTGCCAAGCACATTTAGATCTTCCTGCTGGGAGGAACACTTGTGCATCATCTGATATCTAACATATCTACTTGTAAAGTCAAAACTGTGGATCTATGTTAATTTACTCACCAAAAATTTGAAAAAAAGAGGTACCAGTCATTTGATAGGATGCTCGTGGATTTTTGAGACAAAAATATGTTTGTATAATCATAAAAGTGCATTTTTTATTAATTTGAATGCTCATACTTGATAATGATCCACAATATCACTGAAAAGCATTCAAAATGATATGTGCAACATATTTCACATACATTCTTGTACTTAATTAATTTGTGTACCAACAATTAGCTAAAAAAATCACAAATCTACATCTCATTACTCATTCACAGCAGAGTGTTTTGTAAGCGTTGTAACTGTGAAAGAGATAGCAACAATATCTCATCATGTATTTACACTTAACCATGGCATTCTTCTAGAATCACATCTGAGTGTGATTATGATCATCTCCACCTATCTGGACTCCATTTTCTCCCCTTTGGTCCAGGAACTCCCCACCTACGTCCGTGACACCACCCACGCCTTCCACCTCCTCCAGGACTTCCAATTCCCTGGCCCCCAACTCCTCATCTTCACCATGGACGTCCAGTCCCTATACACCTGCATTCCGCATGCAGATGGCCTCAAGGACCTCCGCTTCTTCCTGTCCCGCAGGCCCGACCAGTCCCCCTCCACCGACACCCTTATCCACCTAGCTGAACTCGTGCTCACCCTCAACAACTTCTCCTTTGACTCATCCCACTTCCTACAGACTAAGAGGGTGGCCATGGGCACCCGCATGGGCCCCAGCTATGCCTGTCTCTTTGTAGGTTACGTGGAACAGTCCCTCTTCCGCACCTACACAGGCCCCAAACCCCACCTCTTCCTTCGTTACATTGATGACTGTATCGGCACCGCCTCTTGCTCCCCAGAGGAGCTCGAACAGTTCATCCACTTCACCAACACCTTCCACCCCAACCTTCAGTTCACCTGGGCCATCTCCAGCACATCCCTCACCTTCCTGGACCTCTCAGTCTACATCTCAGGCAACCAGCTTGTAACTGATGTCCATGTCAAGCCCACCGACTCCCACAGCTACCTAGAATACACCTCCTCCCACCCACCCTCCTGCAAAAATTCCATCCCCTATTCCCAATTCCTCTGCCTCCGCCGCATCTGCTCCCACGATAAGACATTCCACTCCCGCACATCCCAGATGTCCAAGTTCTTCAAGGACCGCAACTATCCCCCCACAGTGATCAAGAACGCCCTTGACCGCGTCTCCCATATTTCCCGCAACACATCCCTCACACCCCGCCCCCGCCACAACCGCCCAAAGAGGATCCCCCTCGTTCTCACACACCACCCTACCAACCTCCGGATACAACGCATCATCCTCCGACACTTCTGCCATTTACAATCCGACCCCACCACCCAAGACATTTTTCCATCCCCACCCCTGTCTGCTTTCTGGAGAGACCAATCTCTCTGTGACTCCCTTGTTCGCTCCACACTGCCCTCCAACCCCACCACACCCGGCACCTTCCCCTGCAACCGCAGGAAATGCTACACTTGCCCCCACACCTCCTCCCCCACCCCTATCCCAGGCCCCAAGATGACATTCCACATTAAGCAGAGGTAAACCTGCACATCTGCCAATGTGGTACACTGCATCCACTGTACCCGGTGTGGCTTCCTCTACATTGGGGAAACCAAGCGGAGGCTTGGAGACCGCTTTGCAGAACACCTCCGCTCAGTTCGCAACAAACAACTGCACCTCCCAGTCGCAAACCATTTCCACTCCCCCTCCCATTCTTTAGATGACATGTCCATCATGGGCCTCCTGCAGTGCCACAATGATGCCACCTGAAGGTTGCAGGAACAGCAACTCATATTCCGCCTGGGAACCCTGCAGCCTAATGGTATCAATGTGGACTTCACCAGTTTCAAAATCTCCCCTTCCCCTACTGCATCCCTAAACCAGCCCAGTTCGTCCCCTCCCCCCACTGCACCACACAACCAGCCCAGCTCTTCCCCCCCACCCACTGCATCCCAAAACCAGTCCAACCTGTCTCTGCCTCCCTAACCTGTTCTTCCTCTCACCCATCCCTTCCTCCCACCCCAAGCCGCACCCCCATCTACCTACTAACCTCATCCCACCTCCTTGACCTGTCCGTTTCCCCTGGACTGACCTATCCCCTCCCTACCTCCCCACCTATACTCTCTCCACCTACCTTCTTTACTCTCCATCTTCGGTCCGCCTCCCTCTCTCTCCCTATTTATTCCAGAGCCCTCACCCCATCCCCCTCTCTGATGAAGGGTCTAGGCCCGAAATGTCAGCTTTTGTGCTCCTGAGATGCTGCTTGGCCTGCTGTGTTCATCCAGCCTCACATTTTATTATTTTGGAATTCTCCAGCGTCTGCAGTTCCCATTATCTCTATTATCTGTGATTATGATGTGCATGTGATAAGAAACAAATATTGAGATCAGAAGTTGATCAAAGCTCCTTTGCCAATCCCATTATCTTCCTTAATTTTAATTTATTCCCTCATTCTTTTGAGTCCATCTTAACATTTCAATAGAATTGAATACCTGTGATCGATGGTTTGAATCTGAAGGTACTAACTTGCTGAGAGCTGAGTGGTTAAGCGTAGTGACTTGAGTAAGTTCCACCAGCATGCATGAAACCTAAAGTTTAATTCCATGTGTAAAGTCAATATCCAAATTAGTAAAAAAAAATTTACCGGTTTAGAATTAAGACCATACAGCGTAGAAACAGGAGTAGGCTGTTCAGCCTCCGAGCCTGCTCTGTACTCAAGATGCTCATGGTCGATCTGATATTACTCACATTCGCTTTTTGCTTTTTCCCTGTTACCCTTGAATCTTCTACTGATCAAGAATCCATCTGTCTAGGCTTTAAATATATACAAGGACACTGTCCACAGCTCTCTGCGGCAAAGGTCCTCCGAAGACTCACATCTCTGAGAGCGAAGAAATTCCTCCTTATCTCAGTCTTAAATTGGTGCCTCTTTATTCTGAGACTACACACTTTGGACCTAAACTCTCTCATGAGGGGCAACATCCGCTCAGCATTTACACTGTCAAGACCCTTAAAAGTCCATATGTTTCAATTAGATTACCTCTCAAGCTTCTACATTCAGTGAAAGGAATCCCAACCTGTTTAACCTTTGCTCATATCACAATCCCTACAAAACAGGGATCATCCTAGTGAAGATAATAAAGTGTGAGGCTGGATGAACACAGCAGGCCCAGCAGCACAAAAGCTGACGTTTCGGGCCTAGGCCCTTCATCAGAGAGGGGTTGGGGTGAGGGTTCTGGAATAAATACGGAGAGGGGGGAGGCGGACCGAAGATGGAGAGAAAAGAAGATAGGTGGAGAGGAGAGTGTAGGTGGGGAGGTAGGGAGGGGATAGGTCAGTCCAGGGAAGACGGACAGGTCAAGGAGGTGGGATGAGGTTAGTAGGTAGGAAATGGAGGAGCATCTTGGGGTGGGAGGAAGGGATGGGTGAGAGGAAGAACAGGCTAGGGAGGCAGAGACAGGCTGGGCTGGTCTCAACCTAGTGAACCTTCTTTGCACTCCCTCCAATGACAAAACATTTTTCCTTAAACAAGGGGATGAAAACTGGTCTCAGGTATCACCAGCACCTTGTACAGTTGCAGTAGGACTTCACTACTCTTTCATTCCA
This sequence comes from Stegostoma tigrinum, assembly GCF_030684315.1. Lineage (NCBI taxonomy): Eukaryota > Metazoa > Chordata > Chondrichthyes > Orectolobiformes > Stegostomatidae > Stegostoma > Stegostoma tigrinum. The sequence goes on along the minus strand of NC_081354.1, from coordinate 90,567,328 downwards.
ACCCCCACGAAATAAGTCCCAATATTCCATTAGCCTTCCTGATTACCTGTTGCACCTGTCCGCTGGTTTTCTGTGCTTTGTGCAATGGCCTAGTGGTATTATGGCTAGAATGTTATTCCAGAAACTCAGCTAATGCTCTGTGGACATGGGTTCAAATCCTGCCATGGCATTTAGTGGAATTAGAATTCGATAAAGAACTTAGAATTAAGGGTCTAATGATGACCATGAAACCATTGTCAATTGTTGGGAAAAACCAAAAGAACTCTGAATGCTGTAAATCAGGAACAAAAACAAAGTTGCTGGAAAAGCTCAGTGATAATGGGAACTGCAGATGCTGGAGAATCCAAGACAACAAAATGTGAGGCTGGGTGAACACAGCAGGCCAAGCAGCATCTCAGGAAAAGCTCAGCAGGTCTGGCAGGATCTGTGAAGGAGAAAACAGAGTTAACATTTCAGGTCCAGTAACCCTTCCTCAGAACCGATGGTGGCTGGGAAAACATCAGTTTATATACAGAAAATAGGGAGGTGGGTGGAGAAGGGAGTAAACGATAGGATAGATCCCAAAGAGAGAGAAACACAGTTGGACAGACAAAGGAGTTGCTAACAATCAGGCTGGGAGGGTGAATAATCGGTTATGGGGACTGTTAGTGACTAACAACAGGGGGTGTGTAGTGGGAGGCTATGTGGTACAGACTATTAACAAGTATTCACCCTCCCAGCCTGATCGTTAGCAACTCCTTTGTCTGTCCAACTGTCTTTCTCTCTCTTTGGACTCTATCCTATTGTTTACTCCCTACACCACTCACCTCCCTATTTTCTGCATATAAACTGATGTTTTTCCAGTCACCATCAGTTCTGAGGAAGGGTCACCAGACCCAAAATGTTAACTCTGTTTTCTCCTCCACAGATGCTGCCAGACTTGCTGAGCTTTTCCAGCAACTTTGTTTTCGTGTCAGAAAAAACCATCCGGGGCCATGCTTACCTGGTCTTCTCAACATGCAACTCCAGACCCACAATGTGGCAATGTTATTGATTCTTAACTGCCCTCTGGGCAATTAGTGATAGGCAATAAATGTTGGCCTGGCCAGAAATGCCCACATCCCATTAGTGAATAAAAAAACATTGTCCTTTTGTGTTGCAGCTTTCAGCAGCTTTTCTCCATTTAAATAATAATATGCTCTTTCAAAATTACACATTTCCCCACAACATATTCTATTTGTCAAATTTTTACCAACTTACTTAATCTTTCAGTATCTCACTGCAACCTGCCACTGCCCCTAATTTTGTGTTGTCTGCAAACTTGGCTACAATGCATTCACCTTTTTCTTCAAAGCCATTAATATAAGTTGTAAACAGTTGCGGTCCCAGCACTGATCCCTATGGAACGCCATTGGTCTCGGGTCAACAAAGTGAAAAAGAACCGATTGTTACTTTTTCTGAAGAAGCGTGTAGGCCTGAAATGTCAGCTTTCCTGCTCCTCTGTTGCTGCTTGGCCTGCTGTGCTCATCCAGCTCCACACCTTGTTAACCGATAGTTACTACTCCCTGTTTCTTGCCCATTAGCCAGTTTTCTATCCATATCAACATACTACCTCCAAAAACATGGGCTGTTATGGCTTAATTTTTTTGTGTGAGTTACCTTGCCAAATGTCTTCTGGAATTTTGATTTAAAAAATCTCAAAAACCACTAAACCAAAAATCTCATTTATGCAGAATTGTAATCTTTGCCAAAGAAAAGTTGTAAACACAGTACAGCTACATAACTTTGCACATGTTAGTTATGAAGCTCAAGATACTGTAAACTGTTGATTGTGAACCAGGCTTCTTAAAATTATTTTGATATATAAAGAATTATCATTTTCAGAGAATATTTAGCAAATAACAATAGAAGCTGTTTCCTCCAGACCCACAGGCAGTAGTAGTAGATTCCTTTTAAAGCTGACCTTCATAGATAACACTTTGCAGACCAGATTTCTTTGACACATACATGTAGATGAACTTGATAATTCCAAATAGGCTGAGACAGTACAGAAACTATCAATTTATACTGGGATTGTGAGCATAACCTTAATATGATATTTTTCATGAATCCTGCATTTATTTTTGGGTAGATTTATAGATTCACATTTATTTATAAGGGGAAACATTGTTTAACATTTAATCTTAAATAGATTGTAACTACCCATAAAATATAAAGCAATTAAAAGAGACAAATTAGTTATCATACTGTATCGGTAGTAATCCAGGACTGACTTACGCTAAAATAGTGATTGTTATAAAAGCTGTGGGCTGGCACCAAATGCCTCAGAGACCAACAAAACAAAACATCTTTAGAATTGCAAAATGAGGAATTCAATAGTAAACACAGGTGAGTTGTCTCTATTAAGATATGACAAATAAGTATACTTTATTCTGATAAATCTTTGTAGTCTGAAAACTGTGGAGTATGAGGATATCTTATTTTAGGCTATGTCAACAGCTGGTAAAGCTTGCTAAGTTCTACAATGATCTAGAATCACATCTGTTTGAGGATTTAGGCTAATAGTAAATTTAACTGAATAAATTTACTTTGTCTAGGGGTACAGAACTATCCAAGTGCACCTCTGGGTATCTTTTGAAAACAGCCAGTGCATCACCACATGACTGCTGGGCATGAGTTAGCCTGATTCAATTTCAACTCTAATATTGAAGGGACGCTCCTTCTAAAGTAGGACATGGAAGGGAAGGAATTGACAGAATAATTTGCACATGTTTAAAGGCTGTATCTTGCTTCAGAGATGCCTCAGTGGACATGAGAGTGGACTGGAGCTGTAAGAGCCCTTAAGGAGATTCTGTTCCCTATTCTCAGCTGAAAGGCATCACTCATAGATTTCTTGTTCCTCCCTTGCAGGAGATCCAAACATAGAACACAAAGGAAAGCCAGGGCACCATTTGGGTTTCAAACAGATCTAATAGCTAACAAGTGCAGAGGATGTGATTATGGACATTGATGGAGTCATGCTTTGCTTTAACATGAATAATGGAATAATGGCAGCTTCCCATCTTACCTAATAACAGAATGAACCACCAGATACTTACATAATACATACGTAATTTTTGCATAGATCTTACAGGCTGTGCATCTTTAAGAAAATTATATGACACAGGATATTCCAACATAAAGGTAACATCACTTCAGCTCTCAATGTAGTGGAGTCAGCACAGTGTGTTCAGCCAGTTATGAATATACACTATCTAGTAACATCAGTAAGCACAGAATCCAGATAATTTGCAAGCCTGTGATGTTACAGTAATATAAATCGTCTTGATTTTTTCATAAACTTGAAGACATCTGTCTCAGTGAAAACTCAATCTTTGTAGCATATGTTCAATGAGCTAACATATCGGACAGTATTCAACTATATCATACTGGCAGTGCCATTTGACCTAAGAAACCACACCAGGCAGTGTTCATTCATGACTTAATGTCAATAACTAATGAAGTATGTTATTGTTTGCTTAATCTAAATTCACAGCTTAAAACATTTTTACCTTGACAATTGTAATTCACATGTTCGATCACTCACAGGACATTCAAGTATGCTGAGCTGTTCCAAGAGGATGAAAACAAGGCACACAAAGGAACTGCATGGACCCAAATAGACCACATACCAACTGAGAAATTCACACTTCAGAGCACCTAGTTAGTGGGGGTGGTAGGAAGGTAATTAGGTTTTGATTTGTTACGTTCAGTCTGATTTTTGAGTCTGGGTCAGAGGGGGAGGCAAAGGCCTAATGGTATTATTACTGGACTATTAATCCAGAGAGCCAGGTGATGTTCTATGGGGGTTGGTTTTGAATCCAACTACGGCAGGTGGTGGAACTTGAATTCAATAAATATCTGGAATTGAAAGTCTAAAGACGACCATGAATCTATTCAACAGAGTATGGAGCTGGAGGAGCACAGCAGGCCAGGCAGCATCAGAGGAGCAGGGAAGTCAACATTTTGGGTTTACACCCTTTGTCAAAAATGAATGGGGGGAGTGGGGCTGTGGGAAAGTAGGTGGGATGCTGTTAGGTGATTGCAGGTACATGGTAGTGGAGATTGATCAGTGGGAAGGATGGAGCGGATAAGTGAGAAAGATGATTTTTGAAACTGTTTAAATTCTCCCACCCCCAGCCTCTTCCCATGTCCAATCCTCCTTCTCATCCCTGCCTCCTTGACCTGATACAACCTGTCCATCTTCTTTCTCACCAATTTGTCCCACCCTTCCCCTGACCAGCCTCCTACCTGTATCCACGTAATACCATCCCACTTATCTTCCCCCAGCCTCACACCTGCCCCTGCTATTTATTTTTAAGCTTCCTTCCCCCTCCCTAGTTTTGATGAAGAGCGTAAACCGAAAACATTGACTTTCCTGTTTCACTGATTTTTGCCTGACTTGCTGTGTTCCTCCAGCTCCACACAGTATTGACTGTGACTCCAACTTCTGCGGTACTTGCTATCATCATGAATCCATTGCTGATTGTTGGGAAAACCTACCCTTGTTCATGAATGTCCTTTAGGGATGGAAACTGCCATCCGTACCTGGTCTGGTCTACAAGTGACTCCAGACCTGAAAGGTCAGCTTTCCTGCCCTCTGATGCTGCCTGGGCCTGCTGTGTTCCTCCAGCTCCACACTGTGTTACCTCTGACTCCAGCATCGGCAGTTCTTGCTATCTCCAGACCCACAGCAAGGTCTTTGACGTAGAGATGGGAAATAAATACTGGCCTAGCCAGTGACGCCCTCATCCCGTGAATGAATAAAAAGAAAAAAATTTCTTCTGTCTTTTTTGATGCTGTCTGGCAAGTGGCCTTATCACTTCTGATGTACAGAAATACATGAGATGTCACTTTGAAATGCAGGGATTGTAAGAGATATACAGTTGTTTGTAGGGCTGCTTTGTTTCGAAGCTGAAGGAGGAAGCCGAAAAGTAGGTTTTGTTCCTTTCGCGGAGCTATCAGATGGGTGGACCTCATGAATCTGCGAGCAGTTTAGGAGGTAATTTATACCATCTCGAGTGCCTCCCCCTACTCCTCTGAAAATGTGCTGTGCCTTGATCATTGAATAGTTAAAATTTAATTGGTGCACATAGTCATATTGAGAATTTAGCTGACCTGTGTTGCAGGATTCCTGCAGATCAGTCCAGATGCCTGATATGCAGCCTCAGCATTACAGATGGCCTGCTCATACCACACTTTACTTTGATATTACTTTCTTTCATTGATTGAGTTCCTCACTGGTGTCATCTGTCACCTTTTGAATGGCTGCCTGCTGACCAGAAACAGTCAAAGAAGTCTTTTTTTTAAAATTTTGTGATACTGTAACAGCTTCTCAGGAATCCTTTACACATCTACGTAAACATCTGTTTGTGTTTGCACACCAGCTGTGAATTGAAGGAATGAAAGCCTTTTCGGCAGATGATCAGCCTTGGGTGATATTAGCAGGAAATGATGCCCTGCATTTATAGGAAACCAGCTAATCAGAGCCACAGTTCTGAGCACATGTACACTCTGACTGAAATTATTGGTGACAAAGTGATAGTGATCAATGCATTCCTGAACATGGCATCAGTCAACTGTCTGAGCTATTTGTGTGCTGTGGACTTTATGAATCTGTAATTGTCTCTGGCAGAGTCCAGAAGGGTTCAAAGGCAAAATTGAGGGAACTGGTAACTTTAAATCCAATGAACAGAAAATATTCTCACTGGAGTGAGTTCAGCATGGTGGCTCAGTAGTTAGCACCTTAGCCTCACAGCACCAGGGACCCAGGTTTGATTCCAGCCTCAGGTAACTGTCTGTGCGGAGTTTGCACATTCTCCCCGTGTCTGCATGGGTTTCCTCCCACAGTCCAAAGATGTGTTGGCCAGACTAAATTGCCCGTAGTGTTCAGGGGTGTGTGGGTTATAGGGGGATGGGTCTGGGTGGGATGGTCCAATGGACAGTGTGGACTTGTTGGGCCGAAGGGCCTGTTTCCACACTACAGGGAATCTAATCAGACTCTTGCAATCTGTCACACAATTTTAGATCCAAGTTGAGTTTAATATTCTTTTTAGTTGTTAGAAAAGCTTTTCAGTTCCATGCAAGCTTCTCTTAGCTTATTGACTGATAAGCAAATGTATTAATTGTGCAAGTTGTTTCTCATCAATTCAGCGGCTTCCAGCAAGTGAATATTTGCATTACTTGTTTTCTTTCCTGAATGCATCAGCTCACACTTTAATTACAAATGCAACTTGTCTCCATCAGCTGTAAATATTTTACTTGCTACACTTCCTCTACCCTGAAGTATTCTGGTTCACCTACAACCCTGTAAATTTTCAATTTAACCAGTTAGAATTCACCCCATTTCCAGTCACAGTGCACGCTCCTCCTCAGAGTTTCAAGTTGTCTTTCAACAGTGCATGATCGTTTGACACTATGGATGCTGGAAATTTTAACTGTTCTGAATCAGAGACACATTAGACGAGAAACATTAAGTCGGTTTCTCTTTCCACAGATGCCGCCAGACCTATTGAGTTTCGCTCATATTTCCTGTGCATGTTGCTATAGCTGGGGGCTTTCAGCGTTTCAGGATATTTTAACATGCTGCTAGCCTCTCTTGATTTTGGACTCCTTACGAGGAACAAAATCAGCCCAGTTAGAGATGGTATGAAGCTGGATGAACACAGCAGACCATGCAGCATCAGAGGAGCAGGAAAGTTTGACATTTTTTTCTGAAATTCTTCTGAAGAAGGGCCTCAACCTGAAACGTCAAACTTTCCTGCTCCTCTGATGCTGCTTGGCCTGCTGTGCTCATCCAGCTTCACACCGTGTTATCTCAGATTCTCCAGCATCAGCAGTTCCTACTATCCCAGTTAGAGATGGCTTTTCTAATTACAAGGAAGCAGAAGTGCTGAGTGTGTTGGAAGCAATAGGCATGAATTAACCTGCATCATGATCCCTGCCCTTGTTCTGGGGGATATCAAATGTATTTGATTCTATCCAATACACTTCATTCATAATTGACCATCACCTTCACCTTTCCTTCGTTCTACCATCTCCCTTTCTCTCTTCTTTTTTCTCTTTCTGACATTGTAATAAAATGGTGGCTCCATCGTTATTGAAGGACTGATTACAGATCCACCCCACCCAGCTTCACCTGATGTTTAGTGCAATGTGTAAAACACCCAATATTATTCCCATTGAATTGTACCAGTCAAAACTTCATCAACCCACATTTCAACCAACCAGCTAGAAGGATTGTGCATGAAACTGAAAAGCTTTTTGAACAACTGAAAAGAAATCACATAAAATAAACTTTCATTTAAAACAGTGTGACGACAAGGATTGGACTAGTTAGACCAGTAAAATTGACAGATAGACAGGTCAATGGGCAGATGGATAGATAGATAAGCAGGCAAGTGGTTGGACAAACAGATGGAAAGACCAAATAGATTAGCAGCAAAGAAGGAAGACAGATAGGCATATTACAAAGAGCAAAGAACAAAGAAAATTACAGCACAGGAACAGGCCCTTCGGCCCTCCAAGCCTGCACCAATCGAGATCCTCTGTCTAACCTGTCACCTATTTTCTAAGGGCCTGTATCCCTTTGCTCCCTGCCCATCCATGTACCTGTCCAGATACATCTTAAAAGACGCTAACATGTCTGCGTCTATCACCTCTGCTGGCAATGCGTTCCAGACACCCACCACCCTCTGTGCAAAGAACTTTCCACGCATATCTCCCTTAAACTTTCCTCCTCTCACTTTGAACTCATGACCCTTAGTAATTGAGTCTCACTCTGGGAAAAAGCTTCTTGCTATCCACCCTGTCTATACTCTTCATGATTTTGTAGACCTCAATCAGGTCCCCCCTCAATCTCTGTCTTTCTAATGAAAATAATCTTAATCTACTCAACCTCTCTTCATAGCTAGCACCCTCCATACCAGGCAACATCCTGGTGAACCTCCTCTGCACCCTCTCCAAAGCATCCACATCCTTTTGGTGATGTGGTGACCAGAACTGTACACAGTACTCCAAATGTGGCCGAACCAAAGTCTTATACAACTATAACATGACTTGCCAATTCTTGTACTCAATACCCCGTCCGATGAAGGAAAGCATGCCGTACGCATTCTTGACCACCCCATTGACCTGCATTGCCACCTTCAGGGAACAATGGACCCGAACACCCAGATCTCTCTTCATCAATTTTCCCTAGGACTTTTCCATTTACTGTATATTTCTCTCTTAAATTAGATATTCTAAAATGCATCACCTTGCATTCATCCGGATTGAACTTCATCTGCCATTTATCTGCCCAACTCTCCAGTCTATCTATATTCTGCTGTGATCTCTGACAGTCCCCTTCACTATCTGCTACTCCACCAATCTTGCTGTCATCTGCAAATTTGCTGATCAGACCACCTACACCTTCCTCCAAATCATTTACGTATATCACAAACAACAGTGGTCCCAGCACAGATCCCTGTGGAACACCACTGGTCACAGGTCTCCAATTTGAAAAACTCCCTTCCACTACTACTCTCTGTCTCCTGTTGCCCAGCCAGTTTTTTATCCATCTAGTCAGCACACCCTGGACCCCATGTGACTTCGCTTTCTCCATCAGAGTGCCATGGGGAAACTTATCAAACACCTTACTGACAGATCTTATTGACAGATTCATAGATAGATCTGACTCAAGCATACTTTTTTTTATTCATTCACAGGATTGGGATTCATCAGTAGACTAGCATTCATTGTCCATCACTAATGTTCCAGAGACCAGTTAAGAGTCAACCATATTTTTATTGATCTGCAGTTACATGTAGGTCAGACCAGGTAAGGAACGCAGATTTCCTTTCCTGGAGAGCATTAGTGAACCAGAGAGCTTTTTCCTTACAGTTGACACTGGTTGCATGACCTTCAATAGATTCTTCATTCAATATTTTTAATTGAATCTAAATTAAAAACTTCCGTTTTGGGATTCAACCTGGGGTTTTGTAATAATACCACTGTGCCATTACCTATCCTAATAAACATTGGTGTACTAATATTATCAGTGAACACGTTTAATCTTTCTTTCTGTTTTGTTTTCCATTTTTATTTCTGTATTTAGAAACCAATTCAATCAGTATCTTTACAATTGATCTGTAATGGACCAAACGTCATGCTCCCAGCTATTTTCCAGTGGCTAATGCCAATACCTACTCCATGATACAACAATTTTCATCTTCCTGGAAATAACTATGCACACATGCAATAAACTAGAAGTTGCAAAACAAAAGGTAGCGTTGGAATTCTATTGTCAGAGATGTTCAGCGCATCTGTATTGCTTCTTTTTAACCTTTGTGAAGCCATAAAATCATTAACTATGCACCTGATCTTATATTGAAGAGTATTTACTTGTTTGGCTTTTCATTTAATGGTGAATTTTGAATCTATTCTTTACTCAAAAATCATTTCCTCTAAGATACTTAGTTTTCTCTTCAATTTGACTCCTGTCAGAAATGAAATGTTTCTGGCAATATTATTTCTGATGCCATGTCTTCTTCATGTGATGATATATTTTTCTTATTTTGGAGATTTTTGACTTATAGTAATAATTGTTCTGGTACTGTTTTTTATTGTGCAGTAGAATTTTTTTCCTGAATTCCGAAGTTAAAATGGAGGACTCCCACCTTCTTTTTGACTAGGATCAAGGATTCCTGCCCTTCAAATATAAAATGGAAAATTCTCACTTTTCTCAGGTCTTCCATTTTCTATCATTAGAGATGGTTTACTGAATGATCCCTGGTCCTTTTGTTTTAGAAATGATTCTGGACTTGAAACATTACCTCTGCTTTCTCTCCAGAGACTTGCTGAGTTCCTTCAGCAATTTTTTTTTGTTTTGAATTTCCAGCTTGTTCCTTGTTTTATTTTTATGCCTTCATTTTACTTACTTGCCTTGTAATCTCTCTAGGTGCGTGACCTCAGACTGTCGGCTAATAAAGCACCATCCCTGTGGAAGCATTGAATGAGGTGAAGTGTAATTGATGATCTGCTTTCTATAGCCCTGTCCTAAATGTGACTACTGAAATTTCCCTCAAAGCATTGACCCCAATCTAGAAATCACATGACTGAATAGAAAATGTAATTTTCTTGATTAAGTGGGATACTTTTCTTTTATGATTCAGAGGATGAGGACATTACCGGCTGGCCAGCAATTCTTTCCCCAACTGTAATTACCAGAGAGCTGTTAAGAGTAAATTACATTTCTGTGGGTCTGAAGTCACATGCATAGAATTATAAAATCTCTATAATTCAGAAAGAGGCCATTCAGCCCATTAAGACCACACCAAAACTCTGTAGAGCATCCCATCCAGATCCAACACCCACCGTATTCCCATAAACCCACATTTACTCGGGGAAATCCACCTAACCTGTGATCCCCGGACATGAATGTGCTATTTATCTTGGCCAATCCACATAACATGCACATCTCTGAACTGTGGGAGGAAACCGCAGCAACTGGAGTAAACTCACACAGATACAGGAGAACCTGAAAACTCCACAACAGTTGCCCAAGGCTGGAATCAAACCCAGGCCCCTCGCGCTAAGAGGCAGCGGGCTAACCACTGTGCTGCCATGCCACCATTTCATGTAGGCCAGACCAGTTAAAGATGGCAGTTTCCTTCTCTAAAGGACATCAGTGAATCAGATTTTTTTTCCCCAACAAATGACAGCAAATTCTTGGTCATCAAAAGACTCTTAATTATGGAAATCAAATTCCATTATCTACTGTGGTGGGATTCAAGCCTGGGTCCCCATAACATTCTGAGGAAGGGTCACTGGTCCCAAAACGTTAACACTGCTTTCTTCCTACAGATGCTGCCAGACCTGCTGAGTTTCTCCAGCAATTTCTGATTTCTTTCCACATGACATTAGCTGGGTCTTTGGATTAACAGTCCAGCAATAACACTCAGTCATCACCTTTCCTACAAGCAGATGTTTTGGAAATGGTTGGCCATTGCCGCCTCCACCCGAGAAAACAACTTTGAGGTGTTATGAAGTTACGAAGTCATGAAAGGTGCTCTGTAAAAATAGATTCCATCTTTGCCTTATGGTCTTACTGTTCGTAAAAAAAGAAAGAATCTGTATTTACAGAACACCTTGGATGACCCCATGACACTCCAAATTGCTTTATAAGCAATGAAGGACTTTTGAAGGGCTTGTGAAGTTGGAAAATATCCCAGCTAATTTGTGCACAAGTTTCCACTAACTGCATGGAGAGAAATGAACAGATTGTCTATTTTTACTGGTGTCAGTTGAGGAAGTGGGTCATTAATTTGACTCTTATGGTTCTCAATTAGCCAAAGAGTCTTTTAAACATAAATGTACCAATCACAAAAATCAGCAAAGCAAAGCTGTTTGTTCTTAATTTAAAGACAGGAGTATTGACAGATAATGGTCACTGGGAGCTATGTATAAAACATTGGGCTCTTATCACTGCTGCTTCAGACTGCCCAACAATCGTGACATGAATATATAATTTCCTATTCAAGGATGTAATAACTGAAAGTAGTTTAAGTTATGCCTTGATATAAGTTTCTGCACATCATAACACAACTAAAAATCTAACTGAAAGTCTACCTTTAAATAATTCTTCTCGTCATACGCCAATAAAACAAGCTAACATTGCATTGGAGAGTACTTAACACAGAGAAATAAATTTACAGGATCAGGATACTGATTGATGAGTTTCTTATCACCATAACTAAAGCTGCTGGTTTATTGCTGGGGGCTATGTAAGATTTCCAGATGATGGTCGGGGTTGTTTTGTTTGTGTGTTGTATTGACCATATTTTATTTGCAGTAGGGTTAGTCAATTTTCTGGTTGTGATATTGGTCTGATAATGGCATCCATTTTGCCACACTGCTATGCCATTTGGCGTTTGTATCTGATACAGTTTTCACTCTCGGAATATGCTGATGATTTTTGTTGGATTCCACATGCTATCATTTTCTGTCTGATGTTCAGTTTGGGGAATTTGTTACCTGTAGACTGGTACTGAACATTTTTCATCTTCCACTTTTTTGAATGGCCTCGTGTATACTCCTTGAATATCAACAAATAATGACTCAGAATGTTTGTTTGCATTTGTCTGCCAAATAACCATCCTGCCTTGATTTCACTGTACAATGTTTGCAAGTTTGAAGTAGGTATACATATTATCTTCAAACTGTGTCATTTAGTCTGTTTCCTGATGATCTGCATTGTAAAGTTAGGTTTTTTTTTCCAATGTAAACACAGAGTTTCCAACCATTTCCCTTGTGGACTGTGCTCTTGATGATACCTTGCAACATGACCAAAGTCAAATCCTTGCATGCTCGCAGAGCTGTAATCACTGGAGCTATCTGTCCGTAATATAAACATCATGGGTGACCATGTTGAGTTTTTGTAGTGACATTGCAATATAATGGACCTCAGGGATGGAATTTCCCAGACATTGCACACTGCAAAATCACTATTGGTTGATCAAATCATTGCTCGTCCATTCTGTGGGTGCATTCGTTTCCATGTGCAAAATAGAAAGATGCTTGCAATTGCATTGATATTCAGTTTTGTATATACGTTATCCACTTCACCAACACCTTCCACCCCAACCTTCAGTTCACCTGGGCCATCTCCAGCACATCCCTCACCTTCCTGGACCTCTCAGTCTCCATCTCAGGCAACCAGCTTGTAACTGATGTCCATTTCAAGCCCACCGACTCCCACAGCTACCTAGAATACACCTCCTCCCACCCACCCTCCTGCAAAAATTCCATCCCCTATTCCCAATTCCTCCGCCTCCGCCGCATCTGCTCCCACGATAAGACATTCCACTCCCGCACATCCCAGATGTCCAAGTTCTTTAAGGACCGCAACTTTCCCCCCACGGTGATCGAGAACGCCCTTGACCGCGTCTCCCGCATTTCCCGCGACACATCCCTCACACCCCGCCCCCGCCACAACCACCCCAAGAGGATCCCCCTCGTTCTCACACACCACCCTACCAACCTCCGGATACAACGCATCATCCTCCGACACTTCCGCCATTTACAATCCGACCCCACCACCCAAGACATTATTCCATCCCCTCCCCTGTCTGCTTTCCGGAGAGACCACTCTCTCCGTGACTCCCTTGTTCGCTCCACACTGCCCTCCAACCCCACCACACCCGGCACCTTCCCCTGCAACCGCAGGAAATGCTACACTTGTCCCCACACCTCCTCCCTCACCCCCATCCCAGGCCCCAAGATGACATTCCACATCAAGCAGAGGTTCACCTGCACATCTGCCAATGTGGTATACTGCATCCACTGTACCCGGTGCGGCTTCCTCTACATTGGGGAAACCAAGCGGAGGCTTGGGGACCGCTTTGCAGAACACCTCCGCTCAGTTCGCAACAAACAACTGCACCTCCCAGTCACAAACCATTTCCACTCCCCCTCCCATTCTCTTGATGACATGTCCATCATGGGCCTCCTGCGCTGCCACAATGATGCCACCCGAAGGTTGCAGGAACAGCAACTCATATTCCGCCTGGGAACCCTGCAGCCATATGGCATCAATGTGGACTTCACCAGTTTCAAAATCTCCCCTTCCCCTACTGCATCCCTAAACCAGCCCAGTTCATCCCCTCCCCCCACTGCACCACACAACCAGCCCAGCTCTTCCCCCCCACCCACTGCATCCCAAAACCAGTCCAACCTGTCTCTGCCTCCCTAACTGGTTCTTCCTCTCACCCATCCCTTCCTCCCACCCCAACCCGCACCCCCAGCTACCTACTAACCTCATCCCACCTCCTTGACCTGTCCGTCTTCCCTGGACTGACCTATCCCCTCCCTACCTCCCCACCTACACCCTCTCCACCTATCTTCTTTACTCTCCATCTTCGGTCCGCCTCCCCCTCTCTCCCTATTTATTCCAGTTCCCTCCCCCCATCCCCCTCTCTGATGAAGGGTCTAGGCCCGAAACGTCGGCTTTTGTGCTCCTGAGATGCTGCTTGGCCTGCTGTGTTCATCCAGCCTCACATTTTATTGTCTTGGAATCTCCAGCATCTGCAGTTCCCATTATCTCTTGTATATACGTTATGTTGCCTTTACATCTGTAAACATATAATCTGGACAGTTGCAAAAGCTTCAGCTGTTCACTGTGCTCAATGTCAACATAACTGGTGGCCTCATCACTTGTCTGAGTTTGGGTCGACGTTTTGTGAATCTTGTCTTTGTGTTGTTTGGTACATGAACTTGGTTGATTGAAATGTTGTACATGAGCAGCCTCGATGTGTAGCTTCGCAGATGTTGATTGGGCCTGTTTTGGCCTTCGTTTTCTGCATTTGTGCCTACAATATCCTCTATTGTCATATGTCGTCCGTACAGCATTAAACATTCGGCATTTTCTTGATGGCCGGATGGTTTTATTGCTTAATGGACTTTCCTGTATTGTTGTGATTTAATTTATTTGACTTATTATTTGTCACAGGTGTTTGGTTACAAAATGCAGTGAAAATAGTTGTGTGAGTGATAATGGGAACTGCAGATGCTGGAGAATCCAAGACAACAAAATGTGAGGCTGGATGAACACAGCAGGTCCAGCAGCATCTCAGGAGGACAAAAGCTGACGTTTCGGGCCTAGACCCTTCATCAGAGAGGGGGATGGGGTGAGGGTTCTGGAATAAATAGGGAGAGAGGGGGAGGCGGACCGAAGATGGAGAGAAAAGAAGATCGTTGTATTGTGTCACCATTCTCTGGTGCCATCTTACAACACAAAAAACCCCAAAACATAGAATGTAAAGACAGAAGAATAAAGAAATAAAGAAAGAAATGTTCATCTTTACCGTTGTTCTTGTTAAGTGCTCTGGTGGCCAGGCAGAAGTCCCTTCATTGTGCACCTTGGCCATGCAGCTGCTGCAAATGCTGCTGGGTCTTGCATTGGGCCCAAACCCACCTCTGCCATTGCCTCCCTGAATTTGAGCATAGGCATCACCAGGAACCCAAATCCACCTCTGCCAAAGCAGCCATGAGTCGCACTAAGACACCCTCATCGATGCAGTAGCCACCAGAAGCCCAAACTCTCTCCATTGCAGCCATGAATCCGCACTGGGGCCACATGCCACTGCCGATGCCATCACCGTGACCAAGTTCTTTTACAAGTGATAGGTAAAATAAAAGAAACAAACAAAAAGAGAAAAGAGAGAAGGAAAAAAAATGAAAAGAAAAGCAGACAGAGTAGATGAGATCTGGGCTCAGAAGCCGTATTCAACAGCCATCGTACCATGGAAATAACAAGAACAGAAATTGTATTAGCTATTACGAATTTTTCATAGCCTTTAGAACTGTCCATCTGTTATTATTATTTAGAAGATTGGCCCCAAAAAACATCAGTGGTAAGTCAATGAAACATGCTTCACTGGCCTCTAAACTACCCTCCTTTGCAAATGAGAATTCTAGGATGGAATGTGTGACCCTTTCAGGTTGGTGATGATTCAACATGCCCTAATGTAAATCTTTGCATTTGTGGAAAATATTAAACGATAATGCTAGTATATGTTACCCATCCAGTACATAGCATTGTAGTCTTCATCCTGTACCTTGCTGACAGCCGTATTTTGAATGTAGATTAGCTTCTACCTGAGAGGGGTTATTGAACAGTAATATTCAGGTACCAGGGGCAAGTCCCATCTTTATACATTTAAATGGATTGTGGAAGGCAGACAAGATGCTACCTTTGTTTCAATTAAATCATTTCTCAATTTGCATCCTTCTGTCTCAACTATCACTCATCAAGAACATTCGACCCTGAAGACAAAGTGGGAGTCTGTTTTGCTCTGACATCTCCCTCACCTTGCACAAATTGGATGAGTTGAAATGTCAGCTATTAGTGACATTCAGACACTTCCTCAGATTTGTAAGAGTGAATATTAATCACTAATCTGCAAGGTTACTCTATGATGGATAGCTTAATCATTTATAAATTTATGCTCAACCTCATAATGGCAAAAAAGTTGAACTCATATCTAGGTCATTTATGTCTTATATTTGACACATTTTTGTGTTGTCTTAAACCTTCAAGCCCTTTGGACCTTCACAATTTTCTTTTATTAGATCTATCTAATATACATCTGCTCCACGTCTATTTCCTGTGGGATAATTAAATAACACTTTTCTCTGGACTTCCCATGGTTTTCTATTCTTATCAGATGAGTATGGTCTCAAATTCAGTTAGATGCCTCACAATTTCATGTAGCTTGGCACAATCTTTGAATGCTAATCTCAGATAAGAAAATTAGCCTTCAGCAGCAGTAGGTATCAAATAATAGATAATCAACAGATGAATTGTCATTTGGGAAAAAATTGTTAGGCAGTATGTAAGACAGGCTATCTATTTAATATATCGCATTCTCCATTACTATTTAAGACATATTTCATTCCCACCAGATTTTTTTTACCGTATTCTCTAACTCCTCTTCTGCAAAACTGCTGAAAGCTCATTTGATAGTAGCAGATTTTCAGATTGGTTCGGCTTTTTGTTGTATAAATCTCCATTAGGTATTTGTGTATATTTTTCTGTCTGAAATGTTATGATCCTAGCTGATATTAATACTGGACAAGTCAGATCCCAGAGTGAAACTTGTCTTGTTAGCTCTGAATGCTTTATCTTAAAACCATGGATTCTGAACACCTTCACGAGAGCCTTCAGTGTAATTTTAACACAAAAAATGAAATGCCTAATCAACAAGGAAAACAAAGATCAACTAAATCATACTGAACAAAATGATTGGAAAGATTTCATTACAGATACCAGAAAAGGATTAATGTTCAAATTGCCCTAAACATTTTCTTCCCTTAATAGCTCTTTCTGGGACATCTACAACAAATTGTAAAGTAAACTCACTGTTACTGTGGCTCCAGAGTAAACACATACAATCTGTAAACCCAGTTTCCAATAGGTTGTTTTCTCAAGATTTCTTATTTGAGAGTTAAACATTTTACCTTCCATTCTGTCGCCCAGCTAGATACAGGCTGACTGACTCCATATTGTTCTGACTCTCTGTGTCAATAACCTCCTATTTCTAGGCAACATTTTGAATTTTTTCTGCACTTTTTTAATGTACTGAACAACTCATTCACAGCTCTTCCCTTCTATTTATAAAATCTTAATGAAATGGACATAAGCACAGAGGATTCCAGAACTTCTAGCAATAGACTCCCAAGAATTCTAAAGTCTTGTCTTCTGCTTTCTAATACATAAACAATATGAAAACACATAAGTAAGGAATCCTTTTGGAAAAAAGGTAGGAACTTACAGTTGAGGATTATCAGATCAGCCATGATCACATTAAATGGCTCAGTGGACCCGATGGGCTGAATGGCTGACTTGTGCTCCTGTACCTTAAGGTCTTATAGGCCAACAGCATCTGTGAACATTTGACTCTGGAGTAATTATTATAAGTATTAATAGCTTCAGCAGAAATTCCAAATCTTGCTTGAGATGTTGCTTATCTCAGTCATCAATTCAGTTTGCAGTATTTCATGATTTACACAAACTATATTCCACAAGAGGTCAGTGGGTGAAAATGTGTAAGAAATTTGAACACCT
Source organism: Stegostoma tigrinum (assembly GCF_030684315.1). Lineage (NCBI taxonomy): Eukaryota > Metazoa > Chordata > Chondrichthyes > Orectolobiformes > Stegostomatidae > Stegostoma > Stegostoma tigrinum. The sequence goes on along the minus strand of NC_081354.1, from coordinate 90,549,705 downwards.
AGAGAAAGGAATCCAAAGTATGACATAATGTTCCACAGCAACATGTGGAGAGGACCCAACCAAGGAATAATGCCAAAGAAACCTTCAAGGCAATGATATGTAAGCACTTTGATGAAGTCCAAGAGGCAACATACAGATTACAGAGCCCAGTCAGACAGCACGTTCAATCATTTGACACATCACATGGACACTGCCAGAAAAGCTGAGGCCTTTACCTAAGTGGTATGCCTGAAACAGAATGGACAAAACAGACAGTACTCCAGGATTGACATGAGTGAAAGTGCAAATATCATCTCATGCATCTTACTCAAGAGATACTCGGGAAGCCGGCACAGATATGCTAACTGGTAAATAAATGTGACATCCTGTCCATTTGCATTACCCGTCATAAATGTCAATTGGAATCCTTGGAATGGACACCAGAAATCTGTTATATCATTGAATCAAGTCCTATTCCAAAGACTCCAAACTGAAACACTTAGCCTAATCATCACCTGACATTCCTTTCCATCCAGATCACTTGGATGCTATTGGCCACTTTAAAGGTGATGTGCAACCAGCATCAATGTTTTTGGAATTGCAACTTTCACATTGAAGATAAGCTCAAACTGGAATTGGATTCCATTGAACGAGAATGTTGATCATCATGCTAATTGGTGTAGCTCTATGACTTATGATTTGACAAAATAGAGCACTTTACTTGTATGGTTACATCCAAGGCAACAAAAAGAGATGTTCATCCAAAATTCTTGCCTTGAGAAAGCTAATTCCTAAGTTCTTCCCCTGCCCTCACTCATTTGCTCCAGGATATTTTTCAATGGTCCTGCCAAGGGCTAGAGAAACAGTGAGCAAAAGAGAGAGGGAAATAGCCAGAGAAGCATATGACTCACAACTGACTATTTCATACCACATCTGGAATACTGGTAGACACTGTTCCAGCTTACTAATTACATGGGGCCAGCAGGAGCAAGTGATGGTGGATCTCAGACTGAAGAAGCCAGACATTTATTGATAAAAAATGAACTACCAATATAACTTCCAGGAATACATCTTGGCCTCCTTTATCCAGTGGAAAAAACAATTAGGAAAGCAGGCAACTGTGCAGAATTTGTGCGATGGGCAAAGACTGATCCAAGAGAGATATCAAAATATTCCCAGCAGATAACTAACAATCTAAATCCTCAAAACCATATGTCACCTCATGCAACTTGGTGTCAAGCTTGAAATGCAGAGGTATATAGAATGGACTGTTCCTCTGCCTGCCTATAAATTGGAGAGAGAAGAGACCTAATACTGAGGGAAAAAAAACAACTCTGAGTATAGAGATAAAGCACAATCATTCTACACTAGAATATAACGCTTTTTTTTCTTGATTGCTGTCTTTAACAAAATTGTGAAGCTGTGTGAAATAGAGTGGCCAATCATCAAAGACTTACACGCATTTCCTTTATGAGGGAAGGTTTCGAAGGGACCAATAAAATTCTAACAGGAATAGACAGGTTAGATGCATGAGCATTGTTCCCAATGGTAGGGGAATCCAGAATCACAGGCCAAGAAAGAAGTAAATATAGCTCTTGTAGCTTAAGTGATCAATGTATGTGGGAGGAGGGCAGGCTTAGGGTTTTGAGCTTCATATTCAGCCATATTTGGACTGCAGAGTAGGCTCAAGGGGTCAAACGGCCTAGTTCTATTCACACCTTCTATGTTTCTATGTTTTGTTGGGGCCTTGTGTCTCATCTTGTCAGATTTACATTCCCTGTTGAAAATGTGCAAGTACACTTCCATGGTTCCAACCTCTACTTGTGAAGATTCAAGGGCACGATTTAGAAGTATAAAGAAAAACCTCATGTTTCCAATTGAATGCAATTAACCAATTTCCAAATTCTGATAGAAGCATTGATATTCCTTTAAACCTACAAATGGATATTTTTGAATCTGAACTGTAAGATCATCCTAACACAAGTATCATACACTTTGATCGCAGCCAAACAGACCAGATTCAGTAAACTACATCAACAGCTCTATTAGCTTATCATCAGAGTTACCTGAACACATTGAATAGGGTCCTGAAAAGCAGCATTCATTTTGGTCATTCAGAGCTAAACAAGGACTGTTGTAAAATGTAATCTGCGAACACAGACAGATCATAACTCTGGAAGGTTTACATCAAGGCATGCTTGACTGGCAAAAGATTGATTCATGAATCCGCACAATGGTCCAGCATTACATTAACTAACTAATTAAAATTGTGTAATTCCAACAACTTCAACATTCAAGAGAACCTTTTCTTCCACACAAGATTCTTTTTGAGACATGGTGCAAAATTGTCATTGATATTTTCCATGTCCAGGAACATAATTGTATTTGGCAACTGACTATTTCACCAAATATCATGACAAAAAAGGCACCACTAGTGAAATGACATACTGAGTACGTTCAGTGTACCTCAACAAATTGTATCCATCAATGGTCTGCAGAATGCTAGTGTGCCCTTTCAAGATTTGCAGGAATTAGAGTGTTCAACGTATTATCTCCTCTCCTCACTACCCACATTCAAATGGACATTTAGAATATATGGTAAAATCCGAGATTATTAGTTGTAAAAGCGTTCACCAAGATCTTTGGATAACCATATCAAATCTATACATTACTCTTCCAGGCAGTTGTTTATTCTGTCAGGTAGCTCTAATGTTTGGGACACAGATCCACAATTTCTTCCCCCTGACACTTTCCTCACTTGATCACATGTGCCTGAAGCATTGTTGGAAAAAAAAAGGAGAAAATGTACAACAGTGTGATCAACAAACATCCCAATATAAACCAGGACAAAAATTACAAGCTTGAGATTTCCATAGAAGGGCATGGGTTCATCAAAGGAGACTATGTTGTTTTTTTTCCAGCTTAGGTCGTATGACAGTGTAAAGAGAAATGGTCAAGTCCGGCAAAGAAATATACAACATAACTGAACTGTCTATTATCAAGCATCAATCACACAGGATTACAATTCAGATACTGAAAATGTCATGCTGGACAACAATCTCACGTCTACAAAAAATGATACGCATTGATCACAATGGTAGTACACCACCATGTGAAGCTACACTATCCAAGATGTGATAACTGTATAAGGACCAGTTCTGCTCATATTCTGTGTCCACTAAGGAGTTATTTGAACATATAAAGACAATGATATATGTTCATCATTGTACATGTTATTGGAGAATGTTATTGAATTTTGAATTATGGCATAGATACCAGTCTACGCAGGCACTGTAGCTTTAAGATAGTTGCATTTCATAACAAAACGTGACATTCTGGGATAAAGATACACACTTCAGCTTCAGTCTCCCTATGTGTAATGGATTCAGTGTAATCAGTCAGTTATATATCTGTAATGTACAATAATATCAGCAAGCACAGAGCCAAAACTAAGTGTGTATATCTGTGACATTGAAGTCATGTAAATAGGGTGTTCTTAATAAACTTCAAAACATCTGTCTCAACAAAAACCTAACTCTCTGTAGTATATGTAATGTGGACTAAAGTATAGAAAACATATCAGTTGCAGTCTGAGATAACAAGGTGTGGAGCTGGATGAACACAGCAGGCCAAGCAGCATCAGAGGAGCAGGAAGGCTGGTGTTTAGGGCCTAGACCCTTCTACTGAAGAAGGGCCTGCTGTGTTTATCCTGTTCTACACCTTGTTATCGCAGATTCTCCAGCATCCGCAGTTCCTACTCTCTCTCAGTTGTAGTCTGTTAGTTTTTTTTAAGTTTAGACATGAACCGAAGTATCCTCAAATTACTTTGGAACAGATCAAAGAACTGGAGCACTTCAGAGCAATAGGTTTGATTAATAACTGTGACTTAGAAAAAGCTCGCTGATTGATTGACTGCAGTCCACTCTGACAGAGTACTTGATGACCTGGAGTCTCCAATGACACTAATATTGTCAATATGAGAATAGGTTCTGCCCCTGGATATTTGTAGAAGAGTTTTCTAAATACAAATAACATCCCAACTTCCCTGGTTCATTAACTCTTCCCAAAAGGGGCCCTGAGACCAATTACAAAGGAGGGTATTATTTTGAAAATCAGTTCTACAATTCTATTTTGTTTTGAAAGATCCATCTTGTGGCAGTGATTGTATTTTTATTTTAAATTAACCTGTTCGGACAAATTATGGGATACCTCCGAGCAGGTGGGATTTAAACCTGGACCTTCTAGCTCTGAGGTAGGAAAGCTATCACCACACGCAAGGTCCATTTAGGTTGAGTGTGTTAACACTGCTGGAGGAATGGAGATTTGAACTTCACTCAGGAAACTGGCAAAGTTTAAAAATGAAGGTTCTCAGTATGGGGCCGGCTGAGTTTGCCAGACATGCAGGATGTGATTTTTTTAAAAAATCAATCTGTCCAGCTATGTTATGACACACGTCTGGAACAGATGAGGCTTGAAGCCAGGCCTATATTGCCATTCATGGAGGAGAAATTCGACCTTGTCACAGCCATTTCCTAAGCATAAAATTAGTGTATCAAGACTCATTTAGGAGAATTAATGCTCTGATGGACTCAGAAAAAATCCAACACAAAATTGGGCCAGAATTTTTTCAGGCATTACTGGTGGCTGCCTGAAAAAGGTCTTAATTTCGTTAACTGTGTAAAAGTTGGGCACCAATTTTGGGTTCCCTCACTGAAAAGTGATGCAAAGTCAGTTCTGTTACATCCACAACTGGATATACCTTGACAATATAGTTGTAGTTGTGGAGTTGAGGATGTTGACAAAGAAGTAAGTCTGAGTGTCAGCAAGATTGATACGAGCTCCAGCTTGCAGGAAAAATAACAGATGTAGGATGTAGATTTGGAAATAAAGCGATTGACCTTGAATTCAGAAATTACAGATGCAAAAAAAGAGACACAATTGCAAATTACATTGTTGCTACATTTGAGTAGGCAGTAAAGAAGAAAAGATGTGCTAAGAGGCCAAAGCGAAAGAAGGTAAGAAATAAGAAAAGGAAATAGTAAGATAAACTATTTAAAAAGAACACCTGGAATACAGAATATAAAGCAACAGTCTTGATTTCTTAGTGTAGTGCTGCAGGAACACAGCAGGCCCGGCAGCATCAGAGGAACAGGAGGGTTGACATTTTAGATCGGGACCCTTCTTCAGAAATAGCATTCTGAAATGTCAGCTTTTCTGTTCCTCTGATGCTGCCTGGTCTGCTGTGTTCCTTCATCTCCACACGGTGTTATCTCTGATTACAGCATCTGCAGTCCCTATTACCTATTGACTTCTTTCTCAGCTATTTCCCACCCTAATTTCACTATGTGATACCTATCATATGTCCGTTGTCATTATCTTTGTAATCGATCTTTATACAGCAGCAATGGCAGTACAAGTCCAATAATGATAGTTAAAAACACATAGGTCTTTATCAGCCCGAATGCGTTTGGACAGGAACAAAAATGACCAAAACTCAGAGTGACATCCACCTATCCATGAAGCAAAGAATCTGCTTGCAAGATTTTCGAACCATGAGCTGCTTTCCATTTCCTAAAATTAATTGGGCAAGCGTTTTTTTAAGTAATGCATTGACAGTCTGAACTGAAGAGCATTCACAGTTCAATCAGATTCAATTAAGGCTGAACTAACAGTTAACACAATTAAAGCTACCTTTTAATTTTATAGAACAACATGATCCATACTTTTGCATACTTAAGTATGTTCCCAAGGACAAATATCATAAATTCCCCTAGCTAATTCAGCACAGCTGCAATTACATTAGGTTCAAATCGGTTTAGTGACAGGGCAAGTGCTAGAACAAACCAACCTGTTTCTTACTGAAGGAATCCGTCCTCCTCCTTCACAATCATGCCATGTTTTTACCAATTTCTTTTAGCATTGTAAACCACTCAGCTCACATCAATGGGAAATGGGCTAAAGGGATAAAGAGATATGGCACCTAAAGGGAGAAGAATAAATTGAACAGGTGAGTGATGAGTATGTGTGTGTCTGTGCGCGTGTGTGTGCATGTATGCACGCATGCATGTGTGTGTTTAAAAACAGCATGCCCTAAAAAGACCATGCCATCCCCAATAGGTTGAAAGAATGACCAGAGTTTTTACTAAAATTTTACTGAATGTTTGAAGCGGCTCCAAGTTGTGTGAGCAGAATGGTTGGATTAATGATCTCAATACATTTACTTTCCCATGCTTTCTTTCCGCAATTCTCTATCCAAATTCTGTCAAACACAGGACTTTAGGGTCAAGTGCAAAGTGCATAACCTAAACGATGGATCAAGATTAACCCAGTTTTCCATGAAATGATGTGATAATGGGAACTGCAGATGCTGGAGAATCCAAGATCATAAAATGTGGAGCTGGATGATCACAGCAGGCCCAGCAGCATCTCAGGAGCACAAAAGCTGACGTTTCGGGCCTAGACCCTTCCTAGAAGGGTCTAGGCCCGAAACGTCAGCTTTTGTGCTCCTGAGATGCTGCTCGGCCTGCTGTGTTCATCCAGCCTCACATTTTATTATCTTGCATGAAATGATCGGTAGGTCAAAACAATTTATAGATAAAACAATTGATTCAGTTGATTTTTTAAAGATTTAAAATGGGCTGAATTTATAGACAAGACACATTCAGAATCTATCTACAAATAAAAGTACAACAGCTTAATTATTTTTTCTGGGCAGCAGGCGAAGGATTGTGGCATCCCTACAGCAGCAGACCATTAGAAAAGGTAGACCACAACAGGATATTCATATACCCAGGTTGGAGAGAACTGAGTTGATGAGCTAGTCATAATTTTCTTTCTCTGAACTTCTTCAGGTTTCTGTAATACTAATAAGAAAGTGAAGAACAGAACAGAGAGTTGTGTCATGGCTGAGCAACCAATGTGGTTGCATTTAGAAGGGAACTGAGCTTAATTCAAGCATTAAACCAGGCCAATAGAGAGGGATGAAAGAATATAATAAATGCAGCAGCTTATTCTGAAAACTGAAGCATGAGAAAGAAATCAGAAAGAATCAGATTGAATCTCAGTTACTCAAGCTTACATTATTGCATGGGTTCATGCACACGATTTTCCTATTTTCCTTCTAATTGTCTTAACATTAAAGTTGTTGGTCTTCACTAATTAATCATTAGAATTTTGTCATTTCCTTTAGCAGTCCCACCAAGGCCCCTCTCATAATACTTAGAAATAGTATACTTCAAAGTTTTAAGTGTAAACCTATTACTTCTTACATTGTGCTTCCTTCATACTTTATCTACCTTGCAAATATAGATATAGTACTGATTCAGAACACTTATCTAAAACAAATCTAATGTTCCCCAAAATGTGTTAACACTACTTTCATCTCATTTTTCATTACAAGAAGATTACATACCCTTTGAATACAGGCAGCTTGTTAAGTTGACTCTGGCATTGCCTAAATTACTCATGACAATGTGGAAATGAATTTGGAAGTTAGCCTTTTCTTGTACCAGCAATCTCCAAGCAACAATGATGCTACAGAATAACACAATGATCAGGATGCATACAATAGATTTGAGTTTTTAAATGATTTGGAATAAATTCTTTGTACTTGACTTACTGACCAGATTCAAACATCCTGCCTGCCAGCAGATGCTCTCACCAGTTAAATGTGCTTTGAGGGGAAGATTGAGGAGGCTATAAGTTGTGAATGTCATAATTAAATGTTGCTGTACCACTGTAATTTACATAGCGCAGATGCTCGCTGTAATTTGATTCTCTTGTCCTTCTGTGCAAGACTTCTGAAAAGGAAAGTATTGCTAACCATCTCCCTTTGCTTCTTGTGCTGGAATTTAAATAATAACTAAAACTAGCACAGTAATGATTAGTAATTATACGATAATGAATCATAAACACTGAATACATGGGAATCATGGATTACACTCAGTTGTTCATAAATGAGAAAATGTGTGCAATTTCAACATGAAAATTATGACTGTATCACAAACACATTATCAAAACTTTTTTTTCAGATTGGTACAATTTCAGATGAAAATTCAATAACAGCCGTTTACACTTCTTTGCCTTTAAGACATTCGTAAGTAGGCTTGATGTTGATGTGATCTCTCGTTTCTGATCAGACAAAAGTTGAAATAAGCAAGTGAATGACTGCATATTTAAAGACAAGTTGAGATGAATCATCAAGTTTAATTATTCAGAGCAGAGCTAACTCAAACAGAAATTTAGTGCAGAGATCAGCATCGCTTGTACAGTTTTCCATACATTAAAAGTGGAAAAAATATTCAAAGAATTCAGCCAGAATTCTCGACAGAAGTTCCAATGACACAAAGTTCTGATTGGGAATACTAAACCATAATTAACTCTGTTATCTTAATATTAAACTTTGTCTGTATAGAGAGATATTTGTATGTTTAGTTTTTAATAACATTTTTACAGACACATAAAATGGAATAGTGTGCATAATGCTAAAATAAATTATTTTATCTGTTGTGTCAAATTGCTGCAGTTACATTTTATTCTTTCTGCTCTAGCATTTGAAAAATAAAGACTACTTCATGAAATTACTGGTTTAAGAAGAAAGTGAACAGGAAAATAAATCTCATGATTTCTTTCTTTCCACCGCCTTGTATTTTGGACATTATCACAGTGATGTTATCAACACACAGAAGCCAGGAATTATAATTTTAAACATTAGACTATTAAAATTGTGAGTGAAGGACAGGTCAATGTTTTGGTTGCAATGTTTTGTTCCTTTTGGGCACACCTTATAATGGAAGCTTGTGAATGCATCTTTAAACATGGTTGAAGGGAACATCATTACATTGGACAGATATGGCATTGGAGGGCATCTTTTCACAGGAATTTGCCAAGGAGGAAAACAGTCTAATAATGAATGCTTCAAAGAAAGATGCCACAGGGTGGAAACCGTCAAAAAGATGTAGTGTGGGAATTGATACAAAGGAGCAAAACGCTGGAAAAGTTTTAGGAAGGAAAGCCATCCAAATTAAAGAAGTAAGATACTGTGGATGCCTCAGAAGGGAAGTGGTAATAGTTGAAGCCTTCACAGTTCAGCCATTACACTATGGCCAGAAGTAAGGACAACAATTTACAAAATATCCAAATTAGCAAATTTAAACTGTAAAAATCATCCGAAGGGAAGTAGCAGAATAATTATAACAGCAAGCTAATGAAGTCAAACAACTTGGGAAACACCATGAAGAATTTGACAGAATTTAAAGCTATGCGAAGAAAAACTTATGGACAACATCATAAGTAAAAAACAGAGTGAAGGAGCTTGATCTAGGTCTTGTGTTCCACTAAACTACAGCCTACAATTTGGTTTGCGTTGATCAGTATGAAGTAAAGATCACCTGTAGATGACAAAATGTGAGGCTGGATGAACACAGCAGGCCAAGCAGCATCTCAGGAGCACAAAAGCTGACGTTTAAGGCCTAGACCCTTCATCAGAGAGGGGGATGGGGGGAGGGAACTGGAATAAATAGGGAGAGAGGGGGAGGCGGACCGAAGATGGAGAGTAAAGAAGATAGGTGGAGAGGGTGTAGGTGGTGAGGTAGGGAGGGGATAGGTCAGTCCAGGGAAGACGGACAGGTCAAGGAGGTGGGATGAGGTTAGTAGGTAGCTGGGGGTGCGGTTGGGGTGGGAGGAAGGGATGGGTGAGAGGAAGAACCGGTTAGGGAGGCAGAGACAGGTTGGACTGGTTTTGGGATGCAGTGGGTGGGGGGGAAGAGCTGGGCTGGTTGTGTGGTGCAGTGGGGGGAGGGGACGAACTGGGCTGGTTTAGGGATGCAGTAGGGGAAGGGGAGATTTTGAAACTGGTGAAGTCCACATTGATACCATATGGCTGCAGGGTTCCCAGGCGGAATATGAGTTGCTGTTCCTGCAACCTTCGGGTGGCATCATTGTGGCACTGCAGGAGGCCCATGATGGACATGTCATCGAGAGAATGGGAGGGGGAGTGGAAATGGTTTGCGACTGGGAGGTGCAGTTGTTTGTTGCGGACTGAGCGGAGGTGTTCTGCAAAGCGGTCCCCAAGCCTCCGCTTGGTTTCCCCAATGTAGAGGAAGCCGCACCGGGTACAGTGGATGCAGTATACCACATTGGCAGATAAGCAGAGGTTCAACTGCACATCTGCCAATGTGGAATGTCATCTTGGGGCCTGGGATGGGGGTGAGGGAGGAGGTGTGGGGACAAGTGTAGCATTTCCTGCGGTTGCAGGGGAAGGTGCCGGGTGTGGTGGGGTTGGAGGGCATCCCCTATTCCCAATTCCTCCGCCTCCACCGCATCTGCTCCCACGATAAGACATTCCACTCCCGCACATCCCAGATGTCCAAGTTCTTCAAGGACCGCAACTTTCCCCCCACAGTGATCGAGAACGCCCTTGACCGCGTCTCCCGTATTTCCCGCAACACATCCCTCACACCCCGCCCCCGCCACAACCGCCCCAAGAGGATCCCCCTCGTTCTCACACACCACCCTACCAACCTCCGGATACAACGCATTATCCTCCGACACTTCCGCCATTTACAATCCGACCCCACCACCCAAGACATTCTTCCATCCCCTCCCCTGTCAGCTTTCCGGAGAGACCACTCTCGCCGTGACTCCCTTGTTCGCTCCACACTGCCCTCCAACCCCACCACACCCGGCACCTTCCCCTGCAACCGCAGGAAATGCTACACTTGTCCCCACACCTCCTCCCTCACCCCCATCCCAGGCCCCAAGATGACATTCCACATTAAGCAGAGGTTCACCTGCACATCTGCCAATGTGGTATACTGCATCCACTGTACCCGGTGCGGCTTCCTCTACATTGGGGAAACCAAGCGGAGGCTTGGGGACCGCTTTGCAGAACACCTCCGCTCAGTCCGCAACAAACAACTGCACCTCCCAGTCGCAAACCATTTCCACTCCCCCTCCCATTCTCTAGATGACATGTCCATCATGGGCCTCCTGCAGTGCCACAATGATGCCACCCGAAGGTTGCAGGAACAGCAACTCATATTCCACCTGGGAACCCTGCAGCCATATGGTATCAATGTGGACTTCACCAGTTTCAAAATCTCCCCTTCCCCTACTGCATCCCTAAACCAGCCCAGTTCGTCCCCTCCCCCCACTGCACCACACAACCAGCCCAGCTCTTCCCCCCCACCCACTGCATCCCAAAACCAGTCCAACCTGTCTCTGCCTCCCTAACCGGTTCTTCCTCTCACCCATCCCTTCCTCCCACCCCAAGCCGCACCCCCAGCTACCTACTAACCTCATCCCACCTCCTTGACCTGTCCGTCTTCCCTGGACTGACCTATCCCCTCCCTACCTCCCCACCTACACTCTCTCCACCTATCTTCTTTACTCTCCATCTTCGGTCCGCCTCCCCCTCTCTCCCTATTTATTCCAGCTCCCTCTCCCCATCCCCCTCTCTGATGAAGGGTCTAGGCCCGAAACGTCAGCTTTTGTGCTCCTGAGATGCTGCTTGGCCTGCTGTGTTCATCCAGCCTCACATTTTATTATCTTGGAATTCTCCAGCATCTGCAGTTCCCATTATACCTGTAGATGACTTCTTGTTTTGCTAAGTAAGAAAAACGCTTCATTTAGAATTCAATAATCAAAGAAAATACTTTGTGTGTATCTGAAAAATATGAGGGTGGACAGGAAGAACACTAGCTTTTAAACATAAATTTGTATCCTCAGTAATGAACCGAAAGAATCATGTCACAAGATGTCTAGTTATAAGCAAAATTTTCTACTTTATAAGAATTCAGCAAAATAAATGTTACTAACTTAATGCTATATTTTGTAAACTCTTCTTATTTCAAAAGTATTAGCAGACTATTTCCCCCAGTTCTAATTTTAATTGCAACCAGAAATATATTATAGGTCCTTGAATGTTACCTCTTGTCTTACATGACCAAAACAAAGTGGCAAGCTCCCACTGCCAATCACGTCCACTATATTTACCATGCCAACATGCCCATCAATGGCATGTCAATCTCTGGAAACCAACTCCGCTAGCAGCAATCAGTAGCTTGTATGTGTAACAGTAACGATTCCTGGATCAACTGTTATGTTCAGAATATGGTTGTAGTGGAAGAAAATCGTCACCAGGTATATCTGGACACAACATTCCCAAGAGTAAGACTAAGAAGCTAAAGAGGGATGTAAAAGGATACACATTTATTATCATCGGTGGAAATTACAAACACATCAATGACATCAAATTAAGAAGCTGGAACAAGGTTGCAGCGGGAGTATCAATAATGTAGGTAAATCCAGAGTGTAGACATGAAACATACGCTCTGTGTGTATTGGGGTTGAAAGTTAGGGAACAAGTGAGTACTTTATCAAGTTTCTGGCGTCAGATTAGGCACAGCATGAGTAACACTTGACTGAACCAAGGTGCAATATCCCCTGTAATATTTGCGGGGCAGTGCAGACTATGGAGATCCATGTAGTGGAAGCCATTCATTGGCACACTGATTGATGTGCACAGAGCATCCAAGTGGCAGAACAATTACATGGTCATGCAGCTTAGAGTGAATGTTGCCAAGAGGTCAAGATATTGCGAGAAATTGGCTGTTAAAGCTTATCTATAGTAGATATGTATTACCAGTCATTTCTCATTTAACAACAGTAAACAAGCTAGAATCACCAGTCTGCAGTCAGTGATTCTGTTACCAATTATAACATTTCAAAATTATTACACTTTTGATTGGTACATTTAAATTTTAGTTAAGTGAAGAGAGTTATGTGACCTGTTCTGAAATTTGACTGACCACATGTCTGGATACTTTGATTGTTAGGATGGATAGTAGCCTCTGTACTTAACGATGAATAGAATCATAGTCTCCAAAAGCCCTAGAAGGGTAATGAAGGTACTGAATTGTAAACAGCAGTGCTCTAAACTTTCCATTTACATTCAAGATGAATAAAAATGGGGGCCAATGATAGCTAATTAGCTATTCAACCTGAAAACAAAGTTAATGTATGTCACATTAACATGAAGAAGAAGGAAGAGAAAGCAGTTTTGGTATTGGGTCCAAACTTCCCGACATATCAATTGATGTCACAAGCAGTCAAGGAGAGGTTTTATATCATCGACAGAGAGAAGGGGCTGCTTGATTCTATAAACTACTGTAGCTGGGTGTTTGGAGGATACAGCCACAAGACAAAGAGATACAACCTGTATCTGTCTAGGATTTACTTGAAAAGATTCAATCTTGCAAGTCCAGGGAAGGAAGAAACATTCCAACAGGTTTACTGCTGGTGGTAGATTTATAAAAAGACTGAAAACTAATGAAATTGTCTGCAGGCAGACAATATAAGTGTAATAAGGATATATAAATCTTTTGCAAACTGGGAGTAATTATGGACTCATTGGCATAAGGAACATGTTATGATCCCCAGCAGAGAGTAGCACTGGACAAGTCAGATCCCAGAATTAAACATACATCCATAGACCAATAGCCATAGGCTAATGTGGTGTTAGTCATTGAAATATATTTACATGATGCTGTAGATGTTTTTCAACAACAAAGCCTAAATTTATTACACAAAAAGAAGAAAAAAACACAAAATTTTGTTGTATATGCACAGAAAATAATCAGAGGGACCTTAACCACACATATCAAAACACAGTTCAAGCTGTTTCCCAACAACATCTGTTGCAAAGAATCAATGCCATAGAAATATTATCCTCATCTGAGGATTTTAAGTCTTTATGTAAACAACACTTTCCATTTCCTTTCCATTGAATGGTTGAGGCATTTTTGTTTCATGATTCCAAATTGAATTGTTGGCATGAGGCTTTCACAATACTGAGGAGTGAAGCTTTTCCACTTGTAACAATGGGAAGACGATTACCCAAACCTTCCTGGTTTAGGAACTCCACACATTTGAAGCCACTTCTATAGAGATGACTGGTTTTGCTGAACTGCCTTGATTCCACTGTTCGGGAAAACTATTCAACATTCTAAATTGAACTCTGGGTTCTTCTGAGCTAAAACATTGAGTCTTCTGTTATGAAAGGAAAACTGAACAAGTTACCTTCAGCATTTGTGATAATGGGAACTGCAGATGCTGGAGAATCCAAGATAATAAAATGTGAGGCTGGATGAACACAGCAGGCCCAGCAGCATCTGCCCAGCAGCATCTCTGTGCTCCTGAGATGCTGTTGGGGCTGCTGTGTTCATCCAGCCTCACATTTTATCACCTTCAGCATTTATTTAATTGTCATGCACCCAATTGTATAGCTATTTCAGTCATTAAAACATCAGGGACTTCCCCAGATATTCTATTGCAGTCACACTCTTCCTTGGAACTGATGAACATTGGTCACTGTACTAAATCACTTCTTAATCTTTTAAACAAAAGCCTTGACAAAGCTGACCCACATTTTTGAAATCCAAAGCTATTATATGTAGGGAAATGTACCTCTCTGTAGTTTAAAGTATAACCTGTCTACAAATTGAAAATATTGATTCAGTGTCAGTCTTTCAGCTAATAAATGAAAGTTCAAATCTCTATAAAAGATAACCGTCTCTATGGAGATCATTACAGTCCTGAGGTAGGAAAAATCAAAGCAAACGTTGGTGCAAGTGATTGCTTCTCTTAAAATGTGCATCAAGGAACTCATGAGAGGTAACTCATCTTCGTACAGTATTTATGCATGATCCAGAAAAAGAAAGGTGAAGCATACTTGCTAGTAAAGGAGCACAAAATGATAAAATCAATAGTGGGATTTAACTCAGCCCCCAAAAGACTTTGCTGAAGCTCGATATCAAAGGCAATGAATTTCATCTCTGGGATTCAGAACAAACCTTTGGACTCAGGTTATCATTGAGCTCATGGGTAAGAAGCAATGAATGCTCAATAGAACATTTATATAGTAGAGGAGGCAAGTGCTGTGTAGGGTGTCTCAAGCATCATATATGTTTCATGAGTTGAATGAATGAAGGTAAAAGCTCAAGAATCAGCTCAATGATGTCCAACCAAATTAGGGCAGCACTGAACCAAGCCAATTTTGAACTGCATAGACCAACCTCAAAGTGCACAATTCTGGTGTCCAGAAACAAGAGAGATTTTCAAGAAAGGAGACCATGTAGAGATGAGCCATAAAGTTAATCCCTGTCTTGGCTTGTGTGCTGACTAAAAACAGGGGAAACTATGGCTGCAGCATAACAAAAGGGCATCTAGACATGATATTACTGAGGTCTCAAAGGTTTTAAGGGCATAGAAACAGGTAATTTGGAAAAGCATCTTAAATCATTCTGCAGGACTAGAATAAAGGAACACATTTACAAAAGAATTACATTAGCAAATGATTATTTTCACAAAGAGACATCAGAGCATAAGTTAAATACCTGGACATAGCTGTTGCGGCATAAGCCTCAGAATCCTATCAAAAAAACATTAAGATCATAATGGGTAATGTTATAATTTTTCTGAGTAGATGATGTAAGAAAGGTTGACTTGTTTTCTTCATTCATAAATTGAGAAACTGTATAGGATGGGCTGAAAAGCTAAATTTGTTGATGATATTTGACAGCTGCATGGCCTTGAATGAGATCCAGTGAATATTCTTGTATATGTCAAAGACAGCACAATCAAAGTGTTTTTCTGGAATTATTTTTCAGCGTCTGGCCATTTGATACTCTGCATAAGCGAGAGAATTTTGTTCCAAGCTGCTCGACTTCACCTCAGACCAGGATCGCGACCACGAGCAACCTGAGCCTCCAGACCAGCCATCAATCGAGGGGTCCCCAAAAGGCAGAAGGGCGTGAGGCTCATTGTTTTTTACCCTCTCTTTTTCACACTTTTTATTTACTTAATTAAATGTTCCCTTTTTTGCCTTTTATTACTACTCAGTAAATGTTGATACTTAAGCAAATTGCTGTTGGCAAGCCTTCCCTTAACTACATTTAACTAAATCCAAAAAGAACTGTTTGGATATACTCTGTGATCCAAGACAGAAACTCTCCTTGCAGAGAATACATCTTTCCATAATGTGACAAATAGGCCATCAATTTAAGGAAAAAAGACCTCGTCAGAAATAGGAGTAAAGACTTTTAACAACAATGAGCAAGTCAGTTCTTAGTCTTTCGTGAATTTTCACCATGGTTCTGGACAGATGTTTAGGACCCCAATTCTTGGAAAGCCTGAGCGTTTGATGTACGTGCAGATGCAGAATTGCTGAGCAGAAACTGATAGCCAAGTGCCATACTCATGAACATGGCCACACCGTGGTCTTGGGTTTATGTTGTGCTATATGTAACCCCACTATACTGTTCTGGATTTGTAAAATCTTCCTTACTGTCCAAATTAACACCATCTCCTCAATGACTTGTTATGATCTTTCTACCTTAATTATTTTGCACAGTTTTGGATTATTTCTTACTTTGGTTAGACCCTTAGCATGCGACTCTTTTACCTGTTATGCTATTTCAGCCAGAAAGACTACAGGTGCTGTATATCATGAACAAAAGAAGAAGTTGCTGGAAAAGATCAGCAGGTCTGGCAGCATATGAGAAGAAAAAAGTCAGAGTTAACATTTCGGGTCCTGACGAAGGGTCACCACACCTGAAACATTGCTTTTCCAGCAACTTCTGTTTTTGTTATTGTTATTCCAAACGTTTGGTTTGCCTCCGGCACCATCATTTTTTATTTTTTGAAATTACCTCTCTGCCTCAAGTAATTGGATTATGGGTCATCCCCTTCATTTGCTATTCAGCTGTTGACACTTCTGATCACCTGCAGCGACTTATTATAGTCAATATTCCACTCATACCATTTATATGATCTTTTGATCTCTCCACCTGTAAATTCTGTGCCTGTATGCTTTTCTTCATTTCACCTGATGAAGGGGCAATGCTAAGAATTCCTGTGATTTCAAATACACCTGCTGGATTATAACCTGGCGTTGTGTGATTTCTGACTTTGTCCAAACGAATCCAACACTGGTACCTCCACTTCACGTGCAGAGTGTAGAAGTGTACAGACTGCACATTCTGCATTCAAAGTGTTTTTACAGATAAAAGGTGCACATATTTAAGATAGTGTGGCATGAAACAACAATCACAAGAGATGGTACGCTTCCATTAAAGGAGGACTTCCATGTCAGAGAGAAAAAAAAAAATCAGGAGAAGACCAGAGAAATAGGTTCCATCAAACAAAGGTGCTCCCATTAACAAGCACCTGTCATTTAGGGCATAAAGAGCTGGGCACGATCAAGTGTAGGTAAGAGTTAGGGTGAGGTTCATGAGAAGTTCAGGAGTACATTTGATACAGTTGATACTCAGAAGAAGTCATCAAGAGCTGACAAAGCAACAGCAGTGGGGTTCAACACCTCCTGGCACTCAGATGTGGTGATCCTGGCAAATTGCGGCTCCCCAGACATAGACTATCAGTAAAGTGCTGTGCCTACTACTGCCCACCCATGCAGAAGTGAAGAGTACCTTTGATGAAGTATATAATGCTACAAATTGACTTGGGACAGAATACCCCAGGGCCTGTTCATCATAGCCAGTGACTTCAACTGGGCCAATCTCAAGAATATGCTACCAAAATGAATACCAGCACTTCTCCTGTCTTAGCAGAAGTCCAAATATCCTTGATTATTGCTATACAACCATCAAAGATGCTAACCGCTCCATTCCCCATCCACATTTTAGAAAATCAGATCACAACACTGTAATCCCTCTCCCAGCTCACAAGCAGAAATTGAAGCATGAGGACCCACTACAAAAAGTAGTGCAGTGTTGGTCTGAGGCAACATAAAGGCTTCTACGGGACTGCTCACAATCGGTGGACTGGTTCATATTCAAGGACTCAGAGGCCAACCTAAACAAATATGCCACTACCATCACAGACATCATCAATAAGGGTGTAGAAGGCTGCATGTCAAAGAAGTTAATGTTAAAATGTTCCCTATCTGGAACTTACAGATGAACAATCAATGTATAAGTGAGACCATTTGGACACACACAAAGTGACGTTGATGAGGGGGCTTAGGAGAGCAGCGAGTTGTCAGAATGTGGGTTACAGAGCTCTGTGGAGGGTGGAGCATGTGGAATAAATGTGTAAAAGCCACCTCATTATCTGAAAATCGTACCAGTTGCAGGTCAGTGTGAGTGTCAAACACTGACCGGCAAAGCTTCAGGACCTGTCATCAGCATGTAAACTGATAAAGTGGTTATGCCTCCCAAAGGAATGACATTCATTCAATTTTTCTGCTGGCAATAGAAAAATGCTCCCAATTGGAGGGACTGCAACAAGGCAGGAGGCAGTGCCTATAATATGGGAATCCTCACCCACTTTGAGCAGGAAATATAGATTTGTTAAGGGAAGAATAGGACCAAGCCTGTACAGAAAGAAAGACTGGAGTCTCATAGCAAGGGTGACACCCCTGCTGTTGCCCAATGGACATGCAGGAAATATTCTTCAGAACAGGATTTGTACAGAACTATCAGAAAATTCTTTTTGTTCTCCACTGTAAGTTTATGCAACAAGACCAAGTAGAAGAGATTTTTTTTTCCCGAGCTGCACGTCAAGTTTCAGTTTCACCTCTGAGGTTAAAGAGCCAACATCCTCAGAGGATGCACCATCATAGTATCCACTTTACCCTCCACCAAGGCACATGCATTCACTATGCTGGGTGCATGCTCTAGGCTAGGCTTCGAGTCACAATGCTGGTGCATTGATGCATGTTCCTAGCTAATGGAGCATATGAGAGCTGAGGTCTCTGACACTAGGAGTATGCTGAGACCCAGGAGCGTGCTGAGCCCTTTACAGATGACAAGATTCTCCAACCAATCATACAAGTTTAGATGGAGATGGAAAGAAGTGCTATATCCACATCAGCTGTGGATATTGGATGTACTAAGGCATAGCAACAGAAAAAGAAAAATTAAGATATTATAATGGCACAAAGGTAGCCGAAGATTACAGTCACATTCATGTTTAATTTAACTTTGTTTACACATGTTATATTTTTGTTTTGTTGCTAATTATTGCAATGATTTGGTGTATTCCTTGAGCTTTGTTCTTGATCAGTTCTGGGTGGTGTGAACGTATAGATTCAGCATTTGTGGTGTCACATCATCAGTAATGCCATTTCTGAGTATTGGAGCATGTACAGGTTGTAATGTTGGGGAGTATTTGTAAAGACAGGCACTTGGGACGTACCTGGGCACCCATCAAGTCGTGTACACTTGGTTACCATTCCTCTATGGCTGCTGCTTCAGCAGCATCTGTAGCCAAGTTTTTGCAAGTCTTGCTGGGTGTCACAAAGATAGAGTCCATTGTAAGACAATGTCCTCATTTGGAAAACATCTGAGGAGACATGTATCATCCAGTTTGGTAATGCATGTGAACTTCCTTTTACCAAGCTTCTGTACGTTTCCACTTCAAGTACCAAAGATCACAGAAACATGCAATATTCAGCAGGTAGTGAGACCAGTGCAGTATGAAGCCAAAATGCTGCAGTGTTGTCTGAGTCAGCACATTTAGCACTACTGGGATGTTTCAAGTTGCTCTACACAGTGTTATCATTCCAGCAGGATAAAGGTGGATATGTAAAATTTAACGCAGAGCAACAACACAATGAAATGAGACAAAAATGTCTGCTCAGTGAGGAAGCCCCAGGATCCCTGCCAACAGGAGATAATAACCCCTCAATGTGTAGAGCTCATGTAGTGCCTCATTCAGCCAGGAATCTGGTAGGCTTTCAGATTGACACCAGTCTCTTGGCCAAACTACACAATTGTCGTGGACTTTGCTGCTGTACCCAGACCATACATTCCCTTTTCACTGGAGGGGACATAGGACTCCTCCAACTCACATCCAGAAAATTCCTTCTCCTTGTGTTGAGTGGGGTTCTGCAGTTGACAAGATGGAGCCAACACTTAATGCCTGTGAGTTAGTGGGGATGGGTGAATTGGGAGAGCTCTCTGACTCTCTCACACACACACACACACACACAATGACTGAATCAGTTTCCTGTGATCACAGATTAGCCACACATTTGAAGAATGAAAGCTCTTTCTGACAAGGAATGGTGCAGGTTGATTCCAGAGAGCTCTTAGCACAAGTTCATTCAGTCAATTGCCTCTTGTGTTGGGAAAGACCTCTGATGTCTGTGATTCCCAGCTCTCACTGCCTGACTCAGGGTTAGTGGTGAATGTTACAAAACCTTTTGAGGCTTCTGTACACAGCACTTGTCACCTTTCTGATGCATTAGTGTTTGGCAGACTGGGATAGGCTGGGACTTTTATCACTGTGGTGTAGGAGGTTGGGACGTGACACAATAGAGGTTTATAAAATTATGTGCGCTATAGATAGGGTTGATGACAGGTGCATTTTCCTGGGATAGGGGATTTCAAGACTAGGGGATATATTTTTAAGGTGAGAGGAGAGAGATTTAAAAAAGACAGGGGGTGCAAATGTTGTACACAGAGGGTGGTTTGTATGCGGAATGAATTTCCTGAGGAAGTGGTGAATGAGGGCACAATTACAACATTTAAAAGACACTTAGATACGCATGTGAATAGGAAAGGTTTGGAGGGATATGGGCCAGGAGCAGTCAGGTAGCGTTAGTTTGGCTTGGGATCATGTTCGGCCCGGACTGATTGGACTGAAGGGTCTGTTTCTGGACTGTATGACTCTATGACTACATGTTCCCAGTGGACCCTAATTACCTATTGATGTAGAAGGTCAATGCTACAGTGATTTCCAATGATAATCCACTGAATTCTTCCAAATTCTTGCAGTTTTCTTGGAACAGTTGGCAGGGGTGAGCAATGACATTCTGTGACATCCTAAATCATCTCTGGTATTGCCTTTTTGGGGTAACTGCACCACACACAGTGTGGTATATTCAGTTGTGCAGCAATGCTTGCCATTACAGTTGTCCCTGATTGGCAACATCATGCACTGCTTGACCCTCTGCAGCTACCTCTGTCGCTTTTCTAGCCACTGTTCTCCTGGCTGCAGGCCAATCTTCTCACCTGCTGCAGAGCTAACAGAAAATCTGAGTTATACGCATTCACCATCACATGGGCCTGAGGTGGTCTGTGATCAAATTGGTCTGGTCAGCGTATCATGTTTTGAACATTTCCGCACAATGGGAGGCCCTGTAACAAGCGTCGGTTACACTGTACCCTCCAAGTTATCGATTCATTCGGCCAATTGTGATCAGCCAAATCAGTTCTGCTTGTTGCCACACATAGCCAGGTTCATTCTATAGAACCTCAGACTGCAGTCACCATGATCGTGGGTAGCAAAGTGACTAGCAGTCTCTCAGAGCCATCCAGCAATTTGTGTTGCAATAATAACTATGATTCTGAGTCATCACCCCAGGGATAGAAATTGGCTCCATGAAGCTGCTACCTTTTCTCAGGAGGCATGCATTTCCACAGCTGCCACTTCACCAGTATCCCTGCTGTTGCCTGTCAGCCAATCAGGCCAGCATGGCTTTGTGTGTCATTAACCACAATGCAGATGTATCACGTTTCAAATGGAAATGTTATTTTGTTTCATTCTGCTTTGTTGATTAGATAAATAAGTTATACTCTAAAGTTCTTGTGAATTTTGTAAAAATATCTCTGTTATATATCTGCTCACAAGTTTTGTTTGAGCATTAATATAGACCAAGCTGCAGCTGTTGACACTGAGATAGTGCAGTCCAAAGGTTCAGGTCTGCTCGACACAATCAGGCATAACCACCGACAGTCTCCGTCAGAGAACACCGCATTCCTCCACCAGCTTGGCTGCAGTGACTGAAATACCAATGTGGAGGAACACTAAAACAGTCAAACAAGGAAAAGCACAAGGATTATTACTTGATTCTTGCATTGAATATTAAATATAATGAATTGGTTATATAGAAGTCAACTATTACAGAACAAAATGCCATTGAATCTTTTTGTCCTATACCCATCAGAACAGACCATGAATACCAAGCCACAAGGGAAGCAACAACTTACACTTAAAGACAAATGGATGCTGATGTTTGTCAAGGCAAATCTGATTGGTTGAATTATTGCCATGGCAATTGTATCAGAGGATTGTTGTTCCCCAAAGCTTTTGTTCAGTTCAGAAAAGGCACGATTACTGAACTTGTTCTTTCTGCTTGCAGAGAACAGGGCCATACTTGTGAATATCTGTAACTTCATCAGTCATATGCGAGCCATTCTGCAAGCTTTCTCCTAGTCTTATTTTGATAGCGTAGTACTTTGTACACTTGGGATTCTTCAGCAGCTCCCCAGACATAGACTATCTTTCAGCCGCATCTGACCCAATCACAACTTGCTATTTCTGATGTTGAGCATTCTGTTTTGAACTCAGCAAGCACAGGTTGAGTAGGTATAAGTTCTGGCACATGAATGAAATACACGTGATTACACAACAGCACATTCATTTTCACCTCAACTGGCTCTTGTACTGCCAGAAGTTTAGAGATTGAAACTTGTGTCAAATTTTCTATCGTCTTAACATTTTTTGAAGACCTACTGAATGTTGAGGCAACAACTACTTTACTGTGACACATTCTGTGGCAGAAACACTGTGAACATATCTATAGTAAAAAGATATTTTTACAAACCTCAAAGATTTTAGAACACAGCGCCTTATTTCATATAATTAGCAAAGTAGAATGGAACAAAATAGTGTTTCCATTTGAAAAGTGATGCATCTGCATTATGGTTAATCACACAAACCATATTGTACCTTGTATTCTTCCAGAAACCGCATATAAATTAAGTGACAAAACTACTAATTATTGTTAGAATCCAGTGAATAAATCATGTTGCTTTCAGCTCATAAGTATTAGGGCACATCAGTGACAGGGCTGTGTAAAGTGTTTGAATGAATCTGTTGAGCAGAAATTGTTCAATGTAGCATTAAAGTAGGTAGCTCTAATGAAGACTTGATTTTCATCTTGAATTTAATGAGTAGGTTGATTTAGCTCCATGTAATTACTAGTGCAAAGCATAGCATTAGGGATTGACTTAGCTTGACCTTAGATTCTATGGTAATAGGTTATACACGAACTAACAAGCTGCAAGCTGACACTGCTTGACACAGGCTGTTACAAAAACTAAAGTGGCTTTGACAATGACATGAAAAATGTTAAATGTGTTTGAAGTTCCATCTGATGTTTTATTCCAACTGAAAATCGCAGGACAGCATGATAAACTGAAAATATCTGTCACAAGTTACATGTATTTCTATGCATCTTACCAGAGCATCTGCTTCTATGTTGCCTAAGAGATATTTTTCTCTCAATAAACAAGCAAAGAGGCTGTGCTCATTATCTCAATGAACTTATTTATTCAGGCATATTAATTTGTTTCAAATGAAAAGTCCTCTGAAACTGCATGCTTTGAATGAATGAGTTAATTCAATTAATCTCATCATGTCAGGTTAAATACGTATGTGATGGGGCCTCCTGTGAATCAATTCCAATAAAATTAGTTCCAAGTTACAATGTACTTATTAAGATGTCCAGTTGCATGCTAAATTAGATTAAAACAATTGTGCAATGATAATGATCAAATCCGGAGTTCATTTAAAAGTCTGTACCAGACAAGCTATGTTGTTGCAAACTGACTATTTGCTTGAAGCCCAACAAAGCAATATGTCATTTTTTTGTTCATGACATCAGCCCTCTTTTTTTACATTATATAGCTGAAACAAAAAAGGTAAATAATCTGATTTCATGAAAGCTATAATCCCACTAATGCCATGTCCTGTTTCATCACATAATAAACAAGCATTTCTTAGTAATATGATGTCACTTCTGCCACAAATAACTCGGTCTGTGAATGAACTTTCATTTTTTTTCTTAATTCCACTGTTTCAGGATTTATTTTTAAATATACTTGTTACCAAATCCTAGTTTAAATACATAACAGAAAGATAGTAAAAGAATATATTAGAAATAGATTTCATTTGACAACATAGATATAATTTTCTGCTCCCAGAGGAGGTGAGTATAATGGCAGGCATGATGAATCAATGGAGTGAGATTCCAAAATTAAATTTCTTGCTATTGAGATAGCCATTAGTAATGAAACCCTCTGCATTTAGAAGGTAAGCTGACCTTCTCAACGTCAGGAGAGAAGGACCTAATGTGCATGCATTTGCATCTCATTACTTCACTGGAAATATGTTTCTTTTAATTTAACCTATTTTTCGAATCAATCTGTTCAGTGATGTTATTGCACTCCTCTGGATCAGGTAGGTATTGAACTCAGACCCCTTGGTCCAGGTGTAACAACACTGCCACTGACCACAAAACAGCTTAATTCACTGGAAATGACTTTGCTGTTCAAGTTACTTTCAGTTGAACCCGTACACTCAGTGAACAACACTGACCCCCTGCAGTACCCCACTGGACACAGGTTCCCAGTCATAATAAACACCCCTCGACAAACACTTCCTGCTTCCTGCCACTCAACCAATACTGGATCTCGTCAGATAAATCTCTTTGGATCACATAGAATTCTACCTTTGCTGTCTCCTACGTGGGATCTTATCAAAAACCTTATTGAAGTTCAAATAGTCTATGTTGAATGCATTGCCTTCATTTAAACACCTGGTCAGCTCTTTGGAAAACTCTAGTTGAAAGAATAATTACAGCTATAGGGAGGGGAAAGAAAACTCAGAATTGCTGTAGCTTTGATATGGGAAGGGTACAGGGCTAACAGGGCTAGGGACAAATGCAGGCATTGATTACAGTATAAAAGGGCCTCAACAGAACAGGCAGAAAGTGAAAGGTCATTAAGGAATCAGGGATCACAAAATGGTGGTAAAGGTATGAAATGGGAAGGAAATATCTTGGATCACAGGGGAAGCCTGCAACTTACTGCAGTGAACATAAATCCTGAAGCTCATTATATTGATCCAAATGCTTTCAATAAGGTTGTACCAAAATGGGAAAGTCACACTCATGGCTGGATGTTCAGGTGGGTAAGGGTTACCTGAGTATTCAGGAGAACAATTATTCAATGTCCAGAATGTGTTTCAATTCCCAGTTGAGCCGTGTTTGTCTTTAACTCATACCACCCTATTTTGTTGACTTGAGGGGATTTTGGTGTGGGCTGCCACAGCACACCCTTCATTTCCTCACTTTCAATAACCCTCCAGACAAACCTGGGGGTGTTCTTTTCTCCCACTTACGGTTGGGGGTGTGGGGCTATGTGTAGAAAGGGGTTGATGGGATCTTCTGGTGGGAACTCTATATGGGGAGCTCTCCACTTTTTTACCATAAGGGATTTAAAGTGGATGTTGTTACACTAAACAGCCCCGTGTAATTGAAGATGAAGGGGATTCATGGACTCCCAGGCTAACTGTTTACTGTGATCTTAAGGAGTTTCAGGTATACACTGAATGTGGAAGAGGGTTGTTTTTTTTTCCACCACCCAACTGGGCTGTTCCTCACAATTTGTTCTTCACCCCAAGTTCCTTATCTTTGGCCACCTGGCGTGAAAGGGGTGGGCAAGCAAGAGGACCTCCTCATAAGCCTGCTTTGGAGCCTGGCCGAGGTGGCCAGAAGCAGCTCCAGGCAGCAGTTATCTGAGGGAATCACACAGCCTGATGGCCTCTCTATCTCTTGTGGGAACGTCTAGCCCGGCTATTTTTGGAGGAGAACATACAATATTTGCTGATATGCTTGTCACCTTCCATGGCTGAGGCCATGGGGGCTGGATTGCATCATTTCCACTCAAAATGGCATTTTAATTTACAGCTTGCTCATTTAAATTCGACCACATTTGTGCATTTAAGGTGAGAGGAGTAAAGTTCAAAGGAGATGTGAAGAGCAAGTTTTTTTTTTACACAGAGTGTGGTAGATGCCTAGAATGCACTGCCAGGGGTGTCGGTAGAGGCAGATATGATGGGGGCATTTAAGGATCTTTTAGATAAGCGTATGAATATGCAAGAAATGGAGGGATATGGACCTAGGACAGGCAGAAGTGATTAGCTGTGCTGCATGTTCAATGCAACATTGTGGACCAAAGGGCCCGTTCCTGTGTTGTACTGTTCTATGTTCCATGTTCACTGGATTGTTGTCGCAGTGCCCTTTTAAGAGCTAGTTCCCTTTAGGCGTTTATTCTGATGGGATTTGCTTTGCTTTAAATCACTTTGTTTGGCACAGTCAGAGCGTCCCCATTTTTGGGTCAGAAGCTCTGGGTTCAAGTTGCACATATTCTGGGGGTATTCATAAAATGTTGGAACATGTTGATTAAAAGTAATTTAAAAGAATAGCTGATACCATCCAATTGTAACCGAATCTTATGAAGTGCTGATGAAAATACTTTGTGGCCTGATTGACGCATTATGAGCTTTCAGCTCTACAATAGCCAATGGAACAAGGGATGTGAATGCAAAACCTCATCTTCCCCATTGGCAATGCATACATCACTACAACTTCAAACCATTATAATGTGACTATCATACCTGTGCACACAGGAGGAAATGTCTCACTAGGATTATCATTTCGTCAAACGTAAATAGATCTGCTTTCAAAGCTGTCAGAAATCACCTGAACGTTCACTTTCTCACAACAATGGCAACAATCGTAGTGATGATATGCAGCCCACCTCTCTCCACAACAAGTCAATGTGGATTCATCAGCAAGTTTTACTCTTTTTCTTCAAAGTTTAATATCATTAATAATAATTTGTCACTGATGACATCATGTGTCACTTTTGGGTTATATGACATACTGAAAAATACAGTGGAACATAAATAGTGAGTTTGCTTATTTGATGAGGTTCGTATTTGGTTTGATACTTACACATCCTTCATTGCGTTCTTTACTTTCTACGGAGATGAAATCATTTGGTGAATTATCTCATTTTACAATATATCCTGCTGCTCCAGGCGATTTTGTAATAAAAAAATACAGTCCTCCGGTCAGATTTTAAACAGGATTGATGTTTTCAAATTATTAATCTCAAACAGAAGGTAACATATGAATCATTCATAAGATGCTAACTCCTCTCTGCACTGCCTGAGTTTACAGCATATGGTTTGTAAAGAGAACAGGTGCAAGAGGACAGGTGGCCAAAGTCACAGAAGTAAATGATAGTAAAATCCCAGAGGAGAAGGGAGAGAACTTCTTAGCATCTCAGTGACTCTGAAGGAGAGGCAACCACATCAATACTGCACACATGGCACAGCTTTTACCTGATTATAAATTTCTCGCTGATTTCATTTGGCTCCACTGAGGAGATATAAATTTACTGTGAGTGCTTCAGGAAAGATTAGTCCAGTTAAACAGTTTTGGTCTTCTATTCCTTGGATCACTCGAGAGGAGCAGAAAATGGTTTCAATTACTTGCTTAAAGTCATAGAATGCACATTGACTTTCAAAAGTGAATATGGTTTCATTTATAAAATGTAAGAAGCATTAGTTTGAAATTAGATAAATCATCAATCCTATAATGCAGTTGTTGTGTTGAATTGTTTGGTGCTTGACTGCATATTTCTCATTAGTCTGTGTGTGGTGAGCCAACATGTGGTTACAAAGGAAACTGAAAGTAAACATCAAGTATAAGAAAGCAGAGATTTTAGAAGCATTGAAATAAAGTAGAGTTGACAAGGGGGAGACAGTCGATGTGATAGATTTGGACTTTTCAAAAGCAGTTGACAAAGTGCTGCTTCAGAGATTATTGCGCAAGATTAAGGTGCATGGGATTGGAGAAAATGTATTGAGATGGATAGTTAGTTGGCAGAGAGGAAACAAAGAGTAGGAAGTAATGTAACCTTTTCAACTGGCAGGCAGTAACTACTGCAGTGCCACAGGGATCGGTGCTGGTTCCCCAACTATTCTCAAAATGATTTGGATAAGGAAACAAAATGGAAATTCTCAAAATTTGCAAATGATACCAAGTTGGATGGGAGGGTAAACTGTGACTAGGATGCAGAGATGTTCAGCGTGATTTGGACAGGTTGGGTCAGTGGATGAATCAATGGCAGATGCAGTATAATTCAGATAAATGTGAGATTATTCACTTCAGAAGCAAAAACAAGAAGGTACATTACTACCTGAATGCCTGTAAATTGAGAGAGGGCAGAGTGCAGTGGGATCTGGGTGTCCTTGTGCACCATGTCACTGAAGGTAAGCATGGAGATGCAGCAGGCGGTAAAGGCAAGTGGTATATTAGCCTTCATTGCGAGAGGTTTTGAACACAGGAACAGAGATGTGTCGTTGCTGTTATACAGGGCCTTGGTGAGGCCACATCTACAATATTGTGTGCAGTTCTGGTCTCCTTTTCTGAGGAAAAATGTTCTTGCTCTCCAGGGAGGGCAGCGAAGATTTACCAGGCTGATTCCAGGGATAGTGGGACTGACGTAGCAGGAGAGATTGACTAGGTTGGGATTGTTTTCACTGGAGTTCACACAAATGAGGGTGGATTGCATAGAGACTTATAAAATTCAAACAAGACTAGACAGAGTGGATACAGGGAGGATGTTTCCAATTGTGGGTGTGTGCAGAACTGGGGGTCACAAGGGTAAACCAATTGGGATGGAGATGAGGAAACATTTCTTCACCCAAAGAGTGGTGAGCCTGTGGAATTCATTACCACAGGAAGTAGTTGATGTCAAAATATTGAATGTATTCAAGTGGTGGCTAGGTATACTGTTTGGAATGAATGAGATCAAAGGATTTGGGGAGCAAGCATGATTAAGCTATTGAGTTGGCCGATTAGCCATGATCATAATAAGTGGCGGAGTAGGCGCAAACAGCCGAATGGCCTCCTCCTGTTCCTATCTTCTATGTTTAAGAGACTTCTCTGCATATTCCTGAGGCAGAAGATGCAATAACTGGCGATGAGGATGAATATTGTTTACTGGCTCTAGTACCTTGCTTTCTCAGACCAAGCGATTCATGGATTTCAGGTCTTAAAGCTTATTTGGCTGTGGGAGTTATGGATGATCCAAAAGTAGCAGCAGTGAACCAGAAGACAATAATTGTCTGTCATTTCAGGACAGAAGGCAACAAGTATTTGAGCAGCTCACAGCCAAGTTCTGTCTCGAGATAACAAGGCAGCACATGCATTTGAAAAGTGTTTTTTGACAAAGAAAAATGTGATGGCCAATCAATATACATTCTTCTGGAAATGTCAGGGAATTAATGAGACCATAAAACAATAAATGGCCGTGTTGCGACGTTAACACATTGAAAATTGGCAACTAATCAATAAATAACACTAGAGCAACTGATTGTTAAAATTTGAAATTCACAAATTAGAGACCATCTTCTTCCAGCAGATGGTGATTTGAGCTTGGAAAGAGCCATAAACCTGGCTATCCAAAACAAATCATCCATGTTTGATTCAAAGAGGTGATATAGAAATGCACTTTCAGACTCTGAGTTGCAGCCACCGCTTGCCCACACAGGTTAGTTGTCAATGGTCATGAAAAGATACATCAGCAGTCTCAATCAAAACGAGCCTCAGTAAGATCAGGCACCCTCAGAGATCAATGCAAATTGTGAGAGAACCTACCAATTCACAACAACCTGATCTAGTTAAAGGGATAAAACTGTGCTTCAAAATGAATGATTTGTCAAGAGGCATTGCGGGCATCAAAGAAAGGATCCAAGTTAGATGACAACATAGAATCATCATTTCCAAGAATGAAGTAGGCTATGTATATCCCATCAAGGCCAGTAAAGTAAAAGATCATTTTAGGGAATGCTCATTTGAGGACATGAGCATCTCAGGCTCATTCCTGATCAGTTTTGGGAAGATGGTAAACATATTTATATTGGGCAACAAGTATCAGCATCACTATGTTCCCATCTATCTCTGACTCCTGAAACAGAAAACTCTTAAAGACAAGAAAGAGCAGATATAGGCTATTGAGCCCATCAAATCTGCTCCACCATTTAATGTGATATCTGATCCACTAGTCCTCAACTCCACTTTCCTGCCCATACTCCATACCCTTGATTTCCTTATTGTTTAAACATATACCTATCTCAGCCTGAGGAAGGAGCTGAGCTCCAAAAGCTTGAGTTTTCAAATAAACTTGTTGGACCATAACAAGGTATCATGTGATTTTTGACCTTATTCACCCAAATCCAACACTGGCATTTCCACATCAAGTATACCTCTACTGAGAGAAAGGGCCCAAAGTTGTTTAGAGTATTCTTGTGTAGCCCAATTATTGTCTTCTATAGTTTTAGCACAATTTCTCTGCTTTTTTCATTCCCTCTGCAGTATAGATCAATCATTTCTCTTCACCTATCCATGTGAAAGTTTACATTAGCTTTCTGTGATTCTTGCACAATGACTCTCAAATCCCACTGTGCTGTAACTTCCTGCAGTCTTTATCCATTTAAGTAATATTCAGCTCCACTATTCTTCCTGCAAAAGTACAATACCTCTCATTTTCCAACATTTATATTCTCTTTGCCAATCTATATCTCTCTGCCAACACTTGTGTTGTTCTCACCACATATCTTCTCACCCACTTTTTGTTAACCACCAACTTGACTACAGTATGTCTACTTTCCTCATCTAGTTCATTAATATATATTGTAAATAGTTGTGGTCCCTGCGGCACTTCATCAATCACTATTCTAAAAAATCCCACTTTATCCCAACTCTGACATCCATTAGTTAGCCAGTTCTCTATCCTTGCTAATGCACCACCTCCAACATTTGGGCTCTTAGTTTGTTAAGCCTTTTATCTCAGCTTAACATGCAGTACTGTGTCAAATGCCTTCCAAGAATGTACATGTACTGTATCCATTGGTTTCCTAAAGATAATTGTGATTTGATTTGAAATCAATTACAATTGCAATTTGTGACAAGATGTCAGTTAAACAAATCCATTTAATACATAACTGAAGACAAAAGCATTATAGGGCTTGAGCTGTTTAATAAGCTTGGATTCAAACTTGAACATGCCACAAGAGCACACATTAACTTGGTAATTAAGTAGGTTATTTACATCAATGGCAAAGAAACATAGAATATGGGAACAAGCCATTTGGTCCCTCAAGCCTGCTCCACCATTCAATATGATAATGGACAATCAGCCAACTCAGTACCCTGTTGTCACTTCTTCCACATACCCTGTGACCTCATTAACACTAAGGACTATATCTATCTTCTTCTTGAAAAAGTTTAATTTTTTGGCCTCAACCGCTTTCTGTGCCTGAAAGTGCACAAGGTTTGCTCTCTCTGGATGAAAAAAAATTCTTCTTGTCTCAGCCATAAATGGCCCTCCCTATACCTCTTCTGTCCTGCTTACTCACTCACTCAGGATACCTCACCACTTGCACCAAAACTAACAACTGAGCCCTAAGTTTTCACCTTCCCTTAATAGCTGCTTGTCTTTCATTCCAGCAAGGAAACAGCTCAGAAACCAGGCAGAAAGAGTCAAAATGAGTGATGGGCTCTTTGGCTCCTCATCCCTTAAGAAGACAGAATCCTGACTGTGGCTGCCCCAAAATGCTAACCAACTGTGCCCAAGCCTCAAGACTGGTTCCAGAGGTTGCCCTGGACTACCTCTGTCTGGACCCCCTGGCTAAAGGTTACCTTCCTTGAATTGATCAAGGACTGCTGACAATCATGAGAGGTTCCTGGTTTTGTCTCTGCACTAAACAACAGGCCAATAAGGCAATGCTGAGAACCTGGTATCTGCAGGTGTCTGTTGGGGGCTGGCAGTTATCAGATGCCACTGCCTTTGGAAGTGGTGCATGTGGCCAGTGGTTTTTCAATGTGCTGTGAGATGCTGTTGTGTAGTGATTAACATGAAAGCTTCTTCACAGCCAGTGGCAAGCAGGTACCCACACTGACTGCCTCATCAAGAATTCTCAATGTCTAGTTTACTGTGAGTGGATCATAAGACAGAAAGCTGTATGTTAATGAGGTGAGATATTTAATAAACAAGGTCATTAATAAGCAATAAATCCCCTTAGTAACCAACTTACTGCTACCTAGCAAGATGAAGGGTCTAGGCCTGAAACGTCAGCTTTTGTGCTCCTGAGATGCTGCTGGGCCTGCTGTGTTCATCCAGCCTCACATTTCATTATCTTAGAATCTCATCTTGATGCCTGGAATTTTGTTACAAGATGCAATGAATTGTCCTCAAATTCAAGATAAGTCTCGATGAACTTCTCATATGGTTCTATTACATTTCTTACCAGAGTCAATATCGTTCAGGCCCCTGTAAGATTCTGACCTATGTGCCAAACTTTAGTTTGTCAACAGAGCCATTCAGATTAGCATCCACCTTCAGTCCAAGAAGTGTTCTCATAATTTCACAACTTCAAAGTGTCTAAGATGTTCTGCCATATCAAGCTCTCCTTGGATCCAACCAACAGATCAAAATCAATAAAAAAAAGAAGTGCAGATGCTGGAAGTCAGAACACAAACAACAGATGCTTGAAAATAAACTCAGCGGGTCTAAGCAGCACATGTGGAGAGAAAGCAGAGTCAATATTTCCAATCCAATGATACTTCTTCACAATCAAAGTCAAAGTATTACAACATTTGTCATTCGTCAATGTGTGCTTCAGTACCATAAAATGCCCCATGGCCAAAGTTTAGAATATATTGTATCTTAGAAGAACATTTCATTTCACTCATGTTAGACATTGAGAGGACAGTACAAAACATGGTAAGAGCTCATCAGTTAGTGCTTACTCAACGCTCACAACACAATTTACTTCACAACAAGGACAAACATGCATTCACAATGTCTAAGAGTGACTTTGCACCGTACAGTGTCAGCAGCTAGAATAAAGGTTACACACAACAAGAGCTAAAATCACTCATGCACTTCCAATACTATCTAAAGAGAAACAGCAGTTTCTCAGTTTTATCTATTATCATCTCTGTATATTTCTGAGGCACAAAACACAACAATGTCCAAATAAAAAAAATCTAAAGCTGACCTAATATTTTGTTTAACATGCAAATGTTAGTATGCTTTTGATCAAAGAATCTTGTTAAAGATTTCTGACAATAGTTTTGTTTTCATTTTAATTCCCCAGTAATGAAATATTATTTTCAACCTTTGTGTTTTACAGTCCGCTGACAGAATACATTTTAAACCCAAGGTATTATTTTAAAGACTGTGTACATTTTAAAACAAAATGTAAAAATCATAGTGTTTTATTCAAAAAGCAAACTCCACAATTCTGAAATGAAATAGCATAAGATTCAAAATTTAAATTGATCCTAATATGAAGTTAGGCTTTAGAAATTATGTGATTTAGGGATGCAACCTGAAGTGCCAAGAAACCTTCTGTACACACTTACCAGAAAGTTTTGTGTAGCATTTCACATACAACCCACATCTTCACATTACAACCATATTGACAAAAATAAAATCAAGCTTTGAGAGGATGGATGGCATTTAGAATTATAGAGACATAGAGTTTTTACAACAAGAGGCCATTTGACCCATTATGTCTGTGCTACTTATCAAACCTACAATTCCCATCACTTCACCTGTACCCTTGTGAGTGGTAGCATTTCAAGTGTGGTTCTAAATAGTTTCAAAGTAGTTTGAGAATCCCTGTCTCTACCATCATTTCAGGTGGTGAGCTCGAGATCCCCACAACCCTTTGGGTGAAAACATTTTGCTCAAATTTCCTCTAAACCCCTTGCTCCGAAATTCTGTTACCTAGTTATTACCTGGTCTACTAATGGGAAAAGTTTCTCGCGATCTTCTCTGTTTTTATCCCCTCAGCACGTTCAGTCAGAACCTCCCTTAGCCTTCTCTACCCAAACGGAAACAAGGGTACAGATCTGAAATATCAGCTTAATAAAATGAGAGGCTGGATGAACACAGCAGGCCAAGCAGCATCTCAGGAGCACAAAAGCTGACGTTTCGGGCCTAGACCCTTCATCAGAGAGGGGGATGGGGAGAGGGAGCTGGAATAAATAGGGAGAGAGGGGGAGGCGGACCGAAGATGGAGAGTAAAGAAGATAGGTGGAGAGAGTATAGGTGGGGAGGTAGGGAGGGGATAGGTCAGTCCAGGGAAGACGGACAGGTCAAGGAGGTGGGATGAGGTTAGTAGGTAGCTGGGGGTGCGGCTTGGTGTGGGAGGAAGGGATGGGTGAGAGGAAGAACCGGTTAGGGAGGCAGAGACAGGTTGGACTGGTTTTGGGATGCAGTGGGTGGGGGGGAAGAGCTGGGCTGGTTGTGTGGTGTGGTGGGGGGAGGGGACGAACAAGGCTGGTTTAGGGATGCAGTCGGGGAAGGGGAGATTTTGAAACTGGTGAAGTCCACATTGATACCATATGGCTGCAGGGTTCCCAAGCGGAATATGAGTTGCTGTTCCTGCAACCTTCGGGTGGCATCATTGTGGCACTGCAGGAGGCCCATGATGGACATGTCATCAAGAGAATGGGAGGGGGAGTGGAAATGGAAATGGTTTGCGACTGGGAGGTGCAGTTGTTTGTTGCGAACTGAGCGGAGGTGTTCTGCAAAGCGGTCTCCAAGCCTCCGCTTGGTTTCCCCAATGTAGAGGCAGCCGCACCGGGTACAATGGATGCAGTATACCACATTGGCAGATGTGCAGGTGAACCTCTGCTTAATGTGGAATGTCATCTTGGGGCCTGGGATGGGGGTGAGGGAGGAGGTGTGGGGACAAGTGTAGCATTTCCTGCGGTTGCAGGGGAAGGTGCCGGGTGTGGTGGGGTTGGAGGGCAGTGTGGAGCGAACAAGGGAGTCACGGAGAGAGTGGTCTCTCCGGAAAGCAGACAGGGGAGGGGATGGAAAAATGTCTTGGGTGGTGGGGTCGGATTGTAAATGGCGGAAGTGTCGGAGGATAATGCGTTGTATCCGGAGGTTGGTAGGGTGGTGTGTGAGAACGAGGAGGACCCTCTTAGGGCGGTTGTGGCGGGGGCGGGGTGTGAGGGATGTGTTGCGGGAAATACGGGAGACGCGGTCAAGGGCGTTCTCGATCACTGTGGGGGGAAAGTTGCGGCCCTTAAAGAACTGGGACATCTGGGATGTGCGGGAGTGGAATGTCTTATCGTGGGAGCAGATGCGGCGGAGGCGGAGGAATTGGGAATAGGGGATGGAATTTTTGCAGGAGGGTGGGTGGGAGGAGGTGTATTCTAGGTAGCTGTGGGAGTCGGTGGGCTTGAAATGGACATCAGTTACAAGCTGGTTGCCTGAGATGGAGACTGAGAGGTCCAGGAAGGTGAGGGATGTGCTGGAGATGGCCCAGGTGAACTGAAGGTTGGGGTGGAAGGTGTTGGTGAAGTGGATGAACTGTTCGAGCTCCTCTGGGGAGCAAGAGGCGGCGCCGATACAGTCATCAATGTACCGGAGGAAGAGGTGGGGTTTGGGGCCTGTGTAGGTGCGGAAGAGGGGCTGTTCCACGTAACGTACAAAGAGGCAGGCATAGCTGGGGCCCATGCGGGTGCCCATGGCCAACCCCTTAGTCTGTAGGAAGTGGGAGGAGTCAAAAGAGAAGTTGTTGAGTGTGAGGACAAGTTCAGCTAGGCGGATGAGGGTGTCGGTGGAGGGGGACTGGTCGGGCCTGCGGGACAGGAAGAAGCGGAGGGCCTTGAGGCCATCTCCATGCGGAATGCAGGTATACAGGGACTGGACGTCCATGGTGAATATGAGGTGTTGGGGGCCAGGGAATTGGAAGTCCTGGAGGAGGTGGAGGGCGTGGGTGGTGTCACGGACGTAGGTGGGGAGTTCCTGGACCAAAGGGGAGAAAATGGAGTCCAGATAGGTGGAGATGAGTTCGGGGGGGCAGGAGCAGGCTGAGACGATTGGTCGACCAGGGCAGGCAGGTTTGTGGATTTTGGGAAGGAGATAAAAACGGGCCGTGCGGGGTTGGGGAACAATGAGGTTGGAGGCTGTGGGTGGGAGGTCCCCTGAGGTGAAGAAGTCGTGAATGGTGTTGGAGATGATGGTTTGGTGCTCGGGTGTGGGGTCATGATCGAGGAGGCGGTAGGAGGTGGTGTCGGAGAGTTGGCGTCTGGCCTCGGCGATGTAGAGGTCAGTGCGCCATATTACCACTGCGCCACCCTTGTCTGCGGGTTTGATGGTGAGGTTGGGGTTGGAGCGGAGGGAGCGGAGGGCTGCCCGTTCTGCGGGGGAGAGGTTGGAGTGGGTGAGAGGGGTGGTGAGGTTGAGGCGGTTGGACACCAAAAATCGGAAGTACAACCAACTCACGGGCCCCTGCCACCCACTAGAGGATTCCTGCGCCTCCCAAATCCCGACTCTGACCCTGCCCCTCCCCCACCATGCACCCGCCGCCATTGACCTTGAGGACACGGCCGGAGACCCCACCGATGACGCCACATCCGCCTCCGCCGGCCACAGAACTTCCGGAACCGCTGCTGCAGTCACCACCTCCACGTCCAGGTACAACACCCCACACACCACCCTCACCGCAGCTGCTGCCGCCCACCCCGATCCTCCAACCGCCGATGGAACCCCGCCCACGGCCGGCGAAACCCCGCCCACGGCCGACGCCTGCGAAACCCCGCCCACGGCCGACGCCGACGGAACCCCGCCCACGGCTGACGGAACCCCGCCCACGACCGACGTCCGACGACCTCTTCGCTCCGCCCACAACCTCCAGAGCCAGCAACCCCAGAGGAGACAGCCACACTGAGCCCTGCCGCATCTTCACCATCCCCCCAGACCTCCCACTGACTGAGGACGAACAGTCAGTCCTTAGCAAGGGGCTGACCTTTGTCCCCCTACAACCACACATCAACGAATACCAGTCACGGTTGGACGTAGAGCAGTTTTTCCGCCGTCTTAGCCTCCATGCCTACTTCTTCAACCGGGAACCTAACCATCCTTCCACTGACCCCTTCACCCGCTTCCAACACAAGTCCTCCTCCTGGACGCCACCCCCAGGCCTCCTACCCTCCCTCGACCTCTTCATCTCCAACTGCCGTCGAGACATTAACAGCCTCAACCTCTCCACCCCTCTCACCCACTCCAACCTCTCCCCCGCAGAACGGGCAGCCCTCCGCTCCCTCCGCTCCAACCCCAACCTCACCATCAAACCCGCAGACAAGGGTGGCGCAGTGGTAGTATGGCGCACTGACCTCTACATCGCCGAGGCCAGACACCAACTCTCCGACACCACCTCCTACCGCCTCCTCGATCATGACCCCACACCCGAGCACCAAACCATCATCTCCAACACCATTCACGACCTCATCACCTCAGCGGACCTCCCACCCACAGCCTCCAACCTCATTGTTCCCCAACCCCGCACGGCCCGTTTCTATCTCCTTCCCAAAATCCACAAACCTGCCTGCCCTGGTCGACCAATCGTCTCAGCCTGCTCCTGCCCCACCGAACTCATCTCCACCTATGTGGACTCCATTTTCTCCCCTTTGGTCCAGGAACTCCCCACCTGCGTCCGTGACACCACCCACGCCCTCCACCTCCTCCAGGACTTCCAATTCCCTGGCCCCCAACACCTCATATTCACCATGGACGTCCAGTCCCTGTACACCTGCATTCCGCATGGAGATGGCCTCAAGGCCCTCCGCTTCTTCCTGTCCCGCAGGCCCGACCAGTCCCCCTCCACCGACACTCTCATCCGCCTAGCTGAACTCGTCCTCACACTCAACAACTTCTCTTTTGACTCCTCCCACTTCCTACAGACTAAGGGGGTGGCCATGGGCACCCGCATGGGCCCCAGCTATGCCTGCCTCTTTGTAGGTTACGTGGAACAGTCCCTCTTCCGCACCTACACAGGCCCCAAACCCCACCTCTTCCTCCGGTACATTGATGACTGTATCGGCGCCGCCTCTTGCTCCCCAGAGGAGCTCGAACAGTTCATCCACTTCACCAACACCTTCCACCCCAACCTTCAGTTCACCTGGGCCATCTCCAGCGCATCCCTCACCTTCCTGGACCTCTCAGTCTCCATCTCAGGCAACCAGCTTGTAACTGATGCCCATTTCAAGCCCACCGCCTCCCACAGCTACCTAGAATACACCTCCTCCCACTCACCCTCCTGCAAAAATTCCATCCCCTATTCCCAATTCCTCCGCCTCCGCCGCATCTGCTCCCACGATAAGACATTCCACTCCCGCACATCCCAGATGTCCCAGTTCTTTAAGGGCCGCAACTTTCCCCCCACAGTGATCGAGAACGCCCTTGACCGCGTCTCCCGTATTTCCCGCAACACATCCCTCACACCCCGCCCCCGCCACAACCGCCCTAAGAGGATCCCCCTCGTTCTCACACACCACCCTACCAACCTCCGGATACAACGCATCATCCTCCGACACTTCCGCCATTTACAATCCGACCCCACCACCCAAGACATTTTTCCATCCCCTCCCCTGTCTGCTTTCCGGAGAGACCACTCTCTCCGTGACTCCCTTGTTCGCTCCACACTGCCCTCCAACCCCACCACACCCGGCACCTTCCCCTGCAACCGCAGGAAATGCTACACTTGTCCCCACACCTCCTCCCTCACCCCTATCCCAGGCCCCAAGATGACATTCCACATTAAGCAGAGGTTCACCTGCACATCTGCCAATGTGGTATACTGCATCCACTGTACCCGGTGCGGCTACCTCTACATTGGGGAAACCAAGCGGAGGCTTGGGGACCGCTTTGCAGAACACCTCCGCTCAGTTCGCAACAAACAACTGCACCTCCCAGTCGCAAACCATTTCCACTCCCCGTCCCATTCTTTAGATGACATGCCCATCATGGGCCTCCTGCACTGCCACAATGATGCCACCCGAAGGTTGCAGGAACAGCAACTCATATTCCGCCTGGGAACCCTGCAGCCATATGGTATCAATGTGGACTTCACCAGTTTCAAAATCTCCCCTTCCCCTACTGTATAGCTAAACCAGCCTAGTTCGTCCCCTCCCCCCACTGCACCACACAACCGGCCCAGCTCTTCCCCCCCACCCACTGCATCCCAAAACCAGTCCAACCTGTCTCTGCCTCCCTAACCGGTTCTTCCTCTCACCCATCCCTTCCTCCCACACCAAGCCGCACCCCCAGCTACCTACTAACCTCATCCCACCTCCTTGACCTGTCCATCTTCCCTGGACTGACCTATCCCCTCCCTACCTCCCCACCTATACTCTCTCCACCTATCTTCTTTACTCTCCATCTTCGGTCCGCCTCCCCCTCTCTCCCTATTTATTCCAGCTCCCTCTCCCCATCCCCCTCTCTGATGAAGGGTCTAGGCCCGAAACGTCAGCTTTTGTGCTCCTGAGATGCTGCTTGGCCTGCTGTGTTCTTCCAGCCTCTCATTTTATTATCTTGGAATTCTCCAGCATCTGCAGTTCCCATTATCTCTGAAATATCAGCTTGCCTGGTCTTCTGATGCTGCCTGGCCTGCTGTGTTCAGCCAGCACCACACCTGGTTATCCTGACCTAACTAGCCTTTTTTCAGAGCTGAATCAGTCAAGTCCAGGATGCATCCTGGTCAACTTCTTCTGCAGTCTCTCTGCAATCGCATCCTTCCTATGATGTGGCAGACAGAACTGCACGCTGTATTCTAAGATAATGGGGACTGCTGATGCTGGAGAATCCAAGATAACAAAGTGTGAAGCTGGATGAACACCGCAGGCCAAGCAGCATCTCAGGAGCACAAAAGCTGATATTTCGGGCCTAGATCCTTCATCAGAGAGGGTCTAGACCCTCTCTGATGAAGGGTCTAGGCCAGAAACGTCAGCTTTTGTGCTTCTGAGATGCTGCTTGGTCTGCTGTGTTCATCCAGCTTCACACTTTGTTATCTTGCACACAGTATTCTAGTTGTGATCTTACTAACATTATATACAGTTCCATCATAATCTATTTACTACATTCAGTGCCTTGACTAATAATGGCAAGTATCCCATCTGCCTTCTTAAGTACCTCTCTACCTGCCCTGCTGCCTTCCAGAATCCATGGACATGCATAAATTATGCTTTGTATTTCCTAGGATCCTACCGTTCAATGTATACTCCTTTGCCTTTTAGTCCTCCAAAAAGGTTTCACCTTACACTTTTTAGAAATAACTTCCATTTCCTACTGTTAAGTCCATCTGGCCAGTCAGTCTAAATTATCCAATAGCCTCCTCTTTTTTTTTTGTTTCTCTAGTAATGTAATAGTAGCCCTTCCAAAGATTTAAGAAATACTCTCTGATTGACTAATCCATGAAGACGTGTGATACATTAATAGATCTAACTGATGTCATATTTTCAACTTCAAAGAACAAAGAAAATTACACCACAGGAACAGGCCCTTTGGCCCTCCAAGCCTGTGCCGATCCAGATCCTCTATCTAAACCTATTGCCTATTTTCCAAGGACCTGCATTCCTCTGCTCCATGCCCCTTCATGCATTTGTCTAGATACATCTTAAATAATGCTATCGTGCCTGCCTCTGCCACCTCTACTGTCAAAGCGTTCCAGGCACCCACCACCATCTACGTAAAGAACGTTCCACGCATATCTCCCTTAAACTTTTCCCCTCTGACCTTGAAATTGTGACACCTCGTAATTGAGTCCCCCACTCTAGGAAAAGGCTTCTTGCTATCCACCCTGTCTATACCCCTCATGATTTTGTAGACCTCAATCAGGTCCCCCCTCAACCTTCGTCTTTCTAATGTAAATAATCCTAATCTACACAACCCCTCTTCATAGCTAGTGCCCTCCATACCAGGCAACGTCCTGGCAAACCTCCTCTGCACCCTCTCCAAAGCATCCTTTTGGTAATGTGGTGACCAGAACTGTACGCGGTACTCCAAATGTGGTCGATTCAAAGTCCGAAACAACTGTAACATGACCTGCCAACTCTTGCACTCAATACCCCCTCCGATGAATGAAAGCATTCTGTATGCCTTCTTGACCACTCTATCCACCTGCATTGCCACCATCAGGGAACAGTAGACCTGATCACCCAGATCTCTCTGGGTATCAATTTTCCCCAGGGCTTTTTCATTTACTGTATGGTTCACTCTTGAATTGGATCTTCCAAAATGAATCACCTCACATTTGCCCATATTGAACTCCCTCTGCCATTTCTCTGCCCAAGTCTCCAATCTATCTGTGTTCTGCTGCATTCTCCAACAGTCCCTTTCACTATCTGCTACTCTACCAATCTTAGCGTCATCTTCAAACTTGCTAATCAGACCATATATACCTTCCTCTCGATCATTTATGTACATCACAAACAACAGTGGTCCCAACCCAATTCCCTGTGGAACACCACTGGTCACAGTTCTCCATTTTGAGAAAGTCCCTTCCACTACAACTCTCTTTCTCCTGTTGCCCAGCCAGTTCGCTATCCATCGAGCTCGCACACCCTGAATCCCATGTGACTTCACTTTCACCATCAGCCTACCATGGAGAACCTTATCAAACGCCTTACTGAAGTCCATGTATGTGACATCTGCAGCTGTTCCTCATCAATCAATTTTGTCACTTCCTCAATGAATTCTATCAAGTTGGTAAGATATGACCTTCCCTGCTCAAAACCATGCTGCCTATCACTAATAAGCCCATTTTCTTCCAAATGTAAATAGCTCTTATCCCTCATATCTTCTCCAGCAGCTTCCCAACCACTGATGTCAGGCTCACCAGTCTATGATTACCTGGATTATCTTTGCTACCCTTCTTCAACAAGGGGACAACATTATCAATTCTCCAGTCCTCCGGGGTCTCAGCCGTGCTCAAGGATGCTGCAAAGATATCTATTAAGGCCCCAGCTATTTCCTCTCTCGCTTCCCTCAATAACCTGGGATAGACCCCATCCATACCTGGGGACTTGTCCACCCTGATGCCTTTTAGAATACCCAACACCTCTGTCCACCTTATGCAGATTTGACCTAGATAAATCAAACATCTATCTCTAGCCTCAACACCTGTCATGTCCCTCACCTCGGTGAACAACGACACAAAGT
This sequence comes from Stegostoma tigrinum, assembly GCF_030684315.1. Lineage (NCBI taxonomy): Eukaryota > Metazoa > Chordata > Chondrichthyes > Orectolobiformes > Stegostomatidae > Stegostoma > Stegostoma tigrinum. The sequence goes on along the minus strand of NC_081354.1, from coordinate 90,507,817 downwards.
ACTCATTAAGAATCTCACTCATTTTCTCTGACTCCTCGCATAACTTCCCTCCTTTGTCCTTGAGTGTGCTAACCCTTTCTCTTGTTCCCCTCTTGCTCTTTATGTACAAATACAAGGCTTTGGGATTTTCCTTAACCCTGTTTGCTAAAGATATTTTGTGACCCCTTTTAGCTCTCTTAATTCCTCATTTCAGATTGGTCCAACTTTCCCGATATTCTTCCAAAGCTTTGACTTTTTTCAGTAGCCTTGACCTTTCATATGCTTCCTTTTTCTTCTTTGCTAGTCTCACAATTTCACCCGTCATCCATGGTTCCCTAATCTTGCCCTTTCTATCCCTCATTTTCACAGGGGCATGTCTGTCTACACGCTAATCAACCTCTCCTTAAAAGCTTCCCACATATCAAATGTAGATTTACCCTCAAACAGCTGCTCCCAATCCACATTCCCCCCTCCTGCCAAATTTTGCTATAGTTGGCCTTCCCCCAATTGAGGACTCTTCCTTTTAGGACCACTCTCACCTTTGTTCATGAGTACTATAAAACTGATGGAATTGAGATCACTATTCCCAAAGTAACCCCCTACTGAAACTTCAATCACCTGGCTCGGCTCATTCCCCAACACCAGGTCCAGTATGGCCCCTTCCGAGTTGGACTATTTACATACTGCTCTATAATACCCACCTGAAAGCTCCTTACAAATACTCTCCATATCAACCCCTAACACTAAGAGAGCCCCAGTCGATGTTGGGAAAATTAAAATCTCCCATCACCACTACTCTGTTGCTCCTACGTCTTTCCATAATCTGTCTACATATTTGTACCTCTATCTCACGCTCACTGGTGGGAGGCCTGTCCTACAACCCCAACATTGTTAACACCCCCTTCCTATTTTTGACCTCTTCCCATATTGCCTCACTGATGGAGTCCTCCACAGTGCCCTCCTTCAACACAGTTGTGATATCCTCTTTGACCAGTATTGCAGCTCCTCCACCCCTTTTACATCCCTCTCTATCCCACCTGAAGCATCTAAATCCTGGGATATTAAGTTGCCAATCTTGCCCTTCCCTCAACCAAGTCTCAGTAATAGCAATAACATCATACTCCCAGGTACCAATCCAAGCCCTAAGTTCATCTGCCTTACCTACTACACTTCTCGCATTAAAACAAATGCACCTCAGACCACCTGTCCCTTTGCATTCATCATCTGCTCTCTGCCTACTCTTCCCCTTAGTCACACTGCCTTCAGTATCTAGTTCCTTACAGGCTTTAGTTACTAACTCCTAACTGTCCACTAACCTCCTCATTTGGTTCCCATCCTCCTGCCACATTCGTTTAAACCCTCCTCAACAGTGTCAGCAAAAGCACCCCCTAGGACATTGCTTCCAGTTCTGCCCAGGTATAGCGCATCCAATTTGTAATAGCCTCACCTCCCCCAGAACAAAAATATTGAACATCTGCCCCTACACCTCCCCTCTCACTTTCATCCAAGGCCCCAAGCAATCCTTCCAGGTTTGGCAGAGATTCACCTGCGCTTCATCCAGCCTGATCTACTCTATCCATTGCTCCCAACGTGGTCACCTCTATATCGGGGAGACCAAATGCAGACTCGGGGATTGGTTCATAGACCATCCATGCTCTGTAGGCACCAACGAACCTCACCTTCTGGCTGCCATCTATTTTAATTCCGGCTCCGACTCCCCTGACAACATGTCCCTCTTTGACCTCCACCACTGTCAGAGTGAGGCCAAACGTAAGCTGAAAGAACAACACCAGATATTTCACCATGGGAGTTTACAGCCCAATGGCCTTAAAATTGACATCACCAGCTTCAAAATCCCTCCACCCCAAGCTTTACCTATATCTAACCTTACCCCTCCTCCTCGCATCCCTGATCTGACCCAACCTGTCCATGTTCCTACTCACTTATCCACTCAACCCTTCGCACAGATGAATCACAATAACCCCTCATGTACATCCGCCTATCTCCATCCCACCTACACTTACCCCAGGCTCACCTCCTCCCTCTATTGATTTCAGGGCTCCCCTACCCCTCTCCAGTATTGACGAAGGGTTTTGGCCTGAAACGTTGACTTTCCTGCTCCTTGGATACTGACTGGCCTGCTGTTATTTTCCAGCTCCATCTCTATTAAGCATGAATTAATTGCATCATTACACTTTGATTGGCTTTTACAGTCAAATTCCAATGATTCATATCCTTGACCTCACATCTCAATGTTTGCTTCATTAGTGAAGTTCCCAATAAATCAGCCTTAAAGTCATTTGCTATCTGATTGTTCTTTTGCTGTGTGTGGAAACAGTTTATGTTATCTATATCTTTTATAGGTAAGACTAATAAAGAAAATCTCTCCAAATTGTTATACAGAGTCTGTTAAAGTTGAAAGGATTATACAATTGCAAACTTAAACGCATTGTTACAAAGCTAACTCTATATTTTTATTCAGTTGCTACACTTTTAAATGCATTAAAACACACCAGTACAAGGACAAAGCTAGGTTATGATTTCTCTTTAAGTGCTGATGAGCCGGGAGTACACTGTCTCTCTGATTTTGCAACCTTGGAAGTCTGAATCTAAGCTACACATAAGCTACTCAGAACCCCTTCAACCCTACAGCTGTAACTCTAAAATATTAATTTGTAGTTTTCATACTGCTCATAATACCATGATGCATTTTTTTTGTCAAATGAAGCTGAACAGATTTATGCAACGTTACAGTGCCAAGATCTCCATTGGCTATGCTTAAACAGTTTAGTATGGACTAATCAATGAATAGGCTTTAATCATATGATTATAACTAAACTAAGTCAATCATAAAATATCAGTTTTTCTACTAATACTGCAAGTAGTAATGTTGTTTTAAAACACAAAATTAATCAAAACTACAGCAAATGTATGTTAAAAGTGCATTTTTAAGATTGGGAGAAAAATGTAATCATTTCAAAGAGGAACCTCAAATTCCATTCACTAGGAACTGTAATACCACACTGAATTCCACTTTCTCACCAGCAAATCATATCATTGGGGCACTGCAGCTGCAGGTGCTCATTCTAAATATTTAAGTCATTCAAAGTCTTGATAAATTAAAGTCCACATACACTCAAAATTGATAGATTTTTACCACCGATAATATTAAGTGAGAAAAGGGAAGAAATCATAGAATGCTAAATTGCATGTTCTTGTGATACCACTGTCATGTAACATTTAAATCACGTTACTCTTTTAAAAAGACCTAAGTAGATTCAAGATGCCATTGAATGTGGCCTTTTAGTCACAGGCAAATTAAAAGCTGTGCAAAAAGCATGCATTAATTAAACATTATTTAAAATATGCGATTCAGAAATCTCGAGAGCCCCTGGAACCATACGCTTCATTTTGTACATTTTAGGAATTACATAATTGGAACATAGAGCATGTAATTATCTAAATAAATTGCTTATACCATGTAAGGCACTTAATGTTTATCTAGCCTTGGAAGTAAGTGACATGGAACAATGTGCATTAGTCTTTTAGTCACTAAAGCTAACAGGAAAGTTAATTCATTTTCTGAAAGTCTGACTTCTAAAGCTATTCTTAGATCGTTGATAAAACTTGTCAACCTCTGATAGAGCTTGGTAGCATACCTGACGGTAGTGTGTTACTCAACATAAAGAGAGACAAATTGGACTAAGGTGTCAAGCTAAATCATTTATGCAGCTCAGTTGGCATTGGAAACTTAAAGGCAAGTCCAGCATGCCAACGTCATAAGGGGAACCAGGTACCTGCCATGCTTTGGGACATCAGTTTATGAGTTGTGTTAAGGTTTTCTTTCCCAATCCCACAAACTCCTGACCAACAGGCAGGAACAAAACCACACTGAGTAATGCATAATCTTATTTGTCCCATAATAAACATCTAGTACGATGTTAATCTACAGGCTGGGTTTTTCAGGGTCCGAAGATCTCCGCTTATTCCTAACTAAAATGTTGGCAGTGGTGAGCACAGCTTTCCCATGATCCTGACAGCTGTCCTGAAGCATTTTAATGCAAGGAACTTCAAGATGAGACTTAGATATCCATAGCTTAGTAGATTAGTCATCTCAGTCTGGGACAGATTTGCAGGGGTTCCTCAGGGTAGTGTCCTATGCTCAATCATCTTCAACTGCTTCTGTTTGCTACAGGAAAACAACACATACGGGCCAAATACTGAACTACAGAAGCAACCATCCCAACACCCACAAACGAAGCTGCATTAGAACATTATTTCAATGAGCCACCACACACTGCAGCACAGAGGAACTACGAAGAGCAGAAGAAAATCACCTATACAGCATATTCAAAAAGAATGGCTACCCAATGAGCACAGTCCGCCAATTTCTCAGCAACAACCCAAACAAACAGTCAAAACGTGCCCAAAAACCATAACTACTCTCCCCTACATCAAAGACATCTTGGAAATGACTGCCAGACTACTCAGACCTCTTGGCATCATGGTAGCTCACAAACCCACCAACACACTAAAACAGCAGCTAATGAACTTAAAAGACCCTATACAGACAACAAGCAAAACGAACGTCATTTACAAAATACCTTGCAAGAACTGTGACAAACACTATGTTGGACAAACAGGCAGAAAGCTGGCCACCAGGATACACGAACATCAACTAGCCACAAAAAGACATACCCACTATCACTTGCATCCTTACATACAGATGAGGAAGGACACCACTTTGATCGGGACAACACACCCATCCTAGGACATGCCAAACAGAGACACGTACGAGATTTCCTAGAAGCATGACATTCCAACTAGAACTCCATCAACAAACACATTGATTTGGAGCCCATCCACCACCCTCTGAGAAAAAGAACAGGAAATGACATCACCAATGCAGGAAATGACATCGACACAGGAAATGACATCACCAACCCAAGAAACCTAAACAGATAAATAGAAAGCGGGACATAACACCAGCGCTTCACTGATGATGTTACCTAGAATGGTGATGAAACATCTGAAAACGAACCTTTCAGCCCAACGAGCAAACTTACATCCAGAACCTCAACCTGGGCTACGAATCATCTCAATACTTGCTAAAGCAATAGCTTGACTAACAGTGTGTAACGGTATCCAGGAAGTTAACAAATATTACAATTGAATACTGGGTAAAATTCATTCCAATTTCTATGCCAAAGCATGGGTACCTCCTATCTGACAGTTTCTTTAATCAGGAGGTTAAAGCTGAAGGTAATTCTTTAATTGTAACAAATTACTATTCATCAGTTTAAATTGCTTTAGGTTTAGCTCAGCATTTTTTCAATTATGTTAGCACTGAATCAATATTATGTGATATTTTTAAGGCGAATGCACTGATGAATATAAGATTGCACTACTTCTAATTCAGCTACTTGTTAGTTCACTGAATATACATTTATATTGAAAAATATACATTTTGATACATGAAATGAAAAACAAAACTGTTAATTGAAGTGAAGAAGTTGTTTCTTTTCTGTTTTTAAATTATAGTAATTGTAATTAAGTCATTTAAATTGATTATAGCTATGGACTAGCCAGTGATTAAATACTAAACATCGGTTAGGTTGTATAATATACAATCAGGTGTAACTAATTCATGCAAATTGAAAAAAAAAGTCAGGTTGCATACTTCAAATAGAATTTGATAACTCTAGGTGGCTTGGCAGATGACCTATTAATCAAAAATAAGGAGTGTGGTTGTACAATTCATAAGGTAGTTTTAGAGAACAACAAACATTCCATCAACATCTCAAACAAGCATTTTTTTCCAAAATTATCATGTGCCTCAAGTAGACAGTCTTAAACTAGAACTCCACATTTCCATGTACTTCTTTGAGATTTCCTCTTTCATATAATATGCCATTTTTTAAAATCAAATTCTTGTTAGTTTCCACACTCATTACCCATTCTATTGTTTGAATGAAAATAGCCACTCTCATTTTACTATTATATATCCTTCTAATAACGGAGGATAAAAGCTTTGACAATTTTAGGATGGATGGAGTTGGAAGAGGATGGAAGGAGAAAGTGTATAGCACTGAAAATCTGCACAGGACTCATGTTATGGGAATAATCCCTTCCTATTTGCATCCAACATTTATCGCAATAGACCCTGGGCAGGTATGACCTCCCCATGATAACCCTTCTGTCCTTCCTTCTTTCCCTTCCAGCAGCTTGTCCTGCTTGGTATCATTCACACTGATCATTCTCATGATGCATTCAGTGTTATTTGTGGGCAGAAAGATGCTCTACATCGTCGAGGTCAAACGCAAACTCTCCGACACTTCCTCCTACCACCCCCTTGATCATGACCCCACCCCCGAGCACCAAACCATCATCACCAACACCATTCATGACATCATCAGCTCAGGGGACCTCCCACCCACAGCCTCCAACCTTATTATTCCCCAACCCCGCACGGCCCGTTTCTATCTCCTTCCCAAAATCCACAAACCTGCCTGCCCTGGTCGACCCATTGTCTCAGCCTGTTCCTGCCCCACCAAACTCATCTCCACCTATCTGGACTCCATTTTCTCCACTTTGGTCCAGGAGCTCCCCACCTACGTCCGTGACACCAGCCACGCCCTCCACCTCCTCCAGAACTTCCAATTCCCTGGCCCCCAACACCTCATTTTCACCATGGACGTCCAGTCCCTATACACTTGTATTCCTCATGCAGATGGCCTCAAGGACCTCCGCTTCTTCCTGTCCCGCAGGCCCGAACAATTCCCCTCCACTGACACCCTCATCCACCTAGCCGAACTCGTCCTCACCCTCAACCACTTCTCTTTCGATTCCTCCCACTTCCTACAGACAAAGGGGATGGCCATGGGCCCCAGCTATGCCTGCCTCTTTGTAGGTTACGTGGAACAGTCCCTCTTCCGCACCTACACAGGCCCCAAACCCCACCTCTTCCTCCGTTACATTGATGACTGTATCGGCGCCGCCTCTTGCTCCCCAGAGGAGCTCGAACAGTTCATCCACTTCACCAACACCTTCCACCCCAACCTTCAGTTCACCTGGGCCATCTCCAGCACATCCCTCACCTTCCTGGACCTATCAGTCTCCGACTCAGGCAACCAGCTTGTAACTGATGTCCATTTCAAGCCCACCGACTCCCACAGCTACCTAGAATACACCTCCACCCACCCACCCTCCTGCAAAAATTCCATCCCCTATTTCCAATTCCTCCGCCTCCGCCTCCGCCGCATCTGCTCCCACGATGAGGCATTCCACTCCCGCACATCCCAGATGTCCAAGTTCTTCAAGGACCGCAACTTTCCCCCCACAGTGGTCGAGAACACCCTTGACCGCGTCTCCCGCATTTCCCGCCACACATCCCTCACACCCCGCCCCTGCCACAACCGCCCCAAGAGGGTCCCCCTCGTTCTCACACACCTCCCCACCAACCTCCGGATACAATGCATCATCCTCCGACACTTCCGCCATCTACAATCCGACCTCACCACACAAGACATTTTTCCATCCCCTCCCCTGTCTGCTTTCCGGAGAGACCACTCTCTCCGTGACTCCCTTGTTTGCTCCACACTGCCCTCCAACCCCACCACACCCGGCACCTTCCCCTGCAACCACAGGAAATGCTACACTTGCCCCCACACCTCCTCCCTCACCCCTATTCCAGGCCCCAAGATGACTTTCCATATTAAGCAGAGGTTCACCTGCACATCTGCCAATGTGTTATACTATATCCATTGTACCCGCTGTGTCTTCCTCTACATTGGGGAAACCAAGCGGAGGCTTGGGGACCACTTCGCAGAAGACCTCCGCTCGGTTCGCAATAAACAACTGCACCTCCCAGTCGCAAACCATTTCCACTCCCCGTCCCATTCTTTAGATGACATGTCCATCATGGGCCTCCTGCAGTGCCACAATGACGCCACCCGAAGGTTGCAGGAACAGCAACTCATATTCCGCTTGGGAACCCTCCAGCCCAATGGTATCAATGTGGACTTCACAAGCTTCAAAATCTCCCCTTCCCCCATCGCATCCCAAAACCAGCCCAGTTCATCCCCTCCCCCCACTGCACCACACAACCAGCCCAGCTCTTCCCCTCCCCCCACTGCATCCCAAAACCACCCCAGCCTGTCTCTGCCTCCCTAACTTGTTCTTCCTCTCACCCATCCCTTCCTCCCACCCCAAGCCGCACCTCCATCTCCTACCTACTAACCTCATCCCACCTCCTTGACCTGTCCGTCTTCCCTGGACTGACCTATCCCCTCCCTACCTCCCCACCTATACTCTCCTCTCCACCGATCTTCTTTTCCCTCCATCTTCGGTCCGCCTCCCCCTCTGTCCGTATTTATTCCAGAACCGTCACCCCATCCCCCTCTCTGATGGAGGGTCTAGGCCCAAAACGTCAGCTTTTGTGCTCCTGAGATGCTGCTTGGCCTGCTGTGTTCATCCAGCTTCACACTTTATTATCTTGGATTCTCCAGCATCTGCCGTTCCCATTATCACTGTTGTCAACAATCATCTTTTCTTGACTGACACTAAGGGTCGATTTAGTTTAGAGTGGCAAAGAGACAGCTGCTAATCAGATTCGTAACAGAGAGCATCTTGTCTCAACAAGGTATATCACTGAATTCTCTGGAGTTTTCATTTGTCCCCATTTCACCCCAAATCCCTGAGAATTTCACAATTCTTCTAGACCACGTTCTCTTTGCTCTTTGAAATTTGCTGATCTTTTGCTTGATAGCCATTGACACTGATTCTAATTTCACTATGATACAGATCTCGACATTCTCAGGTTTATAAATTGCCTCTCTACCAGAAGAAATTTTACATCTTAGATGTCCTTTTCAGAGGGCAGTGCTCCTTCTAAACTATCTGGTTGTTCCAATACATTATCCGGATGTCTTTAATCTCGGGAGTGACACCTGAGTTTTGGTGACTGGTGAAAAGGTCAGGCGTTGGGCACCAGAGCAGTTGATCAACATGTGCAAAAACCAAGGAGGTGCCAGAGACTAAGTCCAGGAAGACTAAGGCATGGATCAGAAATGGAGAGCTTACTGGACATGGCAGGACTCGTGGTCTGAGGTATATTTGTTTTAACGCAATGAGTATGACAAGTATAGCAGGTGAATTTAGAGTTTGGATTAATACATATAACTATGATGTTGTAGCTATTACAGAGACTTGTTTGAGAGATGGACAAGACTGGCAACTTAACACTCTGGGATTTAGATGTTTTAGGCGAGGTAAAGAGGGATCTAAAAGAGATAGGGGAGTTACTTTACTGATCATGGAGAATATTCACAGCTGCACTGATGGAGACACCTTGGAGGACTCATTCAACAAGGCCATATGTTCAAGAATAGGAACGGTGCAATCATTTTGATGAGTTTGTACCACAGGCCCCCCAACAACTGGTGGGATGTAAAGAAATAAATATGTGGACAGATTATAGAAAGATGTAACTACAGTGCAGCTGTTGTGGTGGTTGATTTTAACTTCCCTCTATTCATGCCGGGGACTTGAATGGAGGTGGTGGGGGGAGAGGGTAGTTTGTTAGATATGTCCGGGACAGCTACTTGAAACAACATGTAAATAGTCCAAGTGGGGAATGGGCCATTCGAGCCCTGGTACTGGGAATGAGCCTGGCCAGGTGATCAATGTTTCAATTGGGAAGCATTTCAGAAACACTAACCATAATTCTGTAAGTTTTAAGTTACTCATGGAGAAGGATGAGAGTAGTCATCAGTTAAAAGTTCTAAATTGGGGAAGGCTAACTGTTATAATTTTAGGCAGGAATTAGGGAATGTAAATTGGGAATTTATAGGTAAGTCCACTTCTGGCCCATAGGACTCTTTTAAAAGCCAGTTGATTGGAGTTCAAGACCTGCATGACTCTATGAAAATGAAGGATAAGGATGGCAAGATTCAGGAAACTTAGATGAGAAGAGAAATTGAGGGTTTATCAAGAAGAAGGAGACATATGTAATGTTTAGGAAACTGAAGATGGAGAGTGCCCTCAAAGAATTCAAAGATAGCAAAAAGAAACTCAAACAAGAAATTAGGAGGGCTAAAAGGGGCCATGATATGTCTTTGGCAAACAGGCTTATGGAAAATCCCAAAGTATTTTGCCAGATATAAGGAGAAAGAGGTAAAAGGTAGGTCCACTCAGGGACAAAGGAAGGAATTTGTACATGGAGCGTCAGTCATACACCTACTACGTCAGTGGTAGAATAATTATTGAAGAAGGTATTTAGGGATAGGATTTACTCACATTTGGAAAAATAAGGACTATTAGCAAGATGCAACATGGTTTTGGGCAGGGAAGGTTGTGCCTCACAAGCTTCAGTGAGTTTTTTGAGGAAGTCACAAATAAGACAGATGACAGCAGGGCAGCAGATGTTGCCTCTTTGGGCTTTAGCAAAGGGTTTTGATATTGTCCATCATGGTACGGGTGATGCAAAAGGTGAAGTCACATGGGATCTGCGTTGACCTGGTAAGAACTGGCTTAAGTCTTATAAGACAGAGTGTAGCAGTGGAAGGATGTCTCTCAGGCTGGGGAGCTGTGACCAATGGTGTACCATGTGAATCAGTGCTGAGACCCTTGGTGTCTGTAATATATGAAAATGATTTGGAGGAGAATGTAACTGACCTCATTTGTAAGTTTGCAGATAACACAAAGCTTGGGGGAGCTGTAGACATTGAGGAGGATTGTCAGAGGATAGAGTGGATTATAGATAGGCTGGAAACTTAGGCAGAGAAATGGCAGATGGAGTTTAACTCAGACAAATGAGAGGTGATGCATTTTGGAAGGTGGGAAGTAACATCAACATAAGGAGGGATCTAGGCTTACAGGTACAGGGCTCCCTGAAATCAGTGACTCGAGTGGACAGGGTGGTCAAGAGGGCATATGGTATGCTTGCCTTCATTGGTTGGGGCAAAAATTGGCATGTCATGTTGCAGCTATTTAGAACTTTAGTTAGGCCACATTAAACTATACTGTTTTTTTGTTCTGAATGTGTTTCACAGAGGGAAAGGGAACCTTCCTTGTAGAATTGGGTAATTGCCTAATAATAAATGGGGAGATTTAAGTTCATGATAGGTGGCAATTGCTTAGAGGAAACAAATACTTACTTCTTTACACTATCCTGGACTCCTAAGGCAGAAGATTTCTTATTTTTAACTATGTCCTGAATATACAGATGTAGATTCAGCTTCCAAAGTGCCATATGTAACTGATTTATATATTGTGCAAGCAACGCATTTATTCTCTATCACTGATCTATCATTAGTTTAAGTGTGCAAACGCTTTGCTTCAGCTGGTTGATTCATAGAATCCTGACAGTGTGGAAACAGGCCCTTCAGCCCAACAAGTCCACACTGATCCCTCACAGCATCTCACCTAGACCCATTCTCCTATTACCCACCTAATCTACACATCCCTAAACACCACGTGCATGGCCAATCCACCTAGCCTGCACATCTTTGGACTGTGGGAGGAAACTGGAGCGCCCGAAGGAAACCTACGCAGACACAGGGAGAGCATGCAAACTCAGCACAGGCAGTCGCCCAAGGGTGGAATTGAACCCGGGTCCCTGGCGCTGTGAGGCAGCAGTGCTAACACTGAGCCATGATGCCACCCCTTTTTTTAATTTTGGGGGTTTTTTTTGGCAAGATTCATTGGTACGTTTTTTCACTCTCCCTTGTCACTGTGCTAGTGTTTTCGATACTTTCTCAGCCTCAGTCATGGTACTTAAGGATTGTTGTTAGAATTATCTCCGTCACTGATAATAGCCATTCTGCTTTAGAAGGTGAGTAATTGACATGCTGTTGCATGCCGTGCTGTTACATCCTCTTATCCAAAATTCAAATTCTAATAATAAATTTGCTCTGCAGATACTGCTTCTCCCAGAATAACTTCAGTTAATGATTTCTCAGTGAACTGGAATGGGTTGTATAGCTCATTCTTGTTGTTAGTATTGGCTACTGCAAGCAAAATTTGCCAGTGCCTGTCATCTGAAATTTCTTCAATGATTTTAGGAATGGAAAATCATTTCTACCAGTCCTGTACAGTTGCAGATTACCTTCCTGTTGACAGAATGAATGTCTGTTTGTGGCAAAATACTTGTGGCAAGAACTGTTCTGAAGAATGGTCGCTGACTTTGAAATGCTTGTTCTGCTTTCTGTCTGCAGATGCTGCCAGACCTGATAATTTTCTCCAGCATTTGAAGCTGGACTCCAGTCGGCTCTGTCTGACTTGTGGTTTCATTGCAGCTGAATTTTGTCGTAGATGACAGCTTTGTCCTCTCCATGTCCTCATCCTTCTCCTCAGAAGACTTCTCCTGTCCACTACTTCCTAAACATCTATCACATTGCCCAGTTACCTATTCCAAATGTGCAGAGCACAGCACAGCAGGATGATGTGGCACAGTATGTTCAGGCTATATTGGAGACCCCTGCCCCAGGCTGGTCCAAGTAGTGCAACTACATTTGCAGTGGACCTTATTGCCTGTCTCCTCACAGCCCTAGTCAAGGCATGGGCACCACTTCAGCTGCACTTTACATCAGTCAGGAGTTGTGCAATGGCATGTTGAGTCATGGCTGTCTCCCAGTAGCCAGCCTTGTAAGGCACCAAGACTCTTAAGTGTACCAGGTACAGAAGATTGCTCCAGGATGTAACAGTAACCGTAACTGCTAGGGTAGTGGGCACACACCTCCAAGAAGTGGTGATCACAGATCACTTGGGCATTAATTGAATGGAGCACTTTCCTGTTGCTGAATTCTACAGAGTTGTGATACCTCCAGTACCACATTTGGGCAGGATTACTGGGGGAGACCAGCTCTGTTCCTGAATCCAACTGCCCATTCTGCAGCTTTTGCCTTGACATCTGGAAACGAAATGAACTAGTGTGATTTTGAACTGATAACACTGCCCTGATGCAACTGTCCGTGAGCTACTGAAGGATCCCACTTGGATCACCAGGTGCTCCCTGCAAGGAGATAACACAGTGTGGAGCTGAATGAACACAGAGGCCAGGGAGCATCAGAGGAGCAGAAAACTTGACAATTCGGGTCGGGACACTTCAGGGGAGGTGGGCTCTGAAATAAATTGAGAAAGCAGGAGTGGGGCTGGGGAAGGTAAGCGGGATGGTGATAGGTGATTGCAGGTAGGCAGTGGAGGGAATTGCTCATTGAGGTGGGAAGAGCGGATATGTGGGAGAGAAGGCAGACAGATCAATGAGGCAGGGATGAAGATGGAGGATTGGTCATGGGATGAGGCCAGGGCTGAGGAGATTTTGAAGCTAGTAAAGTCCACATTGAGACCATTGAGTTGTAGGCTCCCAAGGCAGAAGGAGCCAGTCACCCAAAAATCCAACACTACAGTAATCTTCTCAGCCACTGGGAAAGGATGGCCTTTCACTCCTGCAACTTCCAGGTCCTGCTCCAGTATCTGACTCAGTCCCATCACTATGTCTCGGAAGCCTGCTTGGGCACTGTGCCTCACTCATCCCTAGGAAATGGAGTGCGGAGTGAAAATCTCTGGACCTCCTGTGTACCCGATGAATCTGTGGAACCACATGGCAGCAACGTCTCTCTCAGTTGGGTGCTCTTTATGCTCCACATCAGCCTATTACTGCACCTGGGCTTCTTATAACCCTGCTCGTCCTGCTTCGAACATAGCACTCTTACATTGGCAGCCACAGTGACCAATATCCCATTCGTGACAGGTTCCAGGACTCAAAGTAGAAAGTGCTTAAATTGGGCACATTATTGAGATGCCTGTTTTTCCATTTGCAAGTACCAGTGGCCGATAGCAAATCTTCTTTGCCTAGCATCTTGATGGCTAAGTTTCCTCAACGTGCATACACATGAAATGGGCAATATAATGATTGCAAATCCAATTCAGCTGCTCTTTGCAAATGATTGGTTAATGTTTTTATTGCTACAATGTACTGATATCCAGCAAAAGTGGATCCTATACTTTCAACAATCAAACTGGCAGTTACTCCAATCTAGTAGCATTTCAGACCTTGAGAAGGGAACTTGATGGTTGGCAATGCACATCGGACTAGATACCATCAGGTAATACCACACTCGGGTTGCCAGGTAAGCCTGCACTACAGTCACCAGGTAGCCCCATGGTAGGATTGCCAGGTAACCCTGCAAAACCTGCATGCACCCTATTACCTCATGCTACTTCGCTAACTCATTCTGACACACCCTCCTAATGAGGAGATACACACACCAGAATGAATTTCATCTACTACTCTCCTCCTTGCCCCCTGAACTGCAGCATTACCCTTTGCTGAAGGCCAGCCGTTTTCCTTTGTGCTCCTCGTGTGGAGGCCACGGTGCCAGTCACAGCCAATATCACTTTCCCTCCCATAGCCTACCAATGGCCTCGGATGCTGCTCCAAACTACCCTCCCAACCCCCTGCCCCACTGAACCAGAGCTATCCTCCAGCCCCATCATCATCCTTACCCCCACTATTATATCTGCCTCTGCTTTCCCCTCTTCCATTGACTCCCGAACTCCTCTATCACTGATCCCTCTGCTGCACATACAGACCACTCCCCCACCATACCCTCATGAAAATTTGACCAATGAGCACCCATTAAAGTACCAAAAACATCTCCTTGTTCAATTCATCGCAATGTTGTCCCTTACCCCCACAACAGTTCAAAGTTGCTGAGCATGACAAGCAGTCACTCCACATATCTGTGCTGAAGATTCCCTGCAATGGCAGCAATGAGAACGTCTGGCTGAAGTGGTAGTGCAATAAGATACATAACAGGCTTGGAGGCAGCTCTGAACAAAATTGTAAATGTAGCATTGAGTTCATAAAGTAAGGACCAATGCTAAAGGACTTTTACTCAGTTCAAGTTTAGAATCTCAACAACTTTCATTACTTGAGAGAAAGTCACAACTTTACTCACGAATGCTTGCTGGCGGCTTTTACAATGAAAGCTGACGAAAGAGGAGAAATCACAGTCATTTCCACAAAATGCAACAAAGCCACATTTGCATCAAACATGGCTGGTTGTACCATCCATAATGATGGAAACTATCAGTTTCTTGACTGGAATATTTTTCTCAAGCATGTAGCTTTTCAATTTGTCCTAGATATCCTCACTGTTTTTTCCCCTGTTTAAGGGGCAACAGGATGTGAAGAACATCATTAGTTGTTGTGTCCTTCAAACAATGTGCTCAAAAGCAATCATCCAGTCTATGTCTATCATGGATTTGTAGCACTGCAATTAGAAGCATTTGCTGTCCTTTGGGTCCTGCTGTAGTTGCTGAAAGATATTACCAGACGAAGATTCCATTAGTCTTGTTACTATGGGAGCATTAAGTGATTGCTGTACTGGATTGCCATTATTATTTCCTCTTTAATTTTAAAGTCTTTGAGTAAACGGTCAGTGGCACAGTCATTGCTTCCTTAATTACTTCACCATTTGTGAAGGATTTCTTGTGCTATGCCAGATGGTGGCAAACACAAAATGATGCTTCAGTACAGACCTTACCTCTTGCTATTTGCTTAGGAAACAGCATACTGTTGAGCTTTCAAAACAGTCTTCACCTTGTCAACTCTCTTTGTCAGCAGCATGCTGCTCAAGAAAAACTGTCCTTGAATTTACATTGCACCATTATGGCATGATAGTTGATTGAATACTTTAATGTCTTTCATTCACTCCTTTACTGTTACATTTTACGCTACTAGTAATCCAAAATTTATCTATCAATCTCTGCCTAAAACCTACTCAAAGACTGAGTCTCCATAGACTGCAGTGTAGAAAATTCCAAAGTTTACCACCTTCTGAGTAAAATATAAAGTAAAAAGGAAATAACATTGGTGAATAGAAATTCCTTTCCCCGTTCATGTGCGGTGAGGGAACATGGGCAGGCAGTGAGATTGCTTGTCAGAGACACTGCATTCCACGAGTCCATTGCAATTTATATATTTGGACTCCATGGCTGTGGATTTTAGCAACCTTAAGAGCTCCATAAAACAGAAAACACTTGAATGATTTTAACTTTCTGATGCCTCAATCAAGCAGTAACTGACCTGAAAGTAGTTAATGATCTCTTCAAATATCACATATCAGATGAATCCTTCTTCCTGCTAATTGGTTAGCCATGCCTAATTAAGAAAAGATGTTCATTGGAGCATTGGGTTTCTGCCACCTCCAGGATAAATGTCAGGAACTGTGCAGTGCAGATGTGGGTTGACACTGCTTGTCTGGGTCCACAACAGGCTTTTAAATATGATGCTGGTACCCAGGATGCTAGTTCTTCAGTAGATATTGCTGAGAGGTGAGTTGATCTGGAAATGGTGCATGATAAGATGGTAGTGGAAATTGAGACTTCAGGTTTTATTGTCATGTGTACTGAAATACAGAATTTTAAATATGTATCATGTTGCCACATATGGCACCATCTTGTGTACCAAGGTACTGAGGTTTAAAAAAAATGCTTGGGCACAAAGTAGTAAGAGAAATGAGAGTTAAAAAGTTAGGCATTACTTCATAGAATAGTAAAGAAATAGATAATAATTTACCTTAAAGTCTTTAGTAGTTTATACAAGGAAAATAAAGGAATAAATTAAAAGTTCAACAGTCTTTGAGTTGCCTGCATAGCTTGCTGTGCTGTCCTCAAAAGATGCCGCCACAGATACCATCACCGCTGCTATTGAAACTGACACCTCTCCGATCTCCCTGTCTGCCTCAGGAACATGCTCAGGCAGGATCCACTCTCACACTGAGCCAAGACATGGCCATGATCTGCTTCTGATGTGAGAGTCACAGTATGCATATGGCAGACAATTAACTGAGTGAGTTTGATAATACACTGCGAAAGAAAACTCAGTGGTCCTTCTGGTTTTAAAAAAAACCTGATGTAACTTGCACTAAGCCAAAACAAAAGCCAAATTCAGTCCTCACCAAAAAATAGTGTCCAGAGCAACTAATAACAGAATTATGCAAGAAGCTTGGGGATGCCATTTTAGTTCTCAATGGCCAGTTGTAGAATCCAAAAAATGTTAAATTTGCAATACCAGAGGCAACATCCCAATAACAAATGTTGAATGTATTGTTGTATTCTTATAATTGTACACCCCAAAAAAGTACATTCTAGGTCAGTTTGAGAATAAACTGTCCCAATAAATAATGAATGTAATTCTATACATCATATGTAGCCATTGCTACAGCTATAGATGCCTATAGGAGAGAGTCATAATACTGTATGTGAGCTTAATTACTCATATGAAAAATGCTTGTCTGGTGTTTTAACTGAAGCTTTTACTCCTTTATATTATCTGTGTTATTCCCATCATTAAGATAGTGGAAAAGACACTTCAAAATATGCTAAAATTTATAAGATAATATTCATGTGAACTAATTTCAAGCTCCATAATTTCTTTCCCCTAGCACATACCTCAAATCTTTTGACCTTTTCTGACTCTCAAGATCAACTGAGATCAAAATATTTTAAGAATAATCCTTATAATCCCAATTTCTGAATGATTTAACATGTGTTTATATATTGTTAATGACTAAATATTTTCAGTGAATTTATTTCTCTTTCATAATGTAACAGATCTTGTTTGTTTGAAGTAAATAATAAATCACATTTAATCCTTATTGAATTGACTGGTTATTAGCACTCACTTGAGTGAAGGACCATCAATGAAAGAAGTGATCAAATGCATCGTAGTTAGAAGAAGTTAGAGCACAATAAATCCATGAATATTAATCATTGCAACAAAACACACCAACCTTTAACTTTAAACAAAGGTGACATTACTTTAAGCCTTTCCTCTCTGAAGCAATCTGTGTCCATGCTCAGTAACTAGGTACTTGAAAAGTTGACATTGGGCTAAATCAAGGTGCTAAGAAAACAGTAAATTTGTCTTCAT
This sequence comes from Stegostoma tigrinum, assembly GCF_030684315.1. Classification (NCBI taxonomy): domain Eukaryota; kingdom Metazoa; phylum Chordata; class Chondrichthyes; order Orectolobiformes; family Stegostomatidae; genus Stegostoma; species Stegostoma tigrinum. The sequence goes on along the minus strand of NC_081354.1, from coordinate 90,489,900 downwards.
ACTTAAACCATTTTGCTTGTTGGACAGCAATCAACAGAAATCTACTTATCATCTTCAATTTCTCTGGCCTTTATCATGCCTCATGGATAACTATTTCTGTAATAACCATTATAAAATGGCCACTTGCTTTTTTAATAATAATTTGAAACCATGGCTGAACCTCATGCCAGTTTCATCAAATTTCATGAATTTCAAGAAGCCCAGAAAGATCTTAAGGAATGCAAGATGCAACAACTCATAAATACCTCCATCCCTCTGGAACCTTCCTCCACATAATTTCCCTCTGACACCATCCCCTCTTCTCACCCCATTCCCTGCCATGTACTTACGATCCCTTCTGACCTTCCACTCTGTGATGATGAACATTCAGTACTCAGCAAAGGACATAGTTCACCTTCCTGCACCCCCACCACAACGAATTTTGGGCACAATATGACTTTGAACGCTTCTTCCATTGCCTTCACCTCCGTGCCCATTTCTTGAACAGCAGCAATGAACACTGTTTAAGCTAAACAACACAACCAAAGACAAGCCAAATCTCATTCAATTGCACTTCACCTGAGGAAGAGACAATGCTCCAAAAGCTTGTCATTTAAAATAAACCTGTTGGACTGTAACCTGGTGTCGTCTAACTTCTGACTGAATTGATTGAGGCATTTTGCAGTGCATAAGATTGCAGCTACTGTTGCCAATATATTAGCAGTCAATGAAATTAACAAATAATCCTAATGAGCATCACTTTGAAAGTTTATCAGCAGAGTAAAATATATTCTATAAAAACATGTTGGGTTATCGATCTATCTATTTATGGATTATACATTTAGATGTAGCACAGCTCTCTCTTCAATTGCTGGGAAAAATGTTAACAGCTATTGGTAGAAACAGTTAACATAATTTTCTTTATGTGAAAAATGTGAAGCCAAACTGATTGTAATTTTGCCGTGAGCTTCATCAATATGGTTATGAAGGTTTTTGTTTCCAATATTTCTGGCAAATTCATAAAAGAGGCAGTTAAAATGTCAAAAGAAAGACTTGCCAGAAATGCAAGGAGAATGTCTCTACTTAGTGATTCTTTGGTGATCAATTGAGTAAAGAAAGCACACGCTAAAAGATGAACGGAGGCTTCAAGAGGTAGTTAATTATGGTTCTTAAACCAATCTTTACTTTAATAACTCTTGCCAAGGTTTCACAATTATTTCATGGGTCTCCCTTTGATTTGTATCCACCTCAGGCTTTCTTTCAATTCCTATATTTAAAAAATACAATTTCCAAACTTAAAATAATATACTGACGTACATATTTGTAATATTTTAGTGTCAATCACTAGCTGTAAACATTGCTGTACCTTTACCTGACACACCAATATTTATGTTATCGCCCTTAACATAAGAGCTCATGTTATAGTGAAAGATCAAACTGATGATAATGACAGCTTACTGTTATATACAAACCAATATCGCCTGGCTGGAATTAGATGATTCACTCTCAAAGGGTAGCCAGGGGTGTTCAAGTTGCCATAGTCTTACCAGACCATAGGGCTGCTGTCTCATAATAGAGAGGTCACTGATGGTGAATTAACCTGAGGGCCACCATACCTCAGGTGAGGGGAAGGGTTGAGAAAAAGTCTTTCATTGTGACCTTCGCCCATGATGGGAATAGGGCCCATGCTGTGGGCATCATATTTCTTCTCAAACAAACTGCCCAATCAACTGAGCTTAACCAACTCCCACAAAGGATAGAATGTTTCACCTGTGTGTCAGACTTCAAGTGATCCAAGGTGAGATGGAGCCAGAGACATTTATACAAACAGGTTACATATCATGTGTGATACAGTGATAACACCCAGAGCATGTCAGTTAAATTTATGCAGACATACCAACTGTGGGATGTAACATAGAAACATGTCATCATTACATATACAATTCATTTATTATATTCACATTTCTGCCAGTCTCAAATGAATATTTAACATTCCAGAACGTGACCACGGACATAAATCTTCAAAATGAGTGCACTGATTTCTTGAACAAAAACAAAGTTGCTGGAAAAGCCTGGCAGCATCTGTGAAGGAAAAAAATAGAGTTAACATTTCAGGTCTGGTGACCCTGCCTCAGAATCAATTTCTTGCCTGTGTGGGATTTTGTATTATGATTATCCTTGCTAACTCACTCTCAAATGCTGTATGTTTACTATACTGCATTCCATTCACTCGTACATAAAATCTCAATTTATGGTACATTTTACTCTTTCAAGGTAAACCATATGAAAACATTCCTTCCAACCCCTTACTGTTTCTTCACACCTTTCAGGAGACAGAGAGTAGTAGTAGAAGGGAGTCTCTCAAATTGGAGACCTGTGGTGTTCCAGAGGGATCCGTGCCAGAACCACTGTTGTTTGTCATATATGTAAATGATTTGGAGGAAGGTGTAGGTGGTCTGATCAGCAAGTTTGCAGATGACACTAAGATTGGTGGAGTAGCAGATAGTGAAGGGGACTGTCAGAGATTACAGCAGAATATAGGTAGGCTGGAGAGTTGGGCAGATAAACGGCAGATGGAGTTCAATCCGGGCAAATGCAAGGTGATGCATTTTGAAAGAACAAATTCAAGGGCGAACTATACAGTAAATGGAAAAGTCCTAGGGAAAATTGATGAACAGAAAGATCTGGGTGTTCAGGTCCATTGTTCCCTGAAGGTGACAACGCAGGTCAATAGGGTGGTCAAGAAGGCATAGGGCATGCTTTCCTTCATTGGACGGGGTATTGAGTACAAGAGTTGGCAGGTCATGTTGCAGTTGTATAGGACTTTGGTTCGGCCACATTTGGAGTACTGTGTACAGTTCTGGTCGGCACATTACCAAAGGGATGTGGATGCTTTGGAGAGGGTGCAGAGGAGGTTTGCCAGGATGTTGCCTGGTATGGAGGGTGCTAGCTATGAAGAGAGGTTGAGTAGTTTAGGATTATTTTCATTAGAAAGATGGAGATTGAGGGGGGATCTGATTTGAGGTCTACAAAATCATGAGGGGTACAGACAGGGTGGATAGCAAAAAGCTTTTTTCCAGAGTGGGGGACTCAGTTACTAGGGGTCATGAATTCAAAGTGAGAGGAGGAAAGTTTATCGGAGATATGTGTGGAAGGCTCTTTACACAGAGGGTTGTGGGTGCCTGGAACACATTGCCAGTGGAGGTGGTAGACGCAGACACGTTAGCATCTTTTAAGATATATTTGGACAGGTACATGGATGGGCAGGGTGCAAATGGACACAGACTGTTAGAAAATAGATGACATGTTAGACAGAGGATCTTGATCGGCACAGGCTTGGAGGGCTGAAGGGCCTGATCCTGTGCTGTAATTTTCTTTGTTCTTTGATCTTTTTGTTCTTTCAATTCTCATCAACCTGGTGCTGCAAACAGCATTTAGACCTGTTTCTGTATCAAAGGCTACACCTGAATAAGTGTTAATACTGTAACCTACTCAGAACAATGCCATTCCTGCCATCATGTCTCTAACTCACTCAAAACTATGGAAAGATTATAGTATTAATTTGCCTATAACTATCTCTCCAGACCTTAATAGATTACAAGACATCAGTTTTCTCTACTAGCATGTCCCTATGGTCTAATGTTCTTTATTTCGTTGCAATTTCCTTATATATTACCTATTTCTATAACACAGTACTACTTTATTTTTAAACTTTTATTCAGGACTTCCATCTTGTATGGATTTTTATTTTTGAAATGCACATTAAATAGAGTTGCTACCTCCTTTATGAAACTTATTATTCAAACAGCGGTTCTGTGAAACTGCATGAATGAAGCTGCAAAACTATCAAAACCAGCAATAGGAAATGAAATCTCGCAACCAAGTTGCAGGAGATCAATTTAATATCCTCTATATTTTTATTTAGTACTCCTATAATTTCTCACTTACTTAAGCCTATGTCTAGCATTCTTTCTAACATTACTAACTTTAAAGACAAAAGCACTAACACCTCTTAATTGTGCAAGGTCAGACCGGATAGACATTCCAATCCCATCAGGAGTAACAACCAATATTTAGCAACTGCTTAAATATCTCCTGCTTCCCTAAGACAGCTGTCATGCAAACTTGTGTACAATAGATGCAACTATGCGCCACCATCCTGCTAAAAATTTAATGTATGTAAAAGCTGTGCATAGAAGAGGTTGCTGTAAAACTGTACTTAGGATTTCATCGTTGCTTTGAATTGCGCCACTGCGGATGCTCAGTCAAGAGGCAATTTTCGTCACTCACCGATCTCTGTTGTTATTAAGCACGACTCCACATCTGGCAAAAAATTGGGGATGGAAGTGAAAAAACAGAAAAAAGAACCTTGTTGCAACTTGATGTGCTATTTTAGTTGTGAATGACTGAGAAGGTGGACAGGGCCTCCAGTTTAGAGTCAAAATCTCTTGCGCCTAATTTTCCCCAGCCATTCTAAAAAGGGTTGTTGTTTTTCTGACATCTTGAATATTTTAAAAAAACGCCCAATTGAGAACTCCAGTCAAATGTATGTTACCAAGTGGGCAAAGATTACATTGTCAGTGTTCTGTTCTGTGAATTTATCTCTCCTAATCAATTGTACATAATGAAACTGCTTATAGTGGCCCAAGGGAGGAGTTTTTTCTGAGTTTCCACGGGACCAAAAGGACCATTTTAGGATCAGCAAAAACACTATAGACCACTGACTTAAAGGGTGTGCTCACTTTACTCTAGATCTCCTCATTATCCCCGAAAGGAACTTTTAAAGGCTGACGTCACTGCTTCTGGCCCAATATTCAATAATCCTGATGCCAAGTTGCACTGGGATGACTGATTACTATTTATAGCTCATCTGCTTTTGGAGATGAGATCCGAGGTCATATTTGAAGTAGGCCTCAAACTAATCTCCTCAGTGTATGCCCACACCGCACTAAGCATTCCATAACAGCTCCTGGACCCATTTGAATGTGATCTTCCAGGCTGTTTCATGCTAAGTTGAACTCAGACAGACACAGGCACACAAAATTTACTTTTGAATCTAAGTTTGTACCTCTACATCCTGGTAACCTCATGATCTTTGTGACAATAATTAATAGAGAATGAACCTTTAAAATGTCTGAAGTACATCAGTATAATTTGTCATTGTGTCATAACCTGCTGAGTATAGAAATTTCTATATTTAACAAGCATGCTAATATTTAAGTTAGTTTGTTCCCAACATTTGTGCATGAAGAACCACTGAGCTCTCATTGCTAATAAAAGGAACAATGGGAAAGCGAACCCTTCAGGACAATAGATAACATAGTGCAGAGCTTAAGGAACACAGCAGGCCAGGCAGCATCAAAAGAGTAGGAAAGTTGACATTTCAGGTCAGGACTCTCATTCTGAAGCAGGTTCCTGACCCGAAACGTCAAATTTCCTGCTCCTCTGATGCTGCTTAGCCTGCTGTGTTCCTTCAGCTCCAAACTATGTTGTCTCTGACTCCAGCATCAGCAGTTCTTACGATCTCTACACCCCCATTAGGACAATGTTCACTTCAGCCACAAGAACTTTGTTCTTCAGAATCATCATCATCTTCATTGATTCTTTGTGACAAATAAACTGCTTTTAAAATACACAAATTAAAAGTTTAAAATGGAAGCATGCAAAGAAAACTCTTTCCGGAGGCATGCAAGTTATAATCTCAAGTGGGAGGGCTCTTTAATGTAGAATCTGTTTGATAGAAGGCAGATGTATTTCACAATTCTAGACTCCAGTAACTAAAGTAAAATGAGTTGCTGTAATTTTCTTTAATACAAACCTAAACTGGGATTAATACTCAACAACAAAACAAAATCATCTCAAACTCCATGAGACCTTCACTTCAGATCTAACAACCAGTGGGTTGTGGAAGTGGCTCCACAAATATCACCTTATTTGTGGAGGAGCACAATACACCAGTGCAAACTATAAGCCTGAAGCATTTGTGTCTATCTTGATCCAATTGTGCTGAGTGGATTATTCAGGTGTCCAGCATCACCGATCCCAATCCAGACCCAATTCAACTCACTCCACATGCTGTTAAGAAACAGCAAAGGCATTGGATACTGCTTAAATTATAGGCCCTGACAACATTCCAGAAATATGCTGAAGACATATGATCCAGATATATCTGTGCCCTTAACCAGGATAACAAATAAATACTGGACTAATCTCAATTTCCAAAGAACAGGAATAACTAACAAAGAGAAATTAATGGTCTGAAATAACTGCACAGAGGCCAGTATCCCCCATCAAATATATCTAGACAGTGCTTGGGCTCTGACTAGCTAGTTCAGAGCTCCTGGAAGGAGGAGAGTCTATGAATCTCCTGTTTATGTCTGTCAGCCATGTCTCCCTGCTTGGTTAGGGTTAACAACCCCAATCAAGGATCTCATTGCCAATGAGATATGCCCAGGTTCCAATCACTACAGGCGCATACTTAATTAAGGATCCAGCTCTACTTAATTCAACTATAACTATTCAAATAACATATACAATTCTATTTTAAAATCCAAATAATAGAAGATTCAAGAAATCAGAGCTCTATAGATCTAACTTGTCATCAGCAAGGGAGATTTTTTCAGAATTAATGCATCTAGTCTTTCCATGGATGGTTGGAAAGATTCAGAACATTCTTGAAGACAAACTCAAGTTCAAAATTAACTTCAGAATTAACAGACTGCAATCCAGGTTATATAGACTGCAATTCCCAGAACCTAGTGTGACTTTTCCAAAGTGCATTGTCTGTGATGCCTATCAGGTCAGTCGCCACTTTGACACCAATTAAAGAATTTGGGAAGGACTTTATGGCAAGAAAAGTGCAATATCATTGATGCAATACCTGTGAATGGATGTAACTATGAAGCCAATTACAGTTAGGCACCAGCAACATTATTGTTACATTCAGCAAAGTGCACGAAACCAGCAAAATCTCTCGTAGATGAGATTTGTCACAATCTGCCCAAAAGCTGCCTCGCTTCTCTGGATATCTGCAAGGGTTGTGCACTAAGGGACATTGCACACATACACCCAGGATATTTGATCAAGTCAGGCTCCAGAATAAAACACCACAAATACTGTGAGCAAGAAAAGAGGTAAGAAGGTAAATTTCGAACACATTGTAGATTTTCAAAATCAGCCAAACAAAGGACAAGTGTCAAAAGATAGCCAGGCTTTCTACATTGTTAACATTGCATGCCATGTTGATGGGGATGTCAACAATAAATGTGTCTTAAAAACACAGGACAACACTCTCAAAAAGCTAAAATCAGAATGTGAGCCAGATCCCTCCACCAAGGGGAAATGTTTCTTCCCGTCTACTCTGTCTATGCCTTGATAATTTTATTAATCTCAGTCACATCCCACTCAGTCACCTCTTGAAAAGAAACTCAATACATCCAATTTCTCTTCAAAACTAAAACTCTCAAGACTGGGCAACGTTCTGGTATTTTGCCACTTCACCGTCTCCAACGTAATTGCCTCTTTCTTGTAGATTCTAGAGCTGCACAAGATTCTAGCTGTGGCCAAACCAATATTTTACACAGTTCCAGCACCACTCCCTGCTGCTAAACTCCATATCTCAGCTAAAAAATGCAAGTATTCCGTATGTCTTCTAAACTTCTGACAAAGATTGCAGAAAGCCACTGCACAGAGGGATTTGGAAGGCCTTGGGCATAAATTTCAACATGCTATCATCCAAATTCAAATGGAAAGGAGTATAAAATTGGGAAGCCTTGCTGAAATGACTCAAGACATTGGTTAGATCACAGCAGGAATATGGTTTTGGGCCAATTACTGAAGGAAAGATGCATTGGGATTAGGGATTGCCCAGAGAAAATCCACAAGGTCAATCCTAGGCACTGCCAACATCATCAAAGACCCAACGCATCCAAGTAATGATCACCTGTTACTGCTTCCATCAGGCAGAAGATACAGAACACACACACCAGTAGGTTCAGGAACAACTTCTTCCCGGCCAGTATCAGACTGATGAATGGATTTTCTAGCCTCGAATAACACTGACCTTGCTAATGTTGATCTTGCCTAGTGCATGCCCTGTGCGCTGTCACCCATATGTCTCTGAGTCTTTTTGATCTTTACACACTTGCTTGCTATAATCTGGTAAAAACATTTTTCTCTCAGAAGGAAAGGATTTCATAGAACGCTTTACCACAAAGGCCTTTTGCGAATGGGTTGGTAAGTATTTTCAGGCTAAGGTAGACATATTTTTAATCAGAAAGAGAGTCAAAGGTTATGAGGAAAAGGCAATGAGGTAGAATTGAGAACAAAAACTTCAATTGTAATCTCATTGAATAGTGGAGAAGTCTGAATGGGCTGAGTGGCCTGTTTCTGCTATTATTCTTATGGCCTGAATGAATCAGTCAAATACCTCAAACATCTGTACCCAGGTGGATTTATTGTGTTTAAACATTTTAGGGATGATGTGGTATTGCATCTCAAACAGCATGCAACCCAATGATTGATCCTCCACCAAAATGCAGTATGTATGTTCAATGAAGTTTTGAGTTGAACTGAATGAAATGGAGAAAAATAATGCAATTTGGAAAGCTGAGTTGTAAATGTTCTGCATCCAGGGATGGCCTGTCAGTTTTAAATGAGTACCTGAGAAGATTAGTTCACTTTAGGTATATAGAGATAATCTAGGTATATTACCACAAGTCAATTTCAAGGGCAAGCAAGTCTTGATGTCTAAGCATTACACCAAGACCAAGTCCACTTTATAGGAAGAATGCTTGGGTATTGAATATACAGGATGACTAGCATATGAGTCTGTGTATTGGCCAATAAAAATCAAGATATTCAAAGACTTGTGAATGTTTGTGTGGGATGCTAAACATACCAACTCCAGCAGCAAAAGGAACCTTTACATCCACATTATGTCCTAACCACTCCTGTTTCAGGAGTGTAATTGTACCAGCATGAAATGCATGAAGAAGATTGTATCTTTGTGATGGATTGTTTCTCCGAATTTCCTAGTTATTGAAGACTCATCAACACAATGGTTATCTCCATAGTTGACTCAAAGCATTATTTTCATTGATTTTGGTTCACCTGAGTACTAATGTCTGACAATTGTAAAGCCCATGCATTTTTATTTTTGTTTAAAATGTGGACTGAAAAGCAAAAGAACCATTTTAAAACCAATGTTTTGAAAGGTAACTAACCTGCCACTTATGACGTTCATTGTGTAAATAGCTGTTAGGCCAAACAGTAATTGAAGTGGTTGCAGATGAATTGAAACCAAAGAGTTCTGTGTACAAATGCAACTACAACAAGACCTTGATTGGTCTCTGGACTGATGGCCATTTATCAATGACAAATGCCTTGCCTACCAAAAATAGTTAGATTGGTCCTTACATCACTGAACAGTTTGGGGCTAGAAATAATTTTGAGATAAATGTTTTGATTTTAATCAACACAGGGCTTTCTTAATGTTCTTAGGTTTACAATGGGTTTTTACTATGAAGAAATAAGAGGTGACTGTAGATACCTGAGATTTCCTTACATGATTACATATCAATTTCCCACTAACTAGGGAGTGTTGCCAAACAAAGACTTAGAGGTACAGGTGCATACTTCCTTAAAAATAGAGTTCAGAGGTTAACAGGGTGGTGAAAAAGTCATTTGGCATGCTTGCCTCCATTGGTGGTAGTATTTATTAGAGGAGTTGGGCTGTCATGTTGCGGTTGTACAGGATGTTGATAAGGCCACTTTTGGAATACGGCATACAATGCTGATGGCCTTCTATGGGGAGGACTTTGTTAAGCTAGAGAGGGTGCAGAAAAGATTTACAACAGTGTCATAAAAGTGTACAGCATGGAAACTTACCCTTTGGTCAACTCGTCCATGCCAACCCAAGCAACCAGGCTGAATAGGCTGGTGTTTTCTCCCTTAAATTATTAGAAACTGTGGGATGACTTTACAGAGGTTTATAAAACCATGAGGGGCATGGATAGGATGAATAGCCAAGGTCTTTTTTCCCAGGGGAAGCGAGTCCAAATCTAAAGGGCATAGGTTCACGGTGAGAGGGGAAAGATTTGGAAAGGACCTGAAGGATGGTTTGTCCATACAGAGGATGATGAGTGTATGGAATGAGTTGCCAGAGAAAGTCGTCGAAGCTAGCACAATTAAAGCATTTAAAAGGCTTCTGGATGGGTATATGAATAAGAAGGGTTCAGAGAGATATAGGCCAAATGCTGGCAAATGGGATAAGGTCAGATTGGGGTATCTGGTCAGCAATGATGAGTTGATCTGTGAGCAAATGCAAGGTTCTGCACTTTGGAAAAAAGAATACAGGCATGGACTATTTTCTGAATGGTGAGAAAATTCATAAAGCAGAAGTACAAAGGGATCTGGGAGTGTTGGTCCAGGATTCTCTAAAAGTTAACTTGCAGGTAGAGTCCATAATTAAGAAAGCGAATGTAATGTTGTTGTTTATCTCAAGAGGGTTGGAATATAAAAGCAGTGATGTGCTTCGGAGACTTTATAAAGCTCTAGTTAGGCGCCATTTTGTCCAATTTTGGGCCCCACACCTCAGGAAGGACATACTGGCTCTGGAGCGTGTCCAGCGGAGATTCACACAGATGATCCCTGGAATGGTAGGTTTAACGTATGATGAACGGCTAACGATCCTGGGATTGTATTCATTAGAGTTTAGAAGGTTGAAGGGAGATCTAATAGAAACGTACAAGATAATGTATGGCTTGGAAAGAGTGGGTGCTGGGAAGTTGTTTCTGTTAAGCGGGGAGACTAGGACCCGTGGGCACAGCCTTAGAATTAGAGGGGGTAAATTTAAAATGGAAATGAGGAGACATTTCTTCAGCCAGAGAGTGGTGGGCCTGTGGAATTCATTGTCACGGAGTGGAGCGGAGGCCGGGACGTTAAATGCCTTCAAAGCAGAGATCGATAAATTCTTGATCTCACAAGGAATCAAGGGCTATGGGGAAAGTGCAGGGAAGTGGAGTTGAAATGCCCATCATCCATGATTTAAATGGTGGAGTGGACTCGATGGGCCGAATGGCCTTACTTTCACTCCTACGTCTTATGTTCTTATGATCTGTTTCCATGCTATATGACTCTATGATTATTGGGAGCCGTTAACACCAACTTAGCAAGGTGAACATCCCTTCCTTATTTCTCAGTTCTACCCATGTAAATTCACTGGGTGAACTCCCAGGGATATCCTCCCTAAGTACACTGTAATGTCATCCCTAACCAAAAACATCATGCCCCCTCCTCTCTTTCCTCCCTTTCTGCCTTTCCTATGGCATCTGTACCATGGATCATTAAGCTGCCAGTCCTGTCCACCCCGAGCCACATTTTTATAAAAATTATGTTATCCAGTCCCATGATTGCAACCATGCCCTAACTTCATTTGCCTTACCTGCCAGGTCTCTTGCACTGAAGTAAATGCAATTTAATTTATCCGACTTAATTCGTTCTCTGTCAAGCTCTTGTCTGTCTAAATTATTCAACTTGATCCCTGATCTACTGAATAAGCAGGGCCTATTCTCTTTGCTCACTGTTGCTTTGGTTCCCACACATCCTTCCCCTTACTAGTTTAAAGCCTTCAAGTGTAGCACTAGCCAATCTCTTCACCAATACATTGGCCCCTTTTCAATTCAAGTGGAACCCATCCCTCTTATATGGGTTATTTCTACCCCTGCCAAGATCCCAATTGTCCAAAAATATGAATCTTTGCCACTTGCCCAGCTCCTCAGCTGCGCATTCATCTCCTCCAAACCTCCTATTCCTTCTCTCACTAGCAAATGACATCAGTCGCAGACTTGATACTAGTATCCTCAAGGGCGTATTTTTTAGTCTCCTGATAGCTTCTTATATTCTTGCTGCAGAACCTTATCCCTTTCCCTATCTATTTCGTTGGTACCAATATAAACAGGACCTCCTGCTGGTCATTTTCCACTTTCAGACTATTCTCAACCTTCCTTGATACACTCATGACCCAGGCACCAGAGAGACAACACACCATCCTGATGTCTTGCCGATGGCTGCAGAAACATCTGTCTACACCGCAGACTGGAGAGTCTCCAATTACAATTGATCGCTTGGAACCTAACACACTCCTTATTACTGTACAGCCAGTCATAGTACCAGAAACCTGGCTGTGAGTGCTATATTCACCTGAGAGGCAATCCACCCTACAGTAGCCGAAACGGCGTACCTGTTTGAGATGGTGATAGCCACAAAAGAATCCTGTTCTACTTGGCTACCTCGCCTACCGTTCTCAGCAGTCAATCATCTACCTAACCGTATTTGTGGTGTCTCCACTTTTCTGAAACTGCGATCCGTCACAACTCCATACTCTTGTAAACTTCTCATTGATCCTGTGATAATGGGAACTGCAGATGCTGGAGAATCCAAGATAACAAAGTGTGGAGCTGGATGAACACAGCAGGACAAGCAGCAGCTCAGGAGCACAAAAGCTGATGTTTCGGGCCTAGACCCTTCATCAGAGATGAAGCAAGACATCGGGATGGTGTGTTGTCTCTCTGGTGCCAGGGCCATGAGTGTATCAAGGAAGGTTGAGAATATTCTGAAAGTGGAAAATGACCAGCAGGAGGTCCTGTTTATTTTGGTACCAACAACATAGGTAGGGAGAGGGATGAGGTTCTGCAGCAAGAATATAAGAAGCTATCAGGAGATTAAGGGTCTGTTGAAGGGTCTAGGCCCGAAACATCTGCTTTTGTGCTCCTGAGATGCTGCTTGGCCTGCTGTGTTCATCCAGCTCCACACTTTGTTCTCATTGATCCTAACTGCTTGTCCAACCGATTCAAGCAATCCAATACGATTTGCAACCAAACACACTTCCTGCAAACGTAGTCTCCAGGAGCATTTAAATTCTCCTTGATCTCCCACATCTGGCAGGAAGAGGACATCACCCGACTAAAAGCCATTTCTGCCCTTTTAACAATGTGCAGACCCTGAAATCACCTGAAACAAACGCAACACAGTTTGCTCAAAAATACAACATTGTTCCTGCTCAAAAACATAGCTATGGGATGTTAATACCAATCCTTAATATTAAGCAGCATAAGAATCATGAGAATCAACTCCTGGATGTGAGCCACTGAGCTGTCTTTGTTTTTTTTTGCATGTAAGGGGCAGCTTGCAAGAGGATTTTAAATTTAATTTTTGAGCTATATGCCAACAGTTTATAACATGTTACCTAGAGCTTGAATACTTGCAATTACATTCATTCTTGGTCCATGCTTTCTTTCAACCTAGGTCTGAAAACTAGGTAAATTGGGGAAATTTGTGGATTTGTTTTAAAATCTTTGAGCTGACCCTAGGAATTGATGGTCTTGATTTCCAGCACATTAACTCAGTGAGTCTGACAATGGAACATATTTCATCACTTGCTAGTAAGTGAAGAATGAGCCTTATTATAGCACCATCTGACTATCCATGCTAAGGTATTCTAGATGAAGAAATGATGCATTCTATCAAATCAACGATCATTCAATGTCACTCAACAAAGCGAGATTACATTGCTGCATTTTTGTGTGGTAGGGTTATGGTTAGGGTTAAACCTCAATGGAGAAGGAATTACCATTACTAGCATAAATTATGCTTGGAAGACAAGCAGAAACAATGTTGCCCAGCAACTAATTATCTAAACATTCCAAGCAAAGGACATTCTTCCTCTAAAACAGAGGAGAATGAAAGAGGTAAGTGATAAGTGGGCTAGTACAGAGCTTCCACAACTGTGCACTGGGCAGACAGTGTGTGTTAAATATACAAATACAAATACTTGAATATTGTCAATGTTTTTTGGAATACACAACTATTGCAGATTTTTGGAGGTCATGGCTGTTCACGATATTACATTGTGAAGAAACAGAAGCCAATTCAGACCAATGTGTGTTACATCAATCACACACACAGCACGAGGAAGAACATTCATCATAATGATTGCAAACGGTACTGGATGCCAGCAACCAACAACAAGATAATCAGCAGAGGACAATATGTACCCCTTCAGACATGTACAAGATCACCAGATCAAGATGAATTGCCAAACATCCAAAATGTCACATCAAAGTTTGAAATGCTAGCTTCGTAAACGCTGTTTTACCTGGTTGTAAAATTATGCAATTGACAACATATGCCTATCTACAATTATGTATAGTTGTTTCATGTAAGTTTTTACTTTCAGAGAAAGGTGAACATAGTATTATATTTAGTTCAGTCGGGTCAGTGTCTTAAGTGATAGAGGGTATTTTTTTTTAATAGAATCCCTACAGTGTGGAAACAAGCCCTTTGACCCAAAAAGTTCACACCAACCCTCACAGCGTCCCACCCAGACCCATCCCACTATAAGTCACCTAATCTACACAATCCTGAACACTATGGGCAATGTAGCATGGCCAATCCCTAGCCACATCTTTGGGCTGTGGAAGGAAACTGGAGAACCCAGAGGAAACCCACACAGACATGGGGAGAATGTGCAAACTTCACACACAGGCAGTCCTCGAGGGTAGAATTGAACCTGATTTCCTGGCTCTGTGAGGCAGCAGTGTTAACCACTGAGCCACCACGTTATGTTACTTTGTTTGACTTTGAGTAGCATCAGGTTTTATTGCAGGGGTTCTCACTGTGAGGCTTACTGAGATTACTCATCATATCTTTCTAAACTTGCGTAAAGATTTTCCAATCCCCTTGTTACTCACTAATCTTTGCAACTTTATATCCATTTACTTTCAATTTAATATCCTCCTTTCTGTCTTTTGTTATCCATGCTGACTTCTCCCTTTTCCTACAGTCCTTCTTTCACTTTGGTGTATACTTCTGCTGAGCACTGTGAAAAATCGATTTGCAGATCCCCTGTTGTTCCTCAATGGTCCCACCATATAGTCTTTGCTCCCAGTCTACCTTAGTCAACTAGTTTAAAGTCCACCAAAGTATTGGGTTCTGGCTGAAACACCATTGCACTAAGAAGCATTGCAGGTAAGGAAAGGAAAGGCATGGCATGCCATAGCATGGATGATGCAATTAAGCACTGAGTGAGTAAGTGCTAAGAAAGCAAGCAGGCTGCCTGAGATGTAGCTTCCTCCAGGCTGTGAGCAGATGTTTGCCCTGTGCTCTCAATGTTCCTGCAGCAGCACCAGTGGCCAGTGTGCCTGGTAATGGGCCGCATGGGCCCCAGCTATGCCTGTCTCTTTGTAGGTTACGTGGAACAGTCCCTCTTCTGCACCTACACAGGCCCCAAACCCCACCTCTTCCTCCGTTACATTGATGACTGTATCGGCTCCGCCTCTTGCTCCCCAGAGGAGCTCGAACAGTTCATCCACTTCACCAACACCTTCCACCCCAACCTTCAGTTCACCTGGGCCATCTCCAGAACATCCCTCACCTTCCTGGACCTCTCAGTCTCCATTTCAGGCAACCAGTTTGTAACTGATGTCCGTTTCAAGCCCACCGCCTCCCACAGCTACCTAGAATACAACTCCTCCCACCCACCCTCCTGCAAAAATTCCATCCCCTATTCCCAATTCCTCCGTCTCTGCCGCATCTACTCCCACGATGAGGCATTCCACTCCTGCACATCCCAGATGTCCCAGTTCTTCAAGGACCGCAACTTTCCCCCCACAGTGGTCGAGAACACCCTTGACCGCGTCTCCCGCATTTCCCGCCACACATCCCTCACACCCCGCCCCCGCCACAACCACCCAAAGAGGATCCCCCTCGTTCTCACACACCACCCCACCAACCTCCGGATACAACGCATCATCCTCCGTCACTTCCGCCATCGACAATCCGACCCCAACACCCAAGACATTTTTCCATCCCCACCCTTGTCTGCTTTCTGGAGACACCACTCTCTCCATGACTCCCTTGTTCACTCCACACTGCCCTCCAACCCCACCACACCCGGCACCTTCCCCTGCAACCGCAGGAAGTGCTACACTTACCCCCACACCACCTCCCTCACCCCTATCCCAGGCCCCAAGATGACTTTCCATATTAAGCAGAGGTTCACCTGCACATCTGCCAAAGTGGTATACTGCATTCATTGTACCCGCTGTGGCTTCCTCTACATTGGGGAAACCACGCGGAGGCTTGGGGACAGCTTTGCAGAACACCTCCGCTCGGTTTGCAATAAACAACTGCACCTCCAGTCGCAAACCATTTCCACCCCCCCCCTCCCATTCTTTAGATGACATGTCCATCATGGGCCTCCTGTAGTGCCACAATGATGCCACCCGAAGGTTGCAGGAACAGCAACTCATATTCCACTTGGTAACCCTGCAGCCCAATGGTATCCAATGTGGACTTCACCAGCTTCAAAATCTCCCCTTCCCCCACCGCATCCCAAAACCAGCCCAGTTCATCCCCTCCCCCCACTGCACCACACAACCAGCCCAGCTCTTCCCCTCCACCCACTCCATCCCAAAACCAGTCCAGCCTGTCTCTGCCTCCCTAACCTGTTCTTCCTTTCACCCATCCCTTCCTCCCACCCCAAGCCGCACTTCCATCTCCTACCTACTAACCTCATCCCAACTCCTTGACCTGTCCGTCTTCCCTGGACTGACCTATCCTCTCCCTACCTCCCCACCTAAACTCTCCTCTCCACCTATCTTCTTTTCTCTCCATCTTCGGTCCGCCTCCCCCTCTCTCCCTATTTATTCCAAAACCCTCACCCCATCCGACTCTCTGAAGGGTCTAGGCCCGAAACGTCAGCTTTTGTGCTCCTGAGATGCTGCTTGGCCTGCTGTGTTCATCCAGCTTCACACTTTATTATTTGCCTGGTAATGTAAGCTGGTACTTCCTTCATCATGTTTATTTTTTCTGGTTTTTGGAAATTATGAAATATACTCACCTGGAATGAAGAAGTTCCATAATATCCTAGTGGCTGATACAAATGTATTCTATTGGTAAGGACTTATTGTTCCTCGTAACCCTACATATGACAAAAGAGCTTTCAGGATTGAAATAAGTTTTCCATCAGAATATCCTTTCAAACCACCTAAAAATACTTTCAAGACAAAGATCTATCATCCCAACATTGATGAAAAAGGAAAAGGTTGACTCCCAGTCATTCGGCCTGAAAATTGGAGACTAACAACCAAAATAGACTAAGTTATTCAGTCACTCATTGCACTTGTGAATGAAACAACTAGTTGATGATTTTGGATTTCTGAAGGGATGTGAGGAGAATGTAGGAAGGTGGGAGATCTGAATATCTTACTGAATGACAGAACAGGCTCCAAATGCCATATGGTTTACCCTTGCTCCAATTTCTTATAACTTTCTGTTTTTGGTGCAACACAATGTGACTTTATCAAGTTTAATCAGTCGAAGGATCAAGTATGATTTAATTTGCATTTTATTAACCTAACAAAAAAAATCAGACTAATTTACAATATTATTATTCCATTATACAATGTTAATGTGGAAACCGTTGTCACTTATATTGTTAGATCTTAAAATGTGATATTTTTTTTTCTTTTTGAATACAATTATTTGTAGTTACCAAGAACAATAAGGAACACCAGAATTATAATATTTTTATTGTTCAAATCAAATTCTGATGATCATTTGGTGAAACAATGAATTTGCTGCAACCTCACGTAAATTGTACATTTAAGGCCAAGGGCATTTAATTAACATGTTGTTCTCCTGTTGACTTATCAATCAATTTTGGACAGCAATATCAGATTTTTGTTTCCTGTGCAAACATAATGGGTAAATGAGTTCTGTTTTTTAATCATTCTTAGCATAGGTTTCTTTCATTTATCCTCATTAACATCCCCAAAACATCAGTTTTTTTTTAAACAGAACTTGGAATGTAATTGTTATGCCATAAGGGATAATGTTAATGAAATGTGCTAATTAGATATAATTTACATTTGCAAATTTCTGTTTTTGTGAAACCCATTATGTTGTTAGGAATAACATATCAATGACATATGCTAATTGGCCCTATATGGCACATGCAAATTAAATTCATTTGAAAATAGCCTTTCTCTCAAAGACATCAGTTTCAACTCTGCTAAACTTGGAAATTAAAACTTTATTAGTCTATGTTTCAGATTAAAAGAAGAATGTGTAAGTTACTTTATTTACAAATGTGGCACCTTGGTTAAAAATGAAAGAATGTGATTATCCCACAGTGATTTCAAGGTCAGCATTTAGTTCAGATAAAGTGCAGTAAATGAAGCTTGAGTGCTTCAATGTGTTATTTTCCTTAATAATCTGAATTTAAAATATTAATTTGAGATGACTTTTGCATATGATTAATTATTTGTACAGCCTGTATTATAATGACTTTTTTGTGTGGGAGTGTTCCTTACTTAGATTTCGATTCATTTTTGTTATTGCTATGATCGAGTGTGTGACAGCCCAGGGTACCTGTTTAGGGCAAAATGCTGGGGAGAGCTCGTCAATGTAGCCAGACACTTTGTGCAGCAGTAGGTTATAAGATTTGATGTTTCTTTTCTTTCTTGTAAAGATATGGACCACAATTAAAGTGGGAATAGGTTACACATTGAGAATGTTGCTTGAGATTCATTTGGGAATGTGGCTGTAGAGTGAGTGCTGCTTCCTTGAACTCCAGAATCATTTGTACATTTGGTAGAAGCTTGATGACCTTAACATCTATGAAAAGTAAACAGTACTTTCTTTCAAACTCTCATCTGCATTATCGCTACCGATTGTGGCACTCTTGGTTTTATTACCTAAGTGTCAATAATGGAGAAGATGTGGGATTAGACAGATGGAAGTCCAGAGATTCTGCACAAGTCAAGTCCTAGCTTCTGATGCTGTTAACACAAATCTCTAGTTCTCCTCAAAATGTCAATTTTGGCACCATACATACATACCGACAATGGCAGCCAACTCCAAGGACCTGAGACAGATGGCAGTGGTCATAATTAAGTCCAAAGCCATCTTCAGTTCTAATATTTGACAACAAGATTGGAATAGATAGTGTTATACTGACTATTTATATCTTTCTTCCTGTAAGAATATCTTCCTTTGGAGAACCCAGCCAGATGCATCTGAAATTTTGAGTCTGAACGAAATGGTGCCCTCACCAATTCAATCTCTTTTGCAATACATTTATGTCTTCTTTAGGATCCTGTTTTTCGTGCACAGTTGAAAATGTGCATGAAAAGGACACATGTCAGCCAGTTACTGAACCAACATGGATAGTGTACGTTCTTTACCAAAGACAACTTGCTGTTGCAATTTTCAATTATTCTTCTATCTTTGAAAGTGTGCGCACCCTAATTTCCAGGTCTAGGTCAATGCAGAGCTCCCATCTTGTACAACAGATGTGCTACTGATGCACTAGTAGATGATTATGGCAATGCTAATTTAATAATTTGATTGGCAACAATTCTAATTTTGTGCTGCAACTGTGACACAAATTGTCCTTCACTTTATTTGATTTAGTTGTTCAATTGGTCATGTTCTGTTGTGTTGAGTCTGCAGCAGGAAAAGCAAACATAACTTTTGCTGCAACTAGAAAAAAGGAAGCAGCAACTTTTGTTTTCTGCAGGGCCAAGAGCTTGGCAAACAAAAGCAGAAATTGCAGGAGAATCTCAACGGATCGGGCAGGGTCTCTGGAGAGAGAAGCAGAGTTAACATTTTAAGTCCAGTGACCTTTCTTCATGATGATGTAGATTGACCATGCATTGTACACTGTACCTCATTTTCCAACGCAGTCAGTCGAAGCTAAAATCAAAAGAGGGTGCTTAATGGCAGAAGATATAACCCAAAATGCAAATTTCACCCTTGAAAAGTGTAAATCTTGTAATCTCAGCATGTGTTTCATTCACATCAAAGTTAGTTGACACTTAAAAAGAAATTTGATTTGGCAGAATTAAACATTCCTGCAATAATATTAAATAGTCACATTTTCAAATTTTAATGCTTTGATACACACTACAATGTAAAATTATAATTATGAATGTTTAGGTTTTGACAATCCAACTGGGAAATGCTGATCCAAAATATTTTTATTCTCATCTAGTTTCCTTGTTCGTATCTGTCACAGTGAAGTGACGATCCTATTTACAGGAGTATGTCAAAGTTGTCCATGTTACCACTGCACGTTAAATCATCTGTTGTCAAACATTAACTCACTGTTTGCATGTACTGCCTCATTTGATTCATATTTTCCAGCTGAGTAATTTTGCGGTCAACTTAATTCAGCATGTCAGATAATGTTACGAGAAAATTTGACAATGATTGAATCTATTAATCTCGAGATTTTTGACATTTAGGAGGAAGCTTAGGGAAAGTTTAAAAAAAATGCAAGTGAGTTGTGTTTCCTACTAAGTTGGCTTCTTATTATTTGCTAAGCTATTTACTTAATTAATGACAGATGAAACTGTGTAAAGTTATGTAATACAACCTGCAAATAATCAAATACTAAAGTCATCTTTGAAAAATACTTGTTAGGATGGGGAAAATTGGCAAATGATGAAGCAGTCAATTCAATCTAATTAAAGCGATTTTTCAATCCATCCATCTAAATAAATAAGACTACTAATGTAGTCATAGCTCATTTGTAATAGCACTTAGTTCTGGGTTTAAGAGCTTTGTCTTCAATCAGTTCCTGAATCCAGTAAACCTTGCTGTCTTAGAATCTTCCCTCCTCTGGAAACGTATGTTATTTTTGTGCTGAGCAACACCATAGATTTTTGAGAAAATGCTAGCGTGTAGGATTTGTTGATGTAAAAACACATGTTTGTGCTATTCTTTACCAGTTCCTTTCTGTTTGCAGTTTCATGTGGTTACATTGTCCGATTTGCATTTTCAAAATATTTATAAATCTAAAAATGGCACAATAATACAATAATTGCTGATATTTTCATGTCTGCTAATGTGGTGGTCCATTGAAAATTGTGATTCTGTAAACAGAAAAATCAAAGATTTTTCATACATGAAAATAACTATATATGTTCTTTTAAGTGAGAACTAACTGAAAAAAAAATTAATCTAAGAATAGGTAGCTTAGCTATTTATATTGCCACTCATTGTACTCAGAAAAGACTTGATTCCTGTTATTGCAATTTTTCAGGGGAGTCTTTGCTTTTAACTATCTTTGCTCTCTATCTTTGCTAACTCTTCAGCAGAAAATGATAGGCCATAGATTTGGCCATCTGGCCCTCTTCCTGGGAAACTGATCTGGTCCAAAGTTTTACAAGTCCATCATTTAAAAGTACTCTAACAAGTAACATGTTAGCCAGATGCATTTCACCTTTTAACTGCAATCTTTGAACATTGTTGATAATGTGAATAAGACACTAAATAGATATTTAGACTGAAAAGTTTAATAGTTTTGGAGTGCACCATGAATGAAATGAAAGTGCTACAGGTCATAAACCAAAACATATTATCAATTTTGAGTAGTATTTGAGTTTAGATCTAAACTTATTTCACGGCTTTGTACAGACTATGCAACCGATCTGCTAACATAGAATGAGTGCTAATTCCTTTGACTGTAACATCATCAGCCAGCTGGACCTCATCAAATGCATTCTCTGATTGGGCTTGTTGATCTGGTCCATAACAAGGTGAATGTCAGGGATATTCAGCCCCCTGAATACCTGACTTAGTGAGATGCGGTGCTACTGTCAAAGGCCATGCATTGGTAAATAAAAGGTGATTGGTGACGGGATTCCAGGCTCTGAAGAGTTATTTCACTGCTCACTGCAATGGAATCTCCACTGGCTGCTTTCATAGCCTTTCAAAAAATGGTGACAGAGGCACAGGCTCCTGCTGTATTGGCTTTTGAAGGCTCTGTGTTGAAAGCTCAAGATTACAGGGGCTTTTATCCAGCCAGTGATCCTCAGCCTTACTTTGCAGCAATGGAAGCTAACCTTTTGGACTGAACATAAACATACATGGTTGATTGAGAAAAATGAGCAGGACGGCATGATTGAGATAACAGTTTGTGATATGTGAACTCCACATCTTATGAAGATCCAGAATAACAACCTATGACAGACCAATGTAACCTTCCATAACTTACTGCTGAAAAAGACGTAAATGGATTTTTAAGAGCAATTGAGTTGCCATTAGAGTGGCATAAGCATGCTCATGAACATGGGCACAATGCCAGTTATCAGTGGGTAAATCCTGACAGTATATGAGCACCTTGAGATCCTGTATAAGATGTAATGTGATGAAATGTGCAATTAGCTATTCTCACCAGCAATCAATTTTACAGCTAACAGTGAAGAATAAATGGTCTGCCACCTTCAGAGTTTTGCTGCACAGATGCAGAGAGGGATAATCATGTGGGGCACAAGAATGGTTCCCTATTACTTTGGCTGATAGTGATTAGCATAGTAACACATCTAGCTGTCTCAAAGATTGTTTCCTTCTAAATAGTTAAAGGGAGGAAATTCTTCAAACTACCTAATGAGAGGGCATGTCTTTTTCTTCCTGGAAGTCTACTATTTCAAACTGTTGGTTTGTTCTCCTCACTAATGTTTTTATGTTTCTCTGTTTGGGAGAACAAAAGAACTCTGCATCTGACCTGTGACACTGTAAATTCTGTTCTGGGGCAGAGTAAGATGGAGATGTGGTGATTTTTTTTTTCCCGAGACGGTTATTAACATTGGATTTCGCCAGCTTTGAATATATTAAAGACTGGACTAAACATACTTTTGAATGCCAAGGGAGTCAAGGGTTCTGTTGGTGTTTGGGTTCAGTGGTGGGACACTAGGAAGTGTTGTTAATTCCACACACACGTTAGCTGTAATCTTATTGAATTGCTGAGGAGGCATGATGGTGAAAATGATTTAATCCTACTCCCATTCTTATTTTAATCATTAGATTCACTATCCATGCACTAATAATTATTAAAAACTGACAACAGTTACCTCACAACCTATAGCTGAAGTTGGACATAACTGAAATTGTTCATAAACATTTACTACCTGAGCTCAGACATTACAAATCTGAGCAAGGCATTCTAACATTCATAGGACACTGGTATTACATTTAAGATATGAGTAGGGAAGGTCAAAAATCGAAACATATCAAATAAAATATGGGTTTTTGAAGATTCTTCTGATTGATGACTTGTAAAATCTGCTCAAACAGATTGAAAAAAGTTCAAATGAAAGGTCACATCCTTAACAGAACTTGTTCCGTTTCCCATTCAATCATTTAAATGGCTGGGAAAATCATGCTGTCAAGGCATGCCATCCTCCTCAGCCCCGTTTTCCTTTATGTAATCAGTGGAGGTGTGTCAGCCATGAATTAGTTGGTAGTACTGTCACATTTTGAGTCACCAGGTTGAGTTCAAGTCAAGAACTGGAACACAAAAATCTAGGTTGATACTCTTCTGTGATAGATGAAATGCTTAAATGTCAGAGTTGCTGTCTTTTGGATAAATTAATCCAAGGACCAAATTTATCTTCTCTGGTGGATGCAAAACATCTCATGGCACTATTTTGAAGGAGGCCAGGGGAGTTATTCCTGGTGTTCAATCAATATTCATCTCTCAACAAACGGATTATCGTGCCATTATCACAATGCTGTTTGTGGGAATTTGAAGTGTGCAAATCAATGACCATGTTTCCTATATTACAACAACAGTAACAATTTGAAAGTATCTTATTGGATGTAAGGCATTGAGAAAATCTTGTGTTTTAAGAAGACATTATGTAAATTCAAACCGCTCCTTATTTGTCCCATTGCTGGAGATTATTTATATCCAAGCAGCATGAGAAAACAAATTGCATGAAGTGATTTTAACTACACTTGGCACTATGGGGCTAAATTGGATAGTTTCCATTGTAATCCTCAATGTCTGATTAACCCATAGCCATTTGATGTAATAAAGGCAGCAAGCAATCATTGTAATGCCTTCTCAGTAACATGAATGTTGTTCACAATCAGCAGTTAACATGCTATGGATTGGTTGCATGCATCAACAGATTGGCCCAAAGTTGTAACGTCCTAAATTATTGAAGCAAACCTAGATGGTTTGAAAGGGTTGCATGGAGCAGGTTTTGGGACAGTATGCAAGAAAAATATATGACCTGAAAAACAGCATATAACAACTCCACAACTTGTAGTAACACAGTATCTAACATAATACATCGCGTAACATTTCACAAGAGCATTATAAAACAACACATGACACCAAGCCAAAACCAGAAATCACCCATCAAAGTCAGCAGGTCTGGCAGCATGAGGGGAGAGAACTCAAAGATAATGTTTTGGGTCTATTGCATTTGTTTTGATGATGCCACCTTCAACAAGGGGGCCTCCAAAATGTTCACCATCTTCCTCAACTGAGAATTTCCCACTATCGTAGTTGACAGAACACTCAGCCTGATCCGATGCATCTTCCATGTCCTTACCCCAACCCTCACATACCAGACTTTGTCATCACATGCTCTGCTTTGACACACAACCCATTGATAGTCACAATTAGCAATGATTCATTCTCCTAGGCTGACCATCATCCACACCTTTGTCTGTTGTTCTCTCTCTTTGGGCTCTATCTCTAACTATTGTATACTCCTTTCCCCTTCCCCGCTCTATCTTTCTGCTTCTAAAAAAAAAAGTGTTCTAGTTGCCATCAGTTCTGAAGGATCACAGGATCTGAAATCTTAACTCTGATTTCTCTCCACTGATGTTGCCAGACCTGCTGAGCATTTTTCTGGCAATTTCTGGTTTTGTTTCTGATGTCCAGCATCTGCAGTTCTTTTTTTTAATTATGACAACAACCCAGGTGACCAAAAGCTGGATCAAAGAGTTAGGGTCTAAGAAATATCTTCAAGGAAGGAATGAAGTGAGGCAGAGAGTTATAGAAACTCAGAGAGGGAATTCCCTAATGGTGCATAGACAGGTGAAGGCTCATCCTGAATTGTTGAGGAATTAAAATCAGAAATGCTTAAGAAGCCAAACTTCGTAGAGCTTAGATATTACAGAAGCTTGTAGGAATGGAAGAAATTACAGATATGGAGGCAATAGATCAGAGAGGTTTGACAACAAGAATGAGAATTTTAAAATCAAGGCATTGCTTTGTTGAGAAACTCAGTATGTCTGCATGTGATGACAAGTTAGCAGGCTGTTAGCTGAACAGGACTGTGTAATAAGGATTCAAGGAGCAGAATTTTACATAAGCCAAATCTGTGGTGGAAAAAGTGTGTGAGGTCAACACACATGCACAGAACAGTTAAGTCTGGAAATGACAAAATCATGGATGAGATTTTCAGCAGCAGCCTTAGAGTTGGGGAAAGGGCAGAAACCAACAAGGCTACAAAAGAAGGAATAGACGGTGTTAGTGACAGTCGCTGATCACTTGGGATGAAATATTTTCCTGGGGTTGCAGGCAACTTTGCTCACCCTCGAATTGTTGCCATGGAGTGGGATGGCATTGGTGGCAAGGGAACAGAGGTTGTAGTGTGGACTAATGCTAATAGGACAAACAGTTAACTCAATGATTAAGGTGAGTACTTTCCTGTCACCCAGCACAAAATGTCAGTCAAGGTGACAACACAGGCCTAAGCGTGACAGGCCACCCATGGGTGAGGAAACCTGCAGAAGGACCTGTACACTGGGTGCTACGCCTTTGTGGCATACTTGCCACCCACAGCACAATTTTACAGGTGACATGGGAATGGTCAAGTGAGTTACCTGCTCATGGCTTAATTGAAGCCTTTATATGGGGAATTAATGCCCAATTAAACATCTCGCCTATCACTGTACCAATATAACAGCTGGCAGTAGAGGTTTGTGCTCAACATACAGCCTAACAGCGGTTCAGAAAAAGATGTTAATGAGGATCAGGAGGAATTTCCTTTCCCAGACGGTTATGTGCCTGTGGAATTTTTTTTGGTAAAGGTCCAGAAAGGTTAGATCCTGAAACAAGCTAAAGTTGAGATAGTGATAATGGGATGTGAGGCTGGATGAACACAGCAGGTCCAGCAGCATCTCAGGAGCACAAAAGCTGACGTTTCGGGTCTAGACCCTTCATCAGAGAGGGGGATAGGGTGAGGGTTCTGGGATAAATAGGGAGAGAGGGGGAGGCAAACCGAAGATGGAGAGAAAAGAAGATAGGTGGTGAGGAGAGTATAGGGGGGAGGGTAGGGAGGGGATAGGTCAGTCCAGTGAAGATGAACAGGTCAAGGAGGTGGGATGAGGTTAGTAGGCAGGAGATGGAGGTGCGGCTTGGGGTCGGAGGAAGGGATGGGTGAGAGGAAGAACAGGTTAGGGAGGCAGAGACAGGCTGGGCTGGTTTTGGGATGCACTGGGGGGAGGGGAAGAGCTGGGCTGGTTTTGGAATGTGGTGGGGGAAGGGGAGATTTTGAAGCTGGTGAAGCCCACATTGACACTATTGGGCTGCAGGGTTCCCAAGCTGAATATGAGTTGCTGTTCCTGCAACCTTCGGGTGGCATCATTGTGGCACTACAGGAGGCCCATGATGGACATGTCATCTAAAGAATGGGAGGGGGAGTGGAAATGGTTTGCGACTGGGAGGTGCAGTTGTTTATTGCGAACCGAGTGGTGGTGTTCTGCAAAGCGGTCCCCAAGCCTCCGCTTGGTTTCCCCAATGTAGAGGAAGCCACAGCGGGTACAATGGATGCAGTATACCACATTGGCAGATGTGCAGGTGAACCTCTGCTTAATATGGAAAGTCATCTTGGGGCCTGGAATAGGGGTGAGGGAGGATGTGTGGGGGCAAGTGTAGCATTTCCTGTGGTTGCAGGGGAAGATGCCGGGTGTGGTGGGGTTGGAGGACAGTGTGGAGTGAACAACGCAGTCATGGAGAGAGTGGTCTCTCCGGAAAGCAGACAAGGGTGGGGATGGAAAAATGTCTTGGGTGGTGGGGTCGGATTGTAGATGGCGGAAGTGTCGGAGGATGATGCATTGTATCCGGAGGTTGGTGGGGCCGTGTGTGAGAACGAGGGGGATCCTCTTTGGGCGGTTGTGGCGGGGGCGGGGTGTGAGGGATGTGTGGCGGGAAATGCGGGAGACGCGGTCAAGGGGATTCTCGACCACTGTGGGGGGGAAAATTGCAGTCCTTGAAGAACTTGGACACCTGGGATGTGCGGGAGTGCAATGCCTCATCGTGGGAGCTGATGCAGTGGAGGCGGAGGAATTGGGAATAGGGGATGGAATTTTTGAAGGAGGGTGGGTGGGAGGAGGTGTATTCTAGGTAGCTGTGGGAGGCGGTGGGCTTGAAATGGACATCAGTTATAAGCTGGTTGCCTGAGATGGAGACTGAGAGGTCCAGGAAGGTGAGGGATGTGCTGGAGATGGCCCAGGTGAACTGAAGGTTGGGGTGGAAGGTGTTGGTGAAGTGGATGAACTGTTTGAGCTCCTCTGGGGAGCAAGAGGCGGCGCCGATACAGTCATCAATGTAACAGAAGAAGTGTTGGAGTTTGGGGCCTGTGTAGGTGCGGAAGAGGGACTGTTCCACGTAACCTACAAAGAGGCAGGCATAGCTGGGGCCCCTGCGGGTGCCCATGGCCACCCCCTTTGTCTGTAGGAAGTGGGAGGAATCGAACGAGAAATTGTTGAGGGTGAGGACGAGTTTGGCTAGGCAGATGAGGGTGTCGGTGGAGCGGGACTGGTTGGGCCTGCGGGACAGGAAGAAGCGGAGGTCCTTGAGGCCATCTGTATGCGGAATACAGGTGTATAGGGACTGGATGTCCATGGTGAAAATGAGGTGTTGGGGGCCAGGGAATTGGAAGTCCTGGAGGAGATGGAGGGCGTGGGTGGTGTCACAGACGTAGGTGGGGAGTTCCTCGACCAAAGGGGAGAAAATGGAGTCCAGATAGGTGGAGATGAGTTCGGTGGGGCAGGAACAGGCTGAGACAATGGGTCGACCAGGGCAGGCAGGTTTGTGGATTTTGGGAAGGAGTTAGAAACGCGCAGTGCGGGGTTGGGGAACAATGAGGTTGGAGGCTGTGGGTGGGAGGTCCCCTGAGGTGATGAGGTCATGATTGGTGTTGGAGATGATGGTTTGGTGCTCGAGGGTGGGGTCATGATCAAGGGGGCGGTAGGAGGAGGTGTCGGAGAGTTGGCGTTTGGCCTCGGCGATGTAGAGGTCAGTGTGCCATACTACCACTGCGCCACCCTTGTCTGCGGGTTTGATGGTGAGGTTGGGGTTGGAGTGGAGGGAGCGGAGGGATACCTGTTCTGCGGGGGAAAGGTTGGAGTGGGTGAGAGGGGTGGAGAGGTTGAGGCGGTTAATGTCTCGACGGCAGTTAGAGATGAAGAGGTCGAGGGAGGCTACGAGGCCTGGGGGTGGTGTCCAGGAGGAGGACTTGTGTTGGAAGCGGGCGAAGGGGTCAGTGGAGGGAGGGTTAGGTTCCCGGTTGAAGAAGTATGCGTGGAGGCGAAGGCGGCAGAAGAACTGCTCTATGTCCAACCGTGGCTGATATTCGTTGATGTGTGGTTGTAGGGGGACAAAGGTGAGCCCCTTGCTTAAGACTGACAGTTCGTCCTCAGTCAGTGGGAGGTCTCGGGGGATGGTGAAGATGCGGCAGGGCTCAGTGTGGCTGTCTTCTCTGGGGTTGCTGGCTGTGGAGGTTGTGGGCGGAGTGATGAGGGCATCGGCCGTGGGCAGGGTTCCGTAGGCGTCGGCTGTGGGTGGGGTTCCGTCAGCGTCGGCTGTGGATGGGGTTCCATCGGCAGTGGGAGGAGCGGGGTGGGCGGCAGCAGCTGCGGTGAGGGTGGTTTGTGTGGTGTTGTGACTGGAAGTGGAGGCAGTGACTGCAGCAGCGGTCCCGGAAACGGTGTGCCCAGCGGAGGCGGATGTGATGTCATCGGTGGGGTCTCCGGCCGTGTCCTCTAGGTCAATGGCGCCGGGTGTGTGGTTGGGGAGGGGCAGGGACAGGCTTGGGATTTGGGAGGCGCAGGAATCCTCTTGTGGGTGGCAGGGGCCAGTGAGTTTGTTGTACTTACAATTTTTGGTGTCCAGTAAAGCTGAGTAAAACTGATCACCTCCTCCCACCCACCCTCCTGCAAAAATTCCATCCCCTATTCCCAATTCCTCCGCCTCCGCCGCATCTGCTCCCACGATGAGGCATTCCACTCCCGCACATCCCAGGTGTCCAACTTCTTCAAGGGCCGCAATTTTCCCCCCACAGTGGTCGAGAATGCCCTTGACCGCGTCTCCCGCATTTCCTGCCACACATCCCTCACACTCCGCCCCCGCCACAACCGGCCAAAGAGGATTCCCCTCGTTCTCACACACGACCCTACCAACCTCCGGATACAACGCATCATCCTCCGACACTTCCGCCATCTACAATCCAACCCCACCAACCAAGACATTTTTCCATCCCACCTTTGTCTGCTTTCCGGAGAGACCACTCTCTCCGTACTCCCTTGTTCGCTCCACACTGCCCTCCAACCCCACCACACCCGGCAACTTCCCCTGCAACCGCAGGAAAGGCTACACTTGCCCCCACACATCCTCCCTCACCCCTATCCCAGGCCCCAAGATGACTTTCCATATTTGGCAGTTGTGCAGGTGAACATCTGCTTATGTGGTATACTGCATCCATTGTACCGGCTGTGGCTTCCTCTACATTGGGGAAACCAAGCGGAGGCTTGGGGACCGCTTTGCAGAACACCTCTGCTCGGTTCGTAATGAACAACTGCATCTCCCAGTCGCAAACCATTTCCACTCCCCCTCCCATTCTTTAGATGACATGTCCATCATGGGCCTCCTGCAGTGCCACAATGATGCCACCCGAAGGTTGCAGGAGCAGCAACTCCTATTCCGCTTGGGAACCCTCCAGCCCAATGGTAACAATGTGGACTTCACCAGCTTCAAAATCTCCCCTTCCCCCACCGCATCCCAAAACCAACCCAGTTCGTTCCCTCCCCCCACTGCACCACACAACCAGCCCAGCTCTTTCCCTCCACCCACTGCATCCCAAAACCAGTCCAGCCTGTCTCTGCCTCCCTAACCTGTTCTTCCTCTCACCCATCCCTTCCTCCCACCCCAAGCCGCACCTCCATCTCCTACCTACTAACCTCATCCCACCTCCTTGACCTGTTCATCTTCCCTGGACTGACCTATCCCCTCCCTACCTCCCCACCTATACTCTCCTTTCCACCTATCTTCTTTTCTCTCCATCTTCGGACCGCCTCCCCCTCTCTCCCTATTTATTCCAGAACCCTCACCCCATCCCCCTCTCTGATGAAGGGTCTAGGCCCGAAACGTCAGCTTTTGTGCTCCTGAGATCCTGCTTGGCCTGCTGTGTTCACCCAGCTTCACACTTTGTTATCAGAGTTGAGATAGACAGATTTTTATTTAGTAAGAAATCAAGGGTCACGTAGAAAAAGCCAGAAAGTGAAACGGATTTGATGGATTGAATGACCGACTTCTGTTCCCATGTCTTATGAACAGAGGAGGCCGAGGCTTGACATTTATACCTGGGTGAGGTGAACGAACCTCAGTATAAAACAAGTCCATATTGTCAGTGGAGAGCCAAACAGTGATCCGATTCCCCAGTTTTCAAACAGACGAGTAACTGGAGGAGCTGAAGATGGGGACAATTGGCCTGTATCCACAGTACATCCCATTAATTCCTACCAATTAGCAATAGGAGCAGGTCACTGTGGAGGTCAAAGCTAGGAGTCTCAACATGAGCACATGTCCACAATAACTCAAGGCATTTTCTCATAAAAACAGCAAGGTCATTGAAGGTATTTTCAAGTTATACTTATTGCCATTGTCAAATCTAGTTGCAACCACTTCTCAATTTATTTTTGCTTTTATATTTCGAGGATGTGGGGGTCACCGCTTGGGCTAGCATTTATTTCTTATCACTGGTTACCCCGAAAGTGATGGTGAGTTTCAATTTCACTTAATCGTCACTAATTCATTACATTCTTACCACTGACCTACCAACACAGTCTTCAGTCAGGGCTCATACCTAATAAGCATTTGCTTGGGCTCCTTTTGTGGTAGTGTTAGGGCTTCCCCTGGACCAGGAGGCCTTCGTTGAAGTCCCACCTGTTCCAGAGGTGTGTAATAACATCTTTGAACAGGTCGATTGGAAAAATAAGTTAACTTAAAAGAAAAACATATTTGCTTCAGTACACACTCAGAATTGCTGGAAGACTCACACTTACACACTTACATCTCACAGCTTGCACACACTGGTAACTATTGAAACAAGATACCAGCTCAGTGAGGCTGCACTACACTGACTGACACCCCTCCCTCTTGAATTATAAACAAGCTGCTCCATAAATAGAGGTAACAGGAACTAACAAACGGAGACCCTGTGACCTATATGCCATCAACTCTGTGCAGGAGATGTTGATGTTAATGCAATGGCCATTGCTGAACTTATGGCAGGCTTTCTTAGCTGCAATCATTGAAGTTTGACAGTATCTACATAACTACTCCTCCCTGTTGTGCCCCCCTGCTCCAATATCCTACACTTAGCTGACCCACGAGCTGAAAATGCCATATACATCGGGATGAAAGCAAGAGGTCTCTTTCTGTCCACAAATCTTTTATATTGCCAATACCAGTGGTCTGCAATCTAGCCAATCGCTGAAGGAAAACCATGATGAGAATGGAAATCATTTCACACACAGCTACCAACTCATTTACAGAAGCTACAAATATCTTTGAAGGCTGGGCCTGTAGTGAGGTGCCAAGCATAAGATCAATGTGTCAGGGGAGAGGATAAGGTTCGTGCAGATACCAGTTTGTTGACAGGCAAGGGTGTACACTTCAGCTATAAGAAGTGAAAGGCAAAATACTATTTAAATAGAGAGAGGGAAGCTGATGTTGTAGTGTTAATGTCACTGGATAGAATAATCCAAAGGGATAAACAGACGCTTTGACAGTATAGAATCTAATACGATCTCAAAAGCTGCTGTATCTTAAATTTAGTTAATCACTCTGATATATAAAACCCATCTCATGACAGTAACATGAATCACTTGCCACAAAAACTCATGTGATGTCCTTTAGGGAAGGAACTTTGCCATCCCTAGCTGTGGGTGAACCCAGGCCATCAAAAATATTCCGCTTGGGAACCCTGCAGCCCAATGGTAACAATGTGGACTTCACCAGCTTCAAAATCTCCCCTTCCCCCACCGCATCCCAAAACCAGCCCAGTTCGTCCCCTCCCCCCCCTGCACCACACAACCAGCCCAGCTCTTCCCCTCCACCCACTGCATCCCAAAACCAGTCCAGCCTGTCTCTGCCTCCCTAACCTGTTCTTCCTCCCACCCATCCCCTCCTCCCCCCACCAAGCCGCACCTCCATCTCCTACCTACTAACCTCAACCCACCTCCTTAACCTGTCCGTCTTCCCTGGACTGACCTTCCCCGCCCTCCCTCCCTCCCCTCCCCTCCCCCCCTCCCTCCCCTCCCCACCCACCTCCCTCCCTCCCCTCCCCTCCCCCCCTCCCTCCCCTCCCCACCCACCTCCCTCCCTCCCCACCCATACTCTCCCTCCCTCCCCACCCATACTCTCCCTCCCTCCCCACCCATACTCTCCCTCCCTCCCCACCCATACTCTCCCTCCCTCCCCACCCATACTCTCCCTCCCTCCCTCCCCACCCATACTCTCCCTCCCTCCCCCCCCACCCATACTCTCCCTCCCTCCCCCCCCACCCATACTCTCCCTCCCTCCCCCCCCACCCATACTCTCCTCTCCACCTATCTTCTTTTCTCTCCACCTTCAGTCCGCCTCCCCCCCCTCCCTATTTATTCCAGAACCCTCTCCCCATCCCCCTCTCTGATGAAGGGTCTAGACCCCAAACGTCAGCTTTTGTGCTCCTGAGATGCTGCTGGGCCTGCTGTGTTCATTCAGCCTCACATTTTATTACCATCAAAAATATTGTTGACTTACAAACAAAGAAAATTACAGCACAGGAACAAATCCGTCAGCCCTCCACCCTTGCACTGACATGCGGCCCCTCCACAAACCACCTTCTGGAAGCAGTGACTGCACTAATGCAAATCTTCCCTGCATCAACCAGTCAGGATCACCACTCTGCTGCCCTCTTCAGGGTGCCTTCTGACAGAGCCTTGCAAGTCACTCAGTTCAAAGAGCATTTAAGGATGGTTAATGTTGGATTAATGAGATTCATGCTCATCATGACCCTATAACTGATCACATGACTGACAGTCAAAGTGAATGAGCGTGTGAAGAGAGAAGTTTTAGGCATTACATTAGAAAGCTGTATTTGAGAACTCTCAATGTCAAGATGTATATGCAGTACATGAGTAGTTGAAGAATTTTACACAGAGATAAGGAGTAGGTAATCCTAGAGACAATGTATGTGCAGGCACCCACAGCCCAAGATACACCAGGTAGGTATTTCAATGTGCAGATAGCAGTGTAGGTTTAAAGCACAATATAAAGCAGGATAAGACCAGAAGACCATAAGACATAGGAGTGGAAGTAAGGCCATTCGGCCCATCAAGTCCACTCCGCCATTTAATCATGGCTGATGGGTATTTCAACTCCACTCCCCTGCACTCTCCCTGTAGCCCTTGATTCCTTGTGAGCAACAAATACTGACCTAATCAGCAACAACCCCATTTCATGAATGAGGAGAGGAAAAATGAGATTCCAGAATCTTAACTGAAGGTTGATAACATCAAATTGATTTTCAATTACAGTCTACATGGCCAGGGCATCACTTAATGTCAAATGGAGCAATTTGAATTGAGCCTTGATAACTGACAGCACTCAATTAAAATTTTGATTGTCCTACTCCCATAGTCAAAGCAATTAAAAGCATTGTGAAGCAATGACAGCTTGTTGAATTTGTAGAAACAGGCATTAAGCATCAAATTGTATCAAAGATAATGGGAACTGCAGATGCTGGAGAATCTGAGATAACAAAGTGTGAAGCTGGATGAACACAGCAGGCCAAGCAGTATCTCAGGAGCACAAAAGCTGACGTTTCGGGCCTTGACCCTTCATCAGAGATGTGTCTAGGCCCGAAACGTCAGCTTTTGTGCTCCCGAGATACAGCCTGGCTTGCTGTGCTCATCCAGCTTCACACTTTATTATTAAGCATCAAATGTTGACTGCTTCTTCCCTCCAAATGTTGCCTGGCTTGCTGTGTTCTTCCAGCCTCCTGTTTGTCTACCAAATGTTTTGGGTGATTATCTTACAATTGCACTGGAAGTACTGAGTTCAAGTCTAGTGTGACCTGGAGGTATGTCATAATTTTTCTGAACAGGTTGATTAGAAATACTTATTTTCAAATGCAGCTCCCTACATGTAATGTCAGCAAAATAAACAGTGGGATTTTCAAAATTTTTCTGAAGAATTTTCCTCATTCCTTCCATTTCAACTGGTATGGTACCCTTCCCTCTGATTATATTCTGATGGCTCTGTACCAACTCTGTGAGGGGCACATCACCAGAGGAGATGAGGGGATGTGGGCTGATGATGAAGAAATAGTTAACAATGCAAGTAATAATACAAATGCAGCCACATTGGAAAAAACGTACAATTGCAAACAAGTTAAATTTGGAAGTATAAAATGAAATTTGTAAGTTAGCAACTCACCAATTTGCCAAGGCTCCCTCAGTAAGACATTCCAAATCCGCAACCAATGCTACATGAAAGGAAAGGGCAACAGAAACATAGGAACATGATCTCCTGAGATAATGGGAACTTCAGATGCTGGAGAATCCCAAGATAATAAAACGTGGGGCTGGATGAACACAGCAGGCCAAGCAGCATCTCAGAAGCACAAAAGCTGACGTTTCGGGCCTAGACCCTTCTAGGCCCGAAACGTCAGCTTTTGTGCTCCTGAGAGGCTGCTTGGCCTGCTGTGTTCATCCAGCCCCACATTTTATTATCTCAACATGATCTCCTGCAAGTTCTCCAACAAGTCACAGACCAAAAAACAGAAAAATGCAAAGAACCACAGATTCTAGAAATCTGACACAAAAACTGAAACTGCCGGAAAAGTTCAGAAGGTCTGGTAACCTCTTTGCAGAAAAAGCAAAGTTAACGCTTTGGATTCAGTCACACTTTCACAGACCATCCTGGCTTATAACAATGGGTGGCATCTTGTAAGGCCCCGAACAATGTAAGAAATCTGAGAGAGTCACATGTAAAGCCAATCAAGGCCTTTCTTGACATTGGGAGAAACTCTAATTTTCTGACAGATTTATGGGCAAAGAGACATGATTCTCACTAGGCAGTGACAAGATGTTTATTAAAGGCCAATGTTTCTTGTTGTCAAACTCATTAAATACAGCTATTCTGTGCTCACAAAATCTCATCTATTACTATGCAGTTTCCTGTGCTGCCAGTTACCACAAGGAAACTGAATGTTAAATATTCCTGACATGAAAGTGTGAGCAACCCTCATGCTTGCTCTACCTGATGGTGTCTGGCAAGAGAAAATAAAACAGAGCTTGTTGTTTTTGAATAGGATGTCTTTAGTGTGCGATCTTTTGCAAAATAAATAGCTAGATTTTGCAAATACCCCTGTATCTTCAGTTTCAAATGGCATGTCTGTTCATCTCCATAGCAACTTACATAGCCATTGGCAATGTGGTAATTTCCCTGTTCTGAGGTTAGAGCTGTGGCTGAAGTTGTGGAGGAATTTCAATGAGAATATCCTAACTTGAACAGATACAATTTCTGAGGATGGACAACTGGATCTGAAACAATGACTCTGTTTTTCTCTCCACAGATGCTGCCAGATCTTCTGAGTTTCTTCAACACTTTCTGTTTTTGTTTCTAATTTCTACCTTCCACAGTTCTTTGTGTTATTTTTACTTTATGGTGTGTGACTTGCTGGGAAAGCTGTAGGAGATCATGTTGCCATGCTCCTACTGCGCTTTCCTTCTGTGTTGTAATGGCTGTGACTGGTTTTCTAATACTAAACTATAAACAGTGTAAAGTCTATATAATTTCCTATATCTTTAGCCTGGTTGGACTTAAAACTTGTTGTGATCAATGGAAGATTGAATGTGGGAGGTCAGTTAGCTTTAGGGTACAGAGAGACACAAACTGCGTGAGTTCAATTTTCACATCAGCCGAGGTTACCATGAAGGGGTCTCCTTCTCAAACTTGCACCTCACCTACGAGCAGGTGACCATCAGTTTATACCATCACCAGATATCTCTCTCCAATGAGAGTAACCATCTGGCCTGGTAGAACTATGTTAACTTTACTTTGTACCTTTACTGGGATTTGTAACAAGAGCTTCAACATGTAGTGAGGCAACTATTATTGATACACTGTGCTGGGAAGACAGATTTGCAAAACTGTCATCTGGAAATTATTTGCTCTCTACTGTCCCACCCCTGACTCCATCTTTGGTTTCAGCAGTTGGGATTTGTAGATCTTTATTCTTGTATGAGTGAAAGCTTGGAGGTTTATTGCTTTTTATAGCTTCTACTTACCCTGTTTTAAAATGGGAATTATCATCTGCTACATGCCATCCAGCAAACTCCACTGTCAGCAAGCAGCCCTTAACGGATACTGTGACAAATGCATGCACAAAGCAATTTTGATCCACAAGAGGACTTTTAGAGGAATGAATGTATGAAACACTGAGTCAAGGAATACTGCCAGGTAAAAGCAGTGGGTGCATTGATAGTAAGAAATTCAAACACTTTAAAACAGCATGAGGTGGTCTTCACTGTAAGGCACCATGGAAAGTACAGTTGGTTCATTTTAGCTTAAATGCCTTAATAAGGTCGTTAAACTTTTCCAGGCAATACATCACTTTGCATGGGGTGCTTGCATTGATGCTATCTGCTCTATCATCTCTTTCCATTATCCTCTGCTGCCGTCCTTGGCTTGCTTTGCCTCTTTGCACTAAACAGAGCCTCCTTGCTTTCCTTGTATCTTTGTATTTTACAGCCGTGAATCAGAACCTAAGGACTGCTTTCCCTCTACAGCAGATTGTGAACTTATAAATCTATTTTAGTGGATACTGGGATCTAAGCTATTCTATAGGCCTACGAATTTCGAAATCAATCAAAAAGAATTATAAAAATATTTACCAAAAGCAGGTTACCATCTCTTAAGTTACCTGTCAGATGGTATAGTCAAAAATGAACCTCTGTTCTTTAGTATCAGAGATAATGGGAACTGCAGATGCTGGAGATTCCAAGATAATAAAATGTGAGGCTGGATGAACACAGCAGGCCAAGCAGCATCTCAGGAGCACAAAAGCTGACGTTTCGGGCCTAGACCCTTCATCAGAGAGGGGGATGGGGGGAGGGAACTGGAATAAATAGGGAGAGAGGGAGAGGCGGACCGAAGATGGAGAGTAAAGAAGATAGGTGGAGAGAGTGTGGGAGGGGATAGGTCAGTCCAGGGAAGATGGACAGGTCAAGGAGGTGGGATGAGGTTAGTAGGTAGCTGGGGGTGCGGCTTGGGGTGGGAGGAAGGGATGGGTGAGAGGAAGAACCGGCTAGGGAGGCAGAGACAGGTTGGACTGGTTTTGGGATGCAGTGGGTGGGGGGGAAGAGCTGGGCTGGTTGAGGGATGCAGTCGGGGAAGGGGAGATTTTGAAACTGGTGAAGTCCACATTGATACCATATGGCTGCAGGGTTCCCAGGCGGAATATGAGTTGCTGTTCCTGCAACCTTCGGGTGGCATCATTGTGGCAGTGCAGGAGGCCCATGATGGACATGTCATCGAGAGAATGGGAGGGGGAGTGGAAATGGTTTGCGACTGGGAGGTGCAGTTGTTTGTTGCGAACTGAGCGGAGGTGTTCTGCAAAGCGGTCCCCAAGCCTCCGCTTGGTTTCCCCAATGTAGAGGAAGCCGCACCGGGTACAGTGGATGCAGTATATCACCTTGGCAGATGTGCAGGTGAACCTCTGCTTGATGTGGAATGTCATCTTGGGGCCTGGGATGGGGGTGAGGGAGGAGGTGTGGGGACAAGTGTAGCATTTCCTGCGGTTGCAGGGGAAGGTGCCGGGTGTGGTGGGGTTGGAGGGCAGTGTGGAGCAAACAAGGGAGTCACGGAGAGAGTGGTCTCTCCGGAAAGCAGAAAGGGGAGGGGATGGAAAAATGTCTTGGGTGGTAGGGTCGGATTGTAAATGGCGGAAGTGTCGGAGGATAATGCGGTGTATCCGGAGGTTGGTAGGGTGGTGTGTGAGAACGAGGGGGATCCTCTTGGGGGTGTTGTGGCGGGGGCGGGGTGTGAGGGATGTGTCGCGGGAAATGCGGGAGACGCGGTCAAGGGCGTTCTCGATCACCGTGGGGGGAAAGTTGCGGTCCTTAAAGAACTTGGACATCTGGGATGTGCGGGAGTGGAATGTCTTATCGTGGGAGCAGATGCGGCGGAGGCGGAGGAATTGGGAATAGGGGATGGAATTTTTGCAGGAGGGTGGGTGGGAGGAGGCGTATTCTAGGTAGCTGTGGGAGTCGGTGGGCTTGAAATGGACATCAGTTACAAGCTGGTTGCCTGAGATGGAGACTGAGAGGTCCAGGAAGGTGAGGGTTGTGCTGGAGATGGCCCAGGTGAACTGAAGGTTGGGGTGGAAGGAGTTGGTGAAGTGGATGAACTGTTCGAGCTCCTCTGGGGAGCAAGAAGCGGCGCCGATACAATCATCAATGTACCGTAGGAAGAGGTGGGGTTTGGGGCCTGTGTAGGTGCGGAAGAGGGACTGTTCCACGTAACCTACAAAGCGGCAGGCATAGCTGGGGCCCATGCGGGTGCCCATGGCCACCCCCTTAGTCTGTAGGAAGTGGGAGGAGTCAAAAGGGAAGTTGTTGAGTGTGAGGACGAGTTCAGCTAGGCGGATGAGAGTGTCGGTGGAGGGGGACTGGTCGGGCCTGCGGGACAGGAAGAAGCGGAGGGCCTTGAGGCCATCTCCATGCGGAATGCAGGTATACAGGGACTGGACGTCCATGGTGAATATGAGGTGTTGGGGGCCAGGGAATTGGAAGTCCTGGAGGAGGTGGAGGGTGTGGGTGGTGTCACGGACGTAGGTGGGGAGTTCCTGGACCAAAGGGGAGAAAATGGAGTCCACATAGGTGGAGATGAGTTCGGTGGGGCAGGGGCAGGCTGAGACGATGGGTCGACCAGGGCAGGCAGGTTTGTGGATTTTGGGAAGGAGATAGAAACGGGCCGTGCGGGGTTGGGGAACAATGAGATTGGAGGCTGTGGGTGGGAGGTCCCCTGAGGTGATGAGGTCGTGAATGGTGTTGGAGATGATGGTTTGGTGCTCGGGTGTGGGGTCATGATCGAGGAGGCGGTAGGAGGTGGTGTCGGAGAGTTGGCGTCTGGCCTCGGCGATGTAGAGGTCAGTGCGCCGTACTACCACTGCGCCACCCTTGTCTGCGGGTTTGATGGTGAGGTTGGGGTTGGAGCGGAGGGAGCGGAGGGCTGCCCGTTCTGCGGGGGAGAGGTTGGAGTGGGTGAGAGGGGTGGAGAGGTTGAGGCAGTTAATGTCTCGACGGCAGTTGGAGATGAAGAGGTCGAGGGAGAGACATTAACCGCCTCAACCTCTCCACCCCTCTCACCCACTCCAACCTCTCCCCCGCAGAACGGGCAGCCCTCCGCTCCCTCCGCTCCAACCCTAACCTCACCATCAAACCCGCAGACAAGGGTGGCGCAGTGGTAGTACGGCGCACTGACCTCTACATCGCCGAGGCCAGACGCCAACTCTCCGACACCACCTCCTACCGCCTTCTCGATCATGACCCCACACCCGAGCACCAAACCATCATCTCCAACACCATTCACGACCTCATCACCTCAGGGGACCTCCCACCCACAGCCTCCAACCTCATTGTTCCCCAACCCCGCACGGCCCGTTTCTATCTCCTTCCCAAAATCCACAAACCTGCCTGCCCTGGTCGACCCATCGTCTCAGACTGCTCCTGCCCCACCGAACTCATCTCCACCTATCTGGACTCCATTTTCTCCCCTTTGGTCCAGGAACTCCCCACCTACGTCCGTGACACCACCCACGCCCTCCACCTCCTCCAGGACTTCCAATTCCCTGGCCCCCAACACCTCATATTCACCATGGACGTCCAGTCCCTGTATACCTGCATTCCGCATGGAGATGGCCTCAAGGCCCTCCGCTTCTTCCTGTCCCGCAGGCCCGACCAGTCCCCCTCCACCGACACTCTCATCCGCCTAGCTGAACTCGTCCTCACACTCAACAACTTCTCTTTTGACTCCTCCCACTTCCTACAGACTAAGGGGGTGGCCATGGGCACCCGCATGGGCCCCAGCTATGCCTGCCTCTTTGTAGGTTACGTGGAACAGTCCCTCTTCCGCACCTACACAGGCCCCAAACCCCACCTCTTCCTCCGGTACATTGATGACTGTATCGGCGCCGCCTCTTGCTCCCCAGAGGAGCTCGAACAGTTCATCCACTTCACCAACACCTTCCACCCCAACCTTCAGTTCACCTGGGCCATCTCCAGCACATCCCTCACCTTCCTGGACCTCTCAGTCTCCATCTCAGGCAACCAGCTTGTAACTGATGTCCATTTCAAGCCCACCGACTCCCACAGCTACCTAGAATACACCTCCTCCCACCCACCCTCCTGCAAAAATTCCATCCCCTATTCCCAATTCCTCCGCCTCCGCCGCATCTGCTCCCACGATAAGACATTCCACTCCCGCACATCCCAGATGTCCAAGTTCTTTAAGGACCGCAACTTTCCCCCCACGGTGATCGAGAACGCCCTTGACCGCGTCTCCCGCATTTCCCGCGACACATCCCTCACACCCCGCCCCCGCCACAACCCCCCCAAGAGGATCCCCCTCGTTCTCACACACCACCCTACCAACCTCCGGATACAACGCATTATCCTCCGACACTTCCGCCATTTACAATCCGACCCCACCACCCAAGACATTTTTCCATCCCCTCCCCTGTCTGCTTTCCGGAGAGACCACTCTCTCCGTGACTCCCTTGTTCGCTCCACACTGCCCTCCAACCCCACCACACCCGGCACCTTCCCCTGCAACCGCAGGAAATGCTACACTTGTCCCCACACCTCCTCCCTCACCCCCATCCCAGGCCCCAAGATGACATTCCACATCAAGCAGAGGTTCACCTGCACATCTGCCAAGGTGGTATACTGCATCCACTGTACCCGGTGTGGCTTCCTCTACATTGGGGAAACCAAGCGGAGGCTTGGGGACCGCTTTGCAGAACACCTCCGCTCAGTTCGCAACAAACAACTGCACCTCCCAGTCGCAAACCATTTCCACTCCCCCTCCCATTCTCTTGATGACATGTCCATCATGGGCCTCCTGCACTGCCACAATGATGCCACCCGAAGGTTGCAGGAACAGCAACTCATATTCCACCTGGGAACCCTGCAGCCATATGGTATCAATGTGGACTTCACCAGTTTCAAAATCTCCCCTTCCCCGACTGCATCCCTCAACCAGCCCAGTTCATCCCCTCCCCCCACTGCACCACACAACCAGCCCAGTTCTTCCCCCCCACCCACTGCATCCCAAAACCAGTCCAACCTGTCTCTGCCTCCCTAACCGGTTCTTCCTCTCACCCATCCCTTCCTCCCACCCCAAGCCGCACCCCCAGCTACCTACTAACCTCATCCCACCTCCTTGACCTGTCCGTCTTCCCTGGACTGACCTATCCCCTCCCTACCTCCCCACCTACACCCTCTCCACCTATCTTCTTTACTCTCCATCTTCGGTCCGCCTCCCCCTCTCTCCCTATTTATTCCAGTTCCCTCCCCCCATCCCCCTCTCTGATGAAGGGTCCAGGCCCGAAACGTCAGCTTTTGTGCTCCTGAGATGCTGCTTGGCCTGCTGTGTTCATCCAGCCTCACATTTTATTATCTTGGAATCTCCAGCATCTGCAGTTCCCATTATCTCTCACATTTTATTATCTCTGTTCTTTCGTGTTTGCTGATACATTTGCATCCTCTCACTAACAATCACACAAAGAACTTAAAGTTTTGTGGAAGGGGAAATAGTCATTAGCAGAAGCATTCACTGAGTGTTGTAAAATTATCACTGTAACCATAAAGGTTTTTGAGGGTAAAACTAGTTAGAGTTTGAGCACAGAG
Source organism: Stegostoma tigrinum (assembly GCF_030684315.1). Classification (NCBI taxonomy): domain Eukaryota; kingdom Metazoa; phylum Chordata; class Chondrichthyes; order Orectolobiformes; family Stegostomatidae; genus Stegostoma; species Stegostoma tigrinum. The sequence goes on along the minus strand of NC_081354.1, from coordinate 90,447,873 downwards.
ACAATTGAGGAACAATGGCAGATGTTTAAGAAAACAATTTATGGCTCACAACAAAAACATATTTCAGTGGGGAACAAAGAATCAAGGGAGGTGATAGTCAACCATTGTTAACCATGGTAGTTAAGAATAGCATCAAATTGAAAGAAAAACATACAATACGGGAAGGATTAGTGGAAAGCCAAAAGATTGGGGAAGTTTTAAAAACTAACAAAAGATAGCAGAAAATAATAAGGGGACAAAAATAAACTGTTTGGTTAAAATTGCAAGTTGTATATGGACAGCAAGAACGTTTTAGGTGTATATAAAGGAAGAGAGAAGCCGACGTCAACGTCGGCCTTTCAGAGAATGAGGCTGGGGAAATAATAATGGGCAATCAAGAAATGGCAGAGTAGTTGAATAAATGGTCCTGAATAAATGAATCAGGTAGGTCGATTGCTTTGATATTAAAGGAAGCATCGTCAAATATAAGAGATGATGGGAACTGCAAATGCTGGAGAATCCAAGATAACAAAGTGTGGAGCTGGATGAACACAGAGGCCAAGCAGCATCTTAGGAGCACAAAAGCTGATGTTTCGGGCCTACCATCTGAAAAGGGGAATAGGGAGAGGATTCTGAAATAAATAGAGAGAGGGGGGGAGGTGGATCGAAGGTGGATACAGGGGAAGATAGGTGGAGAGGAGACAGACAAGTTAAAGGGGTGGAGATGGAGCCTGTAGAGGTAAGTATAGGTGGGAAGGTAGGGAGGGGATAGATCAGTCCGGGGAGGACGGACAGGTCAAGGGGTCGGGATGAGGTTACGCCCTCCTCCCACCTCAAGCCACACCTCCATTCCCTAACTCCAAACCTCATCCCACCCCCTTGACCTGCCCGTCCTCCCCGGACTGACCTATCCCTCCCTACCTCCCCACCTATGCTCACCTCTACAGGCTCCATCCTCACCCCTTTTAGCTTGTCTGTTTCCTCTCCACCTTTCTTCTCCTCTATCCACCTTCTACCCGCCTCCGCCTCTCTCCCTATTTATTTCAGAACTCTCTCCCCACTCTGCTTTTCTGAAGAAGGGTCTAGGCCCGAAACATCAGCTTTTGTGCTCCTAAGATGCTGCTTGGCCTGCTGTGTTTGTGCAGCTCCACACTTTATTACCTTCAAATATAATGTATGCCCAGGTAGGAATATTCCAGGAATTATTAAATTCTGGAAATTTCCCAGATGATTGTTAAACTGCCAAAGTAATACACTTATTTAAAAAGAGGATAGCCATGATATATAGGTGCTGGTGTTGGACTGAGGTGAACGAAGTCAGAATCATCACCTGACAAAGGAGCAGTGCTCTGAAAGATTGTGATTACAACTAAACCTGTTAGACTATAACCTGAGATGTTATGTGACATCTGACTTATTTAAAAAGAGACAGACACAAAGAAAAACAGATAACTTAAGTCAATGGCCTTACATCTAATATTGGGGAAATATTAGATTCTATTTTAAAAGATGTAAAAGCAGAGCATTCAGGAATACATAAAATGATCAAGGATTATCTTGGCTTCATGAAGAGGAGGTCATATCTGACAATTTTATTACAGTTCCTTGCAGAGGGAACACACAGGTTGGATAAAGGAAAAGCAGTGGATGTAATATATATGATATTCTGAAAGTGTTTAATAAGGTACCACATTGGGCTATTTAAGAAGATAAGAGTTTATGATGTTGCGGGTAGTGCATTAGTATAGATGTAGAATTGGCTAACTGATAGAAGACAAAGAGTTGGGATAAGGGAGAATTTTCGGGGTGGCAACCCATAACTAGTGGAGTGCCACAGGGATCAGTGCTGGGGCAATAAATGACACGGATGAGTAAAGTGAATGTATATGGCCAAGTTTGCAGATGATACAAAAATTAGCAAGAAGGCACAAGATAAGGATAACACAAAGAATCTACAGAGGGATATAAACAGGTTGAGTGAATGGGCAAAAGCTTGGAAAATGAAATATAGTGTGGGGAAATGAGAGATTCTGTAATTTGGCAGGAAGAATAGACGAGCTGATTATTACTTACATGGAGAAAGTCTGCAGAAAACTGTCAATCATTGGAATTTGGTGGTCCTCATCTATGAATCACAAAAAAGCCAGCATCAAAGTTCAATGGGTGTTTGGGAAGGCAAATGGTACATTGATATTTATTTAAATTAAAACGGGATATTAATGTAGGGAGGTTTTCATAAAGCTATACATGTTACTAATCAGACCACAGCTGAAATACTGTGAACAGTTTTGATTATGTTATCGAAGGAAAGACAGCTTGTATTGGAGGCAGTCCAGAGAAGGTTCACTGGACTGATACTGGGTACGGAGGGACTGTCTAATGCAAAGAGGTTAGGTAGATTGTGCCTATACATGTTGGAAGTATAGAAGATAAGAAACAACCTTATTAAAACATATGAGATGTTTAAGGAACTTGACAGGGTAAATGTGGAAAGATTGTTTACCATTGTGAGAGACTGTAGCACCTGAGGTCTATTACATCTTTCAAACTATTCTTTCACAGGATATAGGCATTGCTGGCTAGGCCAGTATTCATTGCACAATCATAACTGCCCAGGGGACAGTTAAGAGTCAACCACATTGCTGTAGTTGTGCAATCACATGTGGAGTAGACCAAGTGAGGATGGCAATTTCCTTCTCTAAAGGACATTAGTGAACCAGATTGTTTTTCCTCACAATCGATAATATTTCATGGTCAGCATTAAGCTTTTAATTCTAGACATCTACTGAATTCAAATTCTGCCATCTACATTTGTCATTGTGGGATTCAAACATGGGCCCCCAAAGCGTTGCCAGGATCTCCGCTTAGTGATAATATCTTGAGGCTATCACCTCCCCCAACTTAATCTATGACAGTTCCATAGTCACCATTACTGAGGCTAGCTTTCCATCCAGATATAAATGTTTTTAAATAACCCTGTTCAGAGATGTTATTACATCTCTGGAGCAGGTGAAACCTAACCCCGGCCTCTCGGCTGAGAGGATGGGACACCAGCAACATACCACAAGAGCCCATACTTTATATCCAAACGTGTTCATGGAATTTAACTTCCAAAAACTGCTGTGGTGTGATTTAAACCCTTATCCCCAGAGTGTTAATATCATCTGGGTATACTCTCCAACTGCCTTTTGTGTTTCTCTGATTTCTTGTTAAGTATTCTCAGGATATGGTAAACATCTATTATAACTGTTAAATATGTTTCTACTTCCAAAATAAGGTCTATGTGCTCTACCCTAGCTTGATCGTCTGTAATTCTGGACAATGTGTCAGCCATTGTCTAAATTTCTCTTGCTACATATAATGTATTCACATCCGGATCAGCCTGAAACTGATCTACTGAATACAAAATGGTATTTTGCCTTTGTCTTTGATCTACAAGTCTACCTGATGTGTCTCAATTAGAACCTTCCCTGACTGGCCTGAGAATCACTCACATCACCACATTACTGCCAGTGCCACTTTTTTTTTTGGCCATATGATATTTTTTCTGTTTCAGTTAACGCTTTCAAATCAGCTTTCATTTATCATCAGTCTGGACCTGAAAGTATCTATTCTAAATCTATGAAGATGAGTCTGCAGCAAGAACCACAGGCAACTTGTAATTCTATTGTGCCCATGTGTCAAAAGAAATTAATTTCTCTTTTGCCTTCTGAAATGCTATGAATTTCTCAACAGTGCAAAACCACAGTTGACCTTTTCTCAAAAGATTGCTTCAAGATTTTGTGATTGTAGCCAAATTTATAAATAAATTCTCTACCTGGTTGACCATTTCTCAAAATCTCTGGGCTCTATTAACGCTTTTTGTTGTAGAAAGTTGCTTACAGCTTTGTTTTTAGAGGAACAATTACACCCACTCTCTTGAATTATTTGCCCCAAGAATCTAAGTCTCTTTCTAGCAAAATCACCTACTCATTCAATGCGAGACCTATGTTCTACAGCGCTCTTGAAACTTCACAACTCCATAATGATGCTGAGATTAACACAGTATGAAGCTGGATGAACACAGCAGGCCAAGCAGCATCAGAGGAGCAGGAAAGCTTGAAAGAGTCTGAAGAAGGGTCCTGATTCAAAGCGTCAAGCTTTCCTGCTCCTCTGGTGCTGCTTGGCCTGGTGAGTTCATTCAGCTTCACACAGTGTTATCGCAGATTCTCCAGCATCAACAGTTCCTACTATCTCCACAATGATGTTGTTATTTGTGATTTTGTGTAGGTCATTCACATGACTTTCTCCATTCTGAACTATGTCCCATTGTGAATTGAAATATCTCTGGAGCTGATGAAATCCCAGAATGAAGTGATTAAAGTGGAATAATCTGAAAGATGTGATAAATGTTGGTAACAAGCATCACTTGTAATCTAATGGTATTTGCCTGAAACTGCTGTTCGAATTCATTTTAAGGTACGACATGCTATTGGTGAGTTTTAGCCAAATTATCATCCACTGAATACATTTGGTGAGCATCAAACAACAGAACAAATGGCATAGACAGTATTGCAGAAGGAGCAGACCTTTGGTTCACCAAGGTCCATAACACTCTGTTAACTCTGCCACTTCATGTATCTGCCAAGGTCCCTCTTAAACATTATTACTGTATTTGCTGTTTCCATCCCTTCCAGCAGTGCTTTCCACTGTGTAAAAACGTACCTCTCATATCTCCTTTAAACCTTCCCCCTTTTGCCTTAAATCCAAGTCCCCCAGTAACTGGCATTTCAACCCTGGAAAAAAGACTCCGACTATCCATTCTATCCACGCCTTTCAGCATTTTGTAAACTTCTATCAGGTCACTCTTCAGCTTCCAACATTCAAGTGAAAACAAACTAAATTTGGCCAATCTCTCCTCATAGCAAATCCTCTTCAAACCAGGAAACATCCTGGTAATCCTTTTCTGTCCCCACTCCAAAGCCTTCACATCCTTCATCTAATGGCTGTAAATCAATTCAAATGAATTAGACCCAGTATTTAATTTGTGTCTCTGGTAACAAATAATAAGAAATCCAATCCTTTGCCCAATTTCAGTGGCTGTCCTTAACAATATGCCTTCATCATTGTCTTGAGGATCCGATAGGATCCCTTGAAAGTCCTGAAGTTTATGGATGATTTGCAATGGACTTCAGCTCTCTTAAGTCCAAATTACTTACTATGTCCTGAAAAACTCGAGTCACAAAGTTAGAACCTTGGACTGACTGTATTGTGTTAGTCATCAATAATGAGTTAAAATTTGAGTAAATTTAAACATATTGATAACTGTAAACATATATCAGTGTCCTGCTTTCATTTTTAGTAACAGTTCAAAGCAGTCTACATAGAACTACTGACTAGTTCTTCAAAAACTGGCATGAGCAGTCAAAGTTCATTGATTACAGATTAGAGTTTTCCCATTACCTGGCATGTATGGAACACTTACAGAACTGCACAATGTTCTTCTGAAGTTTTGGTGAAGTAAAATGCCTGTTTATCACTGCTTGAACTTTCTGTTTTCATGTGCTACTTGCAATTGCTCCTGATATTTGATCAGTATGACATTTTTAAATTCATTCATGGGATATGTGGATTGCTGGTTAGCCAGGATTTATTGCACATCCTTAGTTGCCCTTCAGAAGGTGGTAGTGAGCTGCCATCATGAACTGCTACAGGCCACCTGCTGTAGGTTGACGCACAATGCTGTTAGGAAGGGAATTCTAGGATTCTGGGCACACCAATAAGATCACCTCCTAATCTGCTCTACTCCAAATAGAATGAGCCCAATTTCCTTAAATTTTCCTTGTAGCTAAAATCATTCATTCCTGCTATCAACTTTGCTAATCTCCATTAAAGTTTTTTTTAAGGCTTTAACATCTTTCCTTAAATAAGGTGCTGAGAACTGAACACAAAATTCCAAATGAGGGTTGGCCAATGATTTGTAGAAGTGTAGCATCACTTACTTGTTTTTATACTCTTATTCCTTTATTGATAAACCACAGGATCCTTCTTAACAGCTAGAAGGACAGCATAGTGGCTCAGCGGTTAGCACTGCTGCCTCACAGCACCAGGAACCTGGGTTTGAATCCACCCTCAGACAGCTGTCTGTGTGGAGTTTACACACTCTCTCCATGTCAATGCGGGTTTCCTCTGGGTGCTCCGGTTTCCTTCCACAGCCCAAAGACATGCAAGTTAAGTGGACTGACCATGCTAAATTGCCCGTAGAGTTCAGGGGTGTTGGTGTGTTAGACATGGGAAATGCAGGATTACAGGGATAGGATGGGTCTGGGTGGGATGTTTCTGAGATGGTCGATTGGCATGTTTCTGGGGATTCTATTCTATGAACTGTTTCAACTTGGCTGGGCACCTTCAGATATTCATGCACAGGAAACCCAAAGCCCCTGTATCCCATTCAAAGTTGTACCATTGAACCTGAGGTGTCTCCGCGTTTTTTTTACCAAAATTAGTTACCTCACATTTCTCCTCACTGAAATTCAAATACTTGTAAAACAGTTCGGCAATTGCATTAAAAACAAGGGAATGTAAAATTGCCCAGATAAGCAAACTGCAGGAGTGCTTGTTTCAACAGATAGCTAAACTAAATACATAAACTCATTGGGAAACAAGTTTGTTAAATTAATTGATGGGCTGTGGACTTTGCTGGATGGGTCATGGTTTATTATCCATCTGAATATTTACATTTGTTTATCATATTGGTTCATCTTTTCAATAATATGAAATGTACTGTATCTTCATATCCATGAACTGTGTTCGTCATCTGAAGACTTTCCTGTATATACAATGTTGATTTTTTTTAAACTTAGCAGTTTATCACTTGGCAGATGTAACAATCTGGAGAACACATTGCTTATTGGGCAGTTACATCTTGCAAAAAACAACATTGTTGTCACTCGTTGTACAATAAACAGATGTAACTTGTGCTGCAGCATTTAATTATAAACTATAAAGAGGCAAAGCCATTCCACTTTTAAACTTGTTCCACCTTCAGTCCAGGTTCACTCCTCCATAACGTTGGCATAAAATTCAACATCTTCAAAAATCCAGTCTCTTTCATAAGTCGTAAAACTCCTACCTGGGTCAGGTCCTCACTGATCTACCAATGCCATCAGTTATTTCTTTGATATAAATGGCAGATTCTGCGTTCATTCCCTCTCCTGCCCTGTTGAAATATCCAAGGGTGGAAGTAGAGGCTAAAATTCTGATCACCCTCACTTGGTGACCATTTATTATTACTCCTATTCCCATTTGGTCCTGTGAATGTCCAGCTCAACATTTTATTGCTTAGCAGGAGTTTGGTCAGTGAACCTATGTTTTCAAAGCAGAATAAAAGAAATCTGCTCAGAATCAATGATACTACATTTGGGTGATTAAAATGAATAGAAAATGAAGAAATAAGGCATGTATTTATGCTAAAAATCATAGAGTTTCTGCAAAGACGTTTAGGTTTCACTAAAAGGCTAAATCTGTAATTATGAGATTGTTGGCATGAAACTATCTCCTCTGGTGGGACAGCTTAGAAAGAAGGTGGCATAATGTTGCAATTGGAACTTAGCTGCTCAAAGATAACATTATAAACTATTTCTTCGTGCAAAGTATTCTGAAAATCTGGAACGCTTTCTTACAAGCTGTTATTGAACTTCAACCAATTGAAAATTTCAACAGCAATATTGATGTAAATACTGTTCAAAATATCTAGTGAAGCTATCGAAGCAGCTTTCCTAAAGTCATCCATGTCATCAAAATCTCTTCCTGGTGTCTTGAAGTCTAGGCAAAGGTATAGGTTACAATGGCTAGAGCTGGGGTAATGAAAAGAGCTTGACACTTTTATTGATAATAAAATGTGAGGCTGGATGAACACAGCAGGCCAAGCAGCATCTCAGGAGCACAAAAGCTGACGTTTCGGGCCTAGACCCTTCATCTCTCTGATGAAGGGTCTAGGCCCGAAACGTCAGCTTTTGTGCTCCTGAGATGCTGCTTGGCCTGCTGTGTTCATCCAGCCTCACATTTTATTATCTTGGAATCTCCAGCACCTGCAGTTCCCATTATCTCTGACACTTTTATTGACTCTTGTTTATTACAACGGTCATGCCAGATAAGCAAACTGGGGTTGACAGCCTTCTACTTGACAAATAATGTTGAGAAGCAGCAGAACGTTGTGTACATGCACTAATAAAAGGCAAATAATTTTGACAAATCCAAAGTGTTGCACATCAAGATGAAATCATGTCACACATGGAGATTTACATCAATATTGGCAACAATTATGGGCTTATCACTGACAATGTCCAGAAGAAAGTTAACAAAACACTGCAATGTTTAACCAGTATGCTAAAATACTCATCTTCAGCAGTCCTGTCCCTGCTGATGACACCTCATTTCAAGTAACTTGTGCAGTTCTGGGTTAGCCAGATGTTGAATTCATGACAGCATGCAGTTTTGGTTGCAGGAAAGGGTCTCTATGCATTGGAAACTTTACAGGGAAAGAATAATTCTAAGCCTAAGGAGGATGAACTATGACAGCAGATTTCACGCTCCATATTCCCAAAGAGAATTGTTTCTGCAAAGGGAGCAATTCATGGTTTTCCAACCATTAATGCTCAGGAGAAAAATCAAAGATCAAGCACTAATGATTTCCAGTGATGTGCTTCTCACAAACACGTTCACTGCTGGGAGCATAGGAGAACTGGTCAAAAAAATTAAAATTCTAAAGTCAAGACAAGCTGGAAAGCAGTAACAGAGATTTTGGTTTAGGTATATACAATAATAAATGACTCTGATATATATGACCTGGATATTATTAATAGTATTTTAACAGTTCTGATGTAAATTATCAGTCAAAGTACTTATCAAACTGGACTCTAACAATCTATAGTTACCCCATGCCACCGTGCTGTGGCAGGCGAGAAACTGTGTTTGTAGCACTTGCTCCTCCTTATTGTCTAACTGCATTATTGATTGACTGCACACATTGGTACAAGGCCCGAGTTATAATTTATTCATGATATATGAGGATCACTTCAGATGTGTACCACTGTGCTGCTAGGTCTGGTTGGACACGTCCAAGGGATAAGGTATGGGGCATTGTCTCTGAGGTATAATTGTATGACTTTGAATATGTCAGGCTTGACCAGTCCGTGAGGCAGTCTCCCAATTTTGACCTTTGTCCCCAGATTTTAGCATGGAGAACTTTGGAGTGTCAACAGGAGTGGATTTGGTGTTAAATTTCCAGTATCTAGGTTGATGCTAGGGGATTCATTTGGTTTCATTCCTTTTGAGAGGTTTTAGCTGTTTGATACAATTGAGTGGCTTACTGGACTATTTTGGAGGGTTGTTAAGAGTTAACCGCATTGCTGTACAACTGGACTCTTGCGCAAACCAAAGCAAGTATGGCAGAATTCCTTCCCTGAAGGACATTAGAAACAGGTGGGTATTTATGACCATTGACAGTGGTGGCATGATCATTACATGGTTGTTATTCTTAATCCCAAATATTCTTAATTGGAATTCTACCATCTGCTGATGTGGGATTCAAATCCAGGTACCCAGAGCAGAATCTAAACCTCTGGATTATGAGCTCAGTGATTATACCATTAAAGCAGAGCTTCCTTTGTAGCCTGCAGAGAATGCTTGTGCTTAAGCCCCCGTAATTCTCTCTTGGAAAGTGTAATTACTTACAACTCTGGAGAACTGGTGCTAAGAGGGTGAGCATTAGATTAGTGATTGGGACGAGTCTATTTTTTTAAACATTTTCAGGAGTTGAAGACAATCCTGGCCTAGTCATCATTTATTACCCAATCCTAATTGCCTGGAGGGAATTTAAGTGTCAACCAGATTGTAATAGGTCTGGAGTCACTTATAGGTCAAACCAGGTAAGGATGGCAGTTTCCTTCCCGAAAGGACATTAGTGAACCAGATGGGTTGTTCCTGACTATCGATAATGGTTTCATGGCCACACTTAGACTCTTAATTCCAGATACTTATTGAATTGAAACTCCGCCATCTGCTATGGCAGGATTGGAACTCAGGTCCCCCGAACACTACCAGAGTCTCTGGATTAAAAGCCCAGTGACAATACCACTGTGGCACCCAATGGGACCTGTACAGGCTGGATGAGTTACACCTTAACAGGGCTTGGACTGACATCTCCACAATGAGATCTGTCAGTGCTGTGTGTTGGTTTAAATTAACTTGTTGGGATACAAGAACCTGAGGAATAACATAATTTGAAAGGCTGTTAGTTTGCAACAAGAAGTCAGAAAGCTGCAAGGAAGACTAAAAAAAAGGAGAAACTAAACCAAGCGTTGAGCATGGCTCAAATATAGAATGATGTCGAAAAGATAAACTGAAGGGCAATCTGCCTGAATGCAAGCAGTAAACACAATAAGATATATGACCTAAAGGCACAAATAGAGATTCATTGGTCTGATCTAAACACTATCACAGAAATATGGCTCATGGTGACAAGAACTGGGAACTGAGGAATTTGAGGACATTAGACAGTTAGGAAGCATGGACAAGGAGGAAGATGAGGTGGAATTGCATTGATAATAAGGCATGGGCTCAGGACATTTGTAAGGTTGGATCTTAGATCAGAAGAATAATCTGCTTTGGTGGAATTAAACAGGAAGAGACAGCAGATGTTGGTTGAAATTTTTTACAGGTCATCAAATACAAGTGGTGGTGAAGGGCATGGCATTGATCAGGAGATGAGAGAAGCATGGGACCTGTACAACACAGTTATCATGGATGACTTCAATCTGCATTCAAATTGGGTAAACCAATTGAGCTGTAAAGCTGTGGAGATAGAGTTTCTGGAGTGACTTAAGGATGGTTTTCGAGAGCAGTATATTTAGAAGCTGACTGGAGGATTGGCTATCTGAGGTATTAAGTAATGAGAAAGGGATAATTAATAATCATAGTGTAAAATAATCTTTAGAAATGAATGACCACAATTTGAAAGAATATTACATTATGTTTGAAAGTGAGATAGATGTTGCAATATGTTGCAACAGTGTTAGATTTGAATAAGGGAAATTATGAAAGCATGAGGCATAGGTTGGCTAAGCTGAATTGGGAAGACATTAAAAACCATGACTGCACATATGCATTGGATAGCCTTTAAAGAACTATTACATGGCTTAAAATATCTCATTTAGGGTAGAAAAACTCAAAAAACGCCAGTCAACTGTGGCTGACAAAGGGCATTAAGGAGTGTATTTAAGACCAATAGGGCGTATGAAGTAGCTAGAAATACTAATGAATCCGGGAATTGCAAAGTTTTTTGAATATGTTTAAAAGATGACCGAAAAAAAATCTGCTAAGGAAAAGGACATTAGAATATAAATGCAATCTAGGAAAAAAAGACCACGAAATTAGATTGTAAAAGCCTCTACAGCTTTGTAAAATGGAAACATTTGGCTAGGACAAATGTAGATTCATTAAAAGCAGATTAAGGAGAATTTATAATGGGAAATGAAGAAATATCAGAGAAGCTAAATTATTATTTTATGACTGTTTTCACTGAGGAATATACAAGAAATCTCCCAGAATTACAGTTCCAAGTGACTAGGGAGGAGTTGAAGGAAACTGCTATTAGCAGAAGTTTTTTTTACACCAGAGAAATGGTTGAGGCTGAAAGTTTATAAGCCCCTGGGACCTGATCCTCTACATCCTAGCATGTTGGGGGTAGTGGCCCCAGAGTATTTCAATGCATCAGTAATCATCTTCCAAAATTCCATATATTCTGGAATGATTCCTATAGATTAGAAACTTGCAAATGTCACTTCTCTATTTAAGAAAGGAGCAAGCTGATAAAAATGGAGCCGATGGGCTCCTCAGCCTTATATCAATAGTGGGGAAAATGCCACTGTCTATGTTGTGTTGAGAGGCTGTGATAAACGGTTATTTGGATAAAAAGGATTTGATTAGGCATAATCTATCAACATAGATTTGCAAGTTGATGGACTTCTCTTTAAGGTATATCTTTAGATTTTCTCTTATCCCTAAACTGTCAAAATGACGCCAGATTATGGTGGCAAATGAAAGCTTTTCGCTGCATTTTATTGTTTTTCACTGTAAATACACGTGACAATAAAACATTCATTCATTCATTTAGGCATTCAAAATCATGTTTGATAATCATTTTGGAGATTTTTAAGGATGTTATGAAGAAAAATAATGAAGGTACGTTGATGGATGTCATATATTAATATTTTCGAAGGTTTCTCACAAGGCCACCCACTCAGGGTAACAAAGTATGAAGCTGGATGAACACAGCAGGCCAAGCAGCATCTTAGGAGCACAAAAGCTGACATTTCGAGCCTAGACCCTACATCAGAGATCTTCTCAGATTCTCCAGCATCTGCAGTTCCCATTATCTCTCTCACCCACTCAGGCATCTGGTTAGCAACAATAAAGTATATGTAATAGGAGACAGTGTACTGACTTGGATTAAGGATTGGCTACCGATAGATAACAGAGAGTAGGAATATATGGGTGATTTTCATGTTGGGAGGCTGTGACTAATGGGGAACACAAGGCTCAGTATTTGGGGCCTCAGCTGTAGATAATATACAGTGGGTATGGGGCCCAAATATCTCAAAAGTTGTGGATGATACAAAGCTAAGCAGGAATGTGTGTTGTGAAGAATATGTGAAACCTTTGTAGAAAATTTGGGCAAACTTAGTGATTGAGCAAAAACATAACAGATAGAATATAATGGTTGAATGAGAAGGTGTCACTTTGGTAGAAAGAACAGATATGCAGAATATTTCTTCAAGAGTAAGAAGTGTAGATGTACAAGGGGTCTTGGGGGTCCTGGTCTATAAGCTATTGAAGGTTAATATGTGGTTGATACCAAAATTGGCGGAGTTGCAGGTAGTGAGAAAGATTGTCAAAGGATATAGTGGGATAGAGAGATTGCAGATTTGGGCAGAGAAATGGCAGATGGAGTTTAATCCAAATAAATGTGAGGTGATGCATTTTGGAAGATCAACATCAGGAGTGAATGATACAATAAATGGCAGAACATTCAGGAGTATTGATATACAGAAGGATTTTGGTTTTCAGGTCCACAAATCTCTGAAAGTGGCAACACAGGTCGATAAGGTGGTCAAGAAGGCATACAGCATGCTTGCCTTCAGCGGTCAGGGCATCACTTATGAAAGTTGGCAAGTTCTATTTCAGCTGTATGAAACTTTAGTCGGGCCGCATTTGGAATATTGTGCGCAGTTCTAGTTGTCATACTACCAGATGGATGTGGATGTGTTTTAGAAGATGCAGATGAGGCTAACCATGATGTTGCATGGTCTTAAGGGCTTTAGTTATGAGAAGAGGTTGGATAAACTCTGATTCTTTTCACTGGAAAGTTGGAGACTGAGGGGTGACCTGGTAGAGGTCTACAAAATTATGAGAAGCATAGATAGGGTGCATAGTCAAGAGGCTTTCTCCCAGGGAGGAAAGGTCTACCACAAGATGGCACAGGTTCAAGGTGAGAGGGAGGAAGTTTAGGGGAGAAGTGCATGAAAGCTTTCACACAGAGGGTCGTGGGTGCCTGGAACATACTGCTAGTAGAGGTGGAGGAAGCAGGCACGTTGGCAACATTTAAGGTATATCTTGATAGAAACATGAATGGGAGGTGAGCAGAGTGATAGAAAGCACGCATGAGCAATAAGTTTTGAGTCTAAATAAGGGTTAGGAATCGGTGATCCAAAGGGCCTGTTCCTGGGCTGTATTGTGTTGTGCAGGTTCTACAAGCTGTTAGAATGGCAAATGGAATGTTAGCCTTTTCTGCAAGACCTTTTGAGTTCAGGAGTAGTGGCATCTTGCTTCAAATGTCACATTGGTTAAACTGCACCTGGGCATTGTGTGCAGTTTTGATCTCCTTATCTCAGGAAAGATATTTTTATCTTAAAGGGAGTACAATAAACGTTCATCAGACTTGTTTCAGGGAAGGCAGGACTATCCTCTGAGGAGAGAGTAGGCAGACTGAACCTGTGTTTGCTAGAGTTCCATAGCAAATTACAAATACTCACGGGGTAAACAGTTGATTCAGGTAAGAATTTTCTCACGATTGGGAAATCTAGAAGCAGGGTCACACTTTAAAAATAAGGGGAAACCATTAATGACTGAGATGAAGGAATTTTTTTTAATTCAAAGGATGGTGATTTTCAGGAATTTTCAATTCCAGAGGGCTATGAAAGCTCAGTCTCGAAATATATTTAAAAACTTGTAAATTTTTGATTATCAATGCGATAGAGTTGAGGATAATGTGGGTAATAGGCAATTTAGCATTTGTTCAGCCATAATCCATTTAAATAACAGAACAGGCTCAATGGGCTGAAGGGTCTACAACTGTTCCTATATTCCTATGAATGCACAATATATATGTTGAGCTATCTTCTGAAACACAATTACTGAGAAATTGATTAAATTTCTTTTTTGCACTAGTACATATTTTCAGGTTTTGTTCATGCCCCCGGTTTTTGTCAGTGTAAATTTATGAGGCACTTGTTTTAGCTACAATTGCTTTCAGCTGCATTTTGCTACTAAGCTACCAAATATAAGTAAACAAGTAATGCAATTGGTTCAGATAGAAGACTCTCACTGTTTTGTAGGTTAGCAAAGGAAGTGAATAATCAACTGCAATTGTTTTGAGATCAATGTGAAATCACTTATAGAAAATGTTGCAGACAAAGAGTGGTTTTTAGGTTTTTTTTCCTCTGGTGCATGTTGCTACAACATATTCATAAAACATTAAATACACAGCACAGAAATAGACTGCTAGGCTAAACTAGGTTATACCCATATTTATACCCTGTATAAATGCCCAGGTGCAGTCTAACCAATGTGACATTTGAAGCAAGATGCCACTATTCCTGAATTCAAAAGGTCTTGCAGAAAAGGCTAACATTCCATTTGCCATTCTAACAGCTTGTAGAACCTGCACAACACAATACAGCACAGGAACAGGCCCTTTGGATCACCGATTCCTAACCCTTATTTAGACTCAAAACTTATTGCTCATGCATGCTTTCTATCACTCTGCTCACCTCCTATTCATGTTTCTATCAAGATCATATTTATACCCCGTATAAATATCAACAATCTTTCCTGATATTGTCAATATACCCATCCGTACCCTTACTCTTGTATTTTAATCTACCATTGAATGAACTAGCCTTATTGGTCCTAGTGACATGTGCTTCAGTATCAAAATTGAAATTTGCGAGATGACTATGGAGATAAATATCAGCTTGCCAAAATATATGGTCTGCATTGTATTTTTCCCCTCAGTATATTTGAGGTTTCTTTCCTGTTGTAGGCTGTTGTATCCCACTAATCTTTTTTGTGTTTAATATCTTCTGTTTTGTGAAACAATGTCTGTTTCTGGACATTTTCTGGAAGTTACATATTGTACGACATAGAAATCAATCACTTTTGATGGTTGGGTATAACTTGCACTGGTGAAGTCTTTTTCCTCATGGTACTCATGAGAATTTTAGCTTTTGGGCCCCGTTCTAATTGTTGTAATTATTTTACACAATTGTTGTTTGCGATATTGTACCTTTAAAATTAAATGGACTCCATTGATCTCCTGTGCCAAGTTTGATCTTCTCTTAGTTTTGAACTGTGCTGTTTCTGGACATTTGTTTCTCTCAATAGCTTTCTCTACTGTCTTTGGACAGTAATAAATCTCAAAGACTTTCCCACATTTCCAACATTTCTATTCTTTTATTAATTCTGATTTGAAGTTATCATATGCACATTTCTCCATTTATCTACAGAGATCATTAATAAAATTATCAATGAATTTTCCTGAATTCTGAACTCTTCTGTTAAACTTGCTCATTCAAGAATTTTATTATCTCAGATTTTGAAGTAATTATTGAAGAATTTCAGTATGCCTTTCATCTTTTGCCCTTTGGCAAGCTACAGCGTCATCAATTATACTCAAATTTGTGGATAAAAGTGGATTTCCTTGATCAGCTTACGTTTCAGTGGGAAAGTTTGAATCTATTCTGTGTCAAAGATATTGTTTTCTTCAAGATGATCAATTTAGTGTTCTATTTGGCCCACCTCTGAAATAAAGGATTGAATTTTCCTATTTTTTTTGGTGAAGTGTTTTCAATGTAATCTATGGCAGCTACTTCATGTTGACTTTTCTCACACAATAATTCACTCTTCAGCTCATTTTATATATATATATAACCAGACAGCATGGACCCCAGCTCATAAAATCATGTGGCAGGAGAGGTAGAAGCAAATGGTTCAGATTGGGAGGCTGGTGCTCGAAGACCTGGAGAGAAGCTGGTCTAAAAAAAGGCAGTGCTGTATCCACAGACCCCTAAAGGAAGCAACACCAGCAGAAAAATCAGCCTGGACAGAAATAGTAACTTGCACAAGTGTGGTGTCCAGGATTAAATATACCATATGGAAATACTGAAAGAAGATAAATGATCATCTGCACTCATCAAGGGTAATTGGCACCACCTCCTCTCTGCTACCTCATGCATACAAGATCACCACTTACCCAAATTCTACCTAGACAAACACATCTCACCAAGGTTTTATGAACTACAAATTTCAATGTTGCATCCAACATGTCCATTCAGCATTCACTCACCTCTAGCCCTCACTAAAATACTCATATTTCCTGCCCTCCATACTTCTTAATCACCCACTGCAATACCCCATCACCTCTTCTACAGCTGTATTACCTGTCTGAGGTTACACTCACATCTATCATTTTCAATTGCTCATTTTCTGTCACTGCAGCTCCTACTGTGTCAGAAGTGTGAAGACTGACAACCGGGGAGGGCATTTTAGTCTCCTCACCTGCATAAGGAAGAACTGCTGGAGCTGGGTTGACAAGGAGATCTCTATGGGTAATCAAACCAATAAGTTTTACTGTGCTATGCTGTGCTTTCTTTCCCCCCTAAATGATACCAGTGCTAACTGATTCTGAACTTTCACACAGTATTATCCCTTCTCATTGTCCTCTTCACTTAAGCGGGCACTAATGGGACCCAGCAAAATACGCCAAGAACGACATATTCTGGATAGCAAAAAGAACATTATGGACATAAAGATTGCTGTCAGTCTGCCCTTTTCCACGTGTTCCTTCAGCTGGCCAGGGAATTGGGTCTCACTGATGGCAATTCCAAGTCGTGACTGAACTTTCTAACTTCAAATAATGTTGATCTTGTTAATGTTGATCTTGCTTCGTGCACTTCCTGTGCAGTGCGACCTGTAAGCCTCACCCTGTCTAAACACTCTCTGATCTCTACGTCATTGTTTACTATGGTCTGCCTGTACTGCTCACAAACAAAGCTTTTCTCTATACTTAGGTAAATGTGACTACAATAAATCAAATCAAACATATTACAGTTCTTTTTTCGAGATGGTTCCCCTTGAGATTAACCATGAATGATCTAACATTTAAAATTGTTAAGTTTCAACTTTGGCAATGAAGGTGTAGTTCCCACCAGCTGAACATCGTACAGCCCATTCTGAGGGTAACTATTCCAATTTATTCCTCCCGATTTGGTGTGTACAGAGTGGACCCTGAGGGGGAGGCAGTGATACTGCTCAGTCCCAGAAGCTGCTGCCCAATGGCACCTCTGCCCCAATACAGCTGAACAATGACCTTCATGCATCTGCCACCTATGTGCATGTTCTTGACTGGGGGCAGAGCACAGATCAGGGTGGATTTCCTCCATGGCATTGTGGGAATTTGGGAAAAACTCACGTGATTTTTAATTAGGAATATCTTGTTAATAAATTCACGTTGAACCGAATCTTGAGTCACTTTTTCAGGCTCACTGGAAACAGTACTTGGGTGATGTGTTTTTAACACATGAACTAGTCAAAGTGTCCCAAGTACGGGCAACGCACGTGACCATGGTGGTCTTTGATGAGAAATGTTTGTATAATCTTTCCGGTTGAACCCTACCGACCTTAAGCTCTCAAGCATCCAGCCTGAGCTTGTATTAAGAGGACAGCTGTTCATGTGAGGAGTTAAGAAATTACAAAAAGTTAGATAAAATTACCAAATGCACATAACATTTCCACTATTGTTATTCAGCAGACAGAGCAAATTCAAATGGTATCAAAGAAATCAAAATGATTAACTTTGATGACTTCCGGGGCTGGGGCTCAAACGTACAGACACACCCATGGGTATATCTCCTATCACACGTGGCTACGTTGCTCATCTTGTTGACTTTGATCTACCTCACCATTTTCACAGTTAAATTTACTCACTGAAGAAAGGAACTCATCCAGAAACTAACTATAGTCTCTATGTTTCTACAGCAGGAACTAAGAAATTAATGAACCCAACGGCAACACAAAGAGACTGAATTGCTGTGAGGTATGAATTTTAATTGATCAAGTGCTGTCAATCATCAGGGGATTGAGGGTAAGCCAGTGTATGTAAATAGTGGCTAATTCTCAATTTATATATTAAGGTATAGATTATAATACCATTAACTTTCATGATGTACATCAGGGAGATTGATGGTGTATACAGTATTGTCGACCATATACAATGTAAATCCATATAGCCAGGGAAGTAGGCTGAGACTTGGTACATGCCTACATGAGAGTGTGGTCCAAACCTGTGGCCCCGTTTTCACTCGACAATTCAAGGGATTGACAGGAGGGACAACAGGCCCAAAGTCTGAGACTCTAAACTGGCCCACAACCTGAGAAAGCAGGCCTGACAGAAATTTGCCCTGCTGCTATTGGGTGTACAGAACAGGAGAAACCAATGTCAAAGAGGTCGGGGGACCCAGTTACAACCAGCCTGATGGCTGTGTATTGGAGAAATATTGATTAGGGGCAGCATGGTGCCTCAGCAGTTAGCATGGCTACCCCAGAGCACAAGAGACTCAGGTTCAATTCCAGTTTCGGGTGGCTGTCTGTGTGGAGTTTGCACATTCTCCCCATGTCTGCGTGGGTTTCCACCAAGTGGTCCAGTTTCCACCCACAGTCCAAAGATGTGCAGGTTAGGTAGATTGGCCATGCTAAATTACCCATAGTGTTGAGGGGTGGGAAATGCAGTTAAGGGATGGGTCTGGGTCAGATGCTCTTCAATGTATTGGTATAGGTCCAATGGCCTGCTTCCATGCTGGAGGGAATCTATTCTATGAGATTTCCTGGCATCCTGACTTCCAGCCAGTGCCCAACATTGTGCACTTTACACCTTCCCAGCATGACAACAGTGAAGAGTGTTGGCACCACCCCATTGCAAGCTTTGAGCTCACCTGATGACCTCATTGGCCTGCAGGTAATATCCTTTCTCAAAATGGATCAAGCTAAATGGACAGTAAACATTAACAGCCTGAAATTGCCCCTCACCAGAAACCTCATCCACCACAAAGCTTTGCTATTCATAATGTCACTGGCTCTCACTTGCATCTATAACTCTGTTTTCTGACTTGAGTTGCTATTGGAACTCCAGGCCATACAGTTTATCTGCCCTAAGCTACATCCTTTCTGAAGACCCCCTAAATCAGTGCTACTCTTTCTGCAATGCCCACTGTAGACCTGTACCTTGTCATTGTCCAGTGGGGGAGTATCACATACACGCACACAATTGGACAGTTCAAAACATGAGCTTTTTCTTCCTGAAAGCAAGAGGGATCAAACAAAACCAATAAAAATGTTTGAAGTTTGCCCTGACAACGAAAATCATATTTTAACATCATGGCCAACAATTACTTTACAGCCCACAACTGAGCACTGCAACCAGCTCTCACCTGTTCTCAATGCATGCCAATGCGAACCTGTCTGGCTTGCAGTGGCCATCAAGCTGAGCTCGTGCATGGGCAACCATAGCTTCCACCTTCTCAATGTCTTCCTCCTTCTTTACAGAAGACTGTCCCTTTTCCCTGAGCTCTTCAGCATCCAGTACACCTAATTCCCTACTCCAATTGTACAAGGAACAATATGCCAGGATGGCACAGAACACTCTGCCCAGATTGTACTGGAGAGATCTTCTGATAGGTACAAGCAGTGTAACCAACTTCTTCAGCAATGTCACTGCTCCACCATGCCCTGGTTGGAGTGTAGGTACCGTTGTATCTGTGCTCTGCATCAGTTAAAGTTTTTGTGCAATAGTAGCATCAACTATGGTCACAGGCTTGAACTCTCAAATGCACCAGGTACACAAGAGTGCCCCAGGATGTAGGAATTATGGGAGCTACCAGGGAGCTGGTACACATCTCCAAGAAGCAGGAATAGTGCGATCACAGATCACATGGACATTAATCAAATGATGCATTTTCCTGCTGATAAATTCTATAGTGTTATCATATGTTCTCCCATTGCCACGTGTGTACATTTGACGGCACCCTGACTGAGGGGAAAGCAAATATGTTCCCAAATCGTCCTGTCCAGGTTGCAACACTGGCCTTGTTAGTATGCAACAAAATGAACTGGTGTGATCTTGCACAGATAACATCAGTCACTGTCCTGATCCATCTGTCAGTATGCACCTAAGAGATCTCACATGGGTTACCCAGTGTTCCCTGGAAAGAGCCAGTCACAGAAATCTAGCACCATAGTGATCTTCTCAGCCACCAGAAGAGGATGGCCTCTCACCCCTGCAGCTTTCAGGTCCTGCTCTGACATCCAGTATTGTCCTATCACCAAGTCTTAGTCTATGCGGAGCCTACTTGAACACTGCATCTCATTCCTCAGAGATAATGGGAACTACAGGTGCAGGAGTTTGGAGATGGTGGAAGTGTCGGAAGATAACGCGTTGTATCCAGAGGTTGATGGGGTGGTACGTAAGGGCTAGGGGGATTCTCTTTTGGTGGTTATTGCAGGGGCGGGGTGTGAGGGATGAGTTGTGGGAAATCTCATTCCTCCTTAGGAAGTGTGCCATTAGCAAGGTGTTTAATAAGCTATAATCCCTGTGACTTGGCAACTCATCACTGCCTAGTGAAAATCTCATGTACTGTTTGTGAAAAGCACAGAATTTGACAATTTTGTGTTGCTCCTAACTTTGAGATGGGACTGACCAGAATTCTTATCTGATTCTACCATGCAACTCACCAAAGTCTATTTTGCTCGGTCCTCAATAAGATTCTGCCCTCAGCCTATTTTTCAATAAATCTGCTATTGAGGACTTTTTGGAGTGCTTTTGTCTGACAACATTAAACCCCTCACCTCCTGCCATAGGTGTTGTGCCTGGAGCAAGAAGCTCCTGATTCCATCACACAACTGATTAGCTAAAAGCACATGCCTCCCCACTGGATCAAGGTGGTAGTCTATAGAGTTACCCAGAGCAAGATATAGTTGACATAACACGACATTGCTTCTATCAGTTATGTTAAATTATCAACATCATTTCAAATTTGAGGCATTGCACTTTGTTAATTCTCAGCACACTGGTACATTTGTCACCCTTTATCATTTCCAACTAACACTAACTTCTTTGAAACCAGATACATGTACCTTTATCCTGCCAATATACTGAGAGCAAACCAAAAAGAAATCAAATTGATCAAGCCAAATGCTAACCTTTAAATCTTCAATGGGGGTTCTAAATTAAAGTTAGACTATTCTCATATTAATAAATAAAAAAGTATCCCTCTAAGCACATTCAGACATAATCAATACTGCACCATTTTATTTCCGTGACAAAATCTGCCCTTCACGATGCATAAGTGATAAAAAAGCTTACAACTGACTTGAAGTGATTCCAAATTTTACTTATGGTATGGGGTATTGAGTAGGCATAACTAATAAGGATTTACAGCTCAAATGCATGAAAAATCAGCCTTGCATAAGCAATGAACACATTTAATCCTTATAAATAAATTACCAAAGCCTATGTATTATTCAAAACGAACAAATTCAAACAATTTATAATGCATGAGGAAGCAATGCATTTATTTATTAGTAATAAATATGACCCCCATTGACATTCCAGGAAGCTGACCCTCCATTAAAATTAAGTTATATTGTGCTGTTCAGCTCTTATAGTGTTATCCATTTTCAAATAAAGAACTATTTCACTGGTAATTATAATCTAAAAATTTATGCATGAGCATCATAAACTATAATGGGCAACTCAATCATTTAGATGCCAGGGTGTCTTTGTTGCTAAGTTTCGAGTATCATCTTATTTTAAGCTCCTTAACTTGCAATGCTTGAATATATAAGTATATTCCACAAGATATATAAAATATTGCTGAGTCAGGTTTCATTTGTTGTAAAAACAATTGTGCATTCATGTATTGTTTAATCAAATGGATTTATATCTGATTTCAATACAGTATGCCGATATGGGGCGTATCTATAAAAATGAATTCTCTAGAATATAAGCAAAACATTTCATTTTAAGACACAGTCAACTACTTTTGTGAAGCTAAAAGCTTTTATATTAAATTGTTGTTTCTGCTGTTATCTGTGAAGCAATAATTCTCTCCGGTTTTTGGTTCCCATTTCAATATTCTAGCATTTCTGAGTTGTGATATTAAAATATAGCAGACTTATCATTATGTAGGAATGCAATATTCAATAGCATTTTAAATTCTGTTGATTTAGCAACTGTGACAGTCAGATCAAGGCTGCTTGAAGAAGTTTTGTCATGTGCTGTGAGGTTCTGATGATATCAGTCCTGCTTAGGACAGCAGTTTTGGCAATCCAGAAGTGACATACATTGGGCCATGTTATTGAACTGTAATTGTAAGTTCTATAATTTGAAAAGTTACAACTTCTTTTTCTCTGAGTCAACATGGATTATCAGAACAGAAATTTTGAAGAGTAAGAATTGACAAGATATTCACCGAAATAGGATCCATTTGTAAGGCTTTGTTTCAAAGTTTCCCTGGCTTCTATAAATAGATACATTTCAGTGGATGGACATCTCAGGAGCGAAATGGCATCAGTTATATTTGCAGTCAAGATGATGTCAAGCATTTTAGTGAGAATTGCCTTTCTAAAAGTCACTGCACCACTTTTAACACACAGAACTGGCCAAACAGCTTCAAAGTCATTTTAAAAATAGGGATGATGATATTTCTGAATAAAGTGAAGGTTATCCCCAAAGACAACTATGATATCAGATGGAACTGGATAAATGACAGTCTTGCCGCTGACACTTCCTTGAAGAGAGTGCATTACTGAATATACTGTGGGATCATCCTGGGGTTGTACAATTTTTGAAAGAATGTTCTTACTTCCTCGGAGAGAATAGTTTAATTGTCTGTGCTGTGTGCTGCCCTTTAACCTTGTTCAGGCATCAAGTCATTCTAGGTAAAGGAAACACTATCAATTGATATTATCTCCACCAGTAATGTACTGTGGGCAGATTTCTTTATTTAGTGAAGGAAATTCTATTATCTATAGTATCTATTTATGTACATTGGCCTTTCATTATTTTAGTTTTGGAGTTCCTTTCATCCTGTAGGAAAGCTGACATTCTAAACCACCAAGCATTGGCTCCGGCTCTGCTGGAGCACATTATCTCACTGCATTTGCCACTAATTTACACTTCTACCTTCATTTTTATCTCAGACATTATTATGCTACACGTTGTTTGGGGTGCGAACTGATAATGGTTTGTTGAGAGAACACAGTATCTCGAACACAGAGGAACAACAGCCTCCATGATAGATTCTCTTGGTCAATTTATTGATTGTTAGAGAAGCAGAGGCACAACTGAGAATAAAATAAAGTAACAGATTCAAACCAGGTGCAGAATAAGAAATAGGGAAAGGGAAAGAAATATAAAGCGAACAAATTAAAATAGAAAGCAAGAAGCACTTAAACATGCTAAATTTCACAATATCTCTAACAACTATTAGTTGACTACCTGTAGGAGACACACTCCATGATTTAAGTTACATGTGTATTTTTAATTTTGTTTTAAATAACTCTTCCTGGATTAGTGAGGCTAGTTAGGTTTGCAGAAACATGAAACACTTAATTGAAAAGGTATTAATACTACCTGTTACCAGTCTGAGAACAAAGAACAAAGAGAACAAAGAAAATTACAGCACAGGAACAGGCCCTTTGGCCCTCCAAGTTTGCGCCAATCAAGATCCTCTGTCTAAACCTGTCATCTATTTTAAAAGGGTCTGTATCCCTTTGCTCCCTGCCCAACCATGTACCTGTCCAGATAGATCTTAAAAGACACTATCATGCCTGCATCTACCACCTCCACTAGTAATGCATTCCAGGCACCCACCACCCTCTGCGTAAAGAACTTTCCACACATATCTCCTCTAAACTTTCCTCCTCTCACTTTAAACTCATGACCCTCGCTATCCACCTTGTCTATACCCCTCATGATTTTGTAGACCTCAATCAGGTCCCCCCTCAATCTCTGTCTTTCTAATGAAAATAATCCTAATCTACTCAACCTCTCTTCATAGCTAGCACCCTCCATACCAAGCAACATCCTGGTGAACCTCCTCTGCACCCTCTCCAAAGCGTCCACAGCCTTTTGGTAATGCGGTGACCAGAACTGTACGCACTCTAAATGTGGCTGAACCAAAGTCTTATACAACTGTAACATGACCAGCCAACTCTTGTACTCAATACCTCGTACGATGAAGGAATGCATGCCGTATGCCTTCTTGACCACTCTATTGACCTGCGTTGCCACCTTCAGGGAACAATGGGCCTGAACACCCAGATCTTTCTGAACATCAATTTTCCCAAGGACTTTTCCATTTTCTGTATATTTCGCTCTTGAATTAGATCTTCCAAAATGCATCACCTCGCATTTGCCCAGATTGAACTCCATCTGCTATTTATCTGCCCAACTCTCCAATCTATCTATATTCTGCTGTAATCTCTGACAGTCCCCTTCACTATCTGCTACTCCACCAATCTTAGTTCTGGATGTGAGTTTGCTCGCTGAGCTGCAAGGTTCGTTTTCAGACGTTTCGTCACCATTCTAGGTAACATCATCAGTGAGCCTCCGATGAAGCCTCGTCGGAGGCTCACTGAAGATGTTACCTAGAATGGTGACGAAACGTCTGAAAACAAACCTTCCAGCTCAGCGAGCAAATTCACATCCAGAACTTCAACCTGAGCCACAAATCTTCTCAAAACTCGCTACCAATCCTAGTGTCATCTGCAAACTTGCTAATCAGACCACCTACACCTTCCTCCAAATCATTTACGTATATCACAAACAACAGTGGTCCCAGCACAGATCCCTGAGGAACACCACTGGTCACAGGTCTCCAATTTGAGAAACCCCCTTCTACTAGTACTCGCTGTCTCCTGTTGCCTAGCCAGTTTTTTTATCCATCTAGCTAGCACACCCTGAACCCCATGCAACTTTCCTTTCTCTATCAGCCTGCCATGGGGAACCTCATCAAACGCCTTCCTGAAGTCAGTGTATATGACATCTACAGCCTTTCCCTTATCAATCAACTTTGTCGTGTCCTCAAAGAATTCTATTGAGTTGGTAAGATATGACCTTCCCTGCACAAAACCATGTTGTCAATCACTGATAAGCCCATTTTCTTCCAAATGGGAATAGATCCTATCCGTCAGTATCTTCTCCAGCAGATTCCCTACCACTGACGCAAGGCTCACCGGTCAATAATTACCTGGATTATCCCTGCTACCCTTCTTAAACAAGGGGACAACATTAGTAATTCTCCAGTCCTCTGGGGCCTCACCCATGTTTAAGGATGCCGCAAAGATATCTGTTAAAGCCCCGGCTATTTCCCCTTTCACTTCCCTCAATAACCTCGGATAGATCCCAGCTGGACATTCTAGCATTCTGTGGTATGCTTAATTCACAATAAGTTTTTATTTTAAATTCGCTCGGAAGATGTAGGTGTTGCTGACTACCCATCTGAACTGCCTTGAGAAGGTAAGTGGTGAGCTGCCTTCTTGAACCACTTTGAATGTAGACCCACAATGCTGTTAGGAAGGGTTTCCCAGGATTTTGGCCAGCTTGTTCTACACAAACGCCACTCCCTGTGTGAAAACGTTGCCCCTCAGTACCTGTTGAAAATCTTTTCCTTCTCAACTTAACTTAGGCACTTTAGTTCTGGACTCACTCCCCAACCCCACTTGAGTCACCACTTTCAAGGAACTGTGAACTTGTATGTTGACGTTTCGAAGGGTTCTGACATTTAGCCTTTCTGAAGAAGGGTCTAGACTTGAAACATCAGCTTTCCAGCTCCTCTGATGCTGCTTGGCCTGCCATGTTCATCCAGCTCTACACCTTATTGTCTCATTAATTTTAGTCGGTTCCAATTTGGACATCGCTAAGAAATTTAATTGCTCCAACCCACACGTAGGGGGATTCTTTAAGGTGTGCACTCTCCTGGGTACTGGCCTCTGAGTTTTCTCACTCAAGTCAAGCCTTGTAGGATTCCTTCGCTGTCTTGAGTCCTCATGCCAGCAGCAGCTACAATGGCTCACTGACCCAGATCATAAAGAACTGTTCAGCCACTTGGCCATGGCTTGCCTTTATTGTGGTGTTCTGCTGTGGGTTGGTCAGTGGTCCCTCTGCTCAGGGCGTGCCCTGCGTGAGGCTCAGTAATTGCCTACATTCAAATGGTGTTCCCCAAGGTCAATCAGACAGGTGAGGGTGTTCACTTACATTGGAATGCCCTCTATTTCCCAAGCTCCACTAGCTGCATGACAAAGCCACTTGTTGTGCCTGTCTGAAGTTTAGTTGGGTTTCAGCTAGTAGGTGCTTCTACATGGTTACATCGTTAATCCCACACACCAAACAATGTCTCAGCATCCCACTCAGGGTTAACGCAAAATCACACGCTTATGCCAGTCATCTCAACCTTGTCAAAAATCCTGATATGTATTCCCCCAATTCTCCAAAAGCTTATTAGAACAGATAATGTCTCCAAATTAGAGGAGGTTTGGGTCGTAATTCTCCTTAATCAACTCTATCAAATCTTGGAAGGTTTTAGTGTCTGGTGCCTCTGGGAAAGTTAGGCCACTCATCGTCAAAAATGCTCCAGATCTGCAAGCGGTCAGAAGGATTTCTCGCTGCTTTTCATCTGCGCCACTGTCACTTGCCTGGAAAAAATATTGTATTCTTTCCAAATACTGGTCCCAGTCTTTGACAGCAAGATCAGATGAGACAAGCTTCCTAAATAATGGCATGAGGCCAGAAATGTTTATCCCAACTCCAAGATGACTGTTGCAACAGAATGTTCTTCAGGCATGTTCTGTTTTCTCCCGTCAACATTGAAATAACTTCACAGAGGCTGGTATTCCATTACCAAGTCATTCTTTATTTATTTGTGCACCGTACACTGGTTGTGACCAGCCAGCTTGGAGGAGGGGGTTCTACATCCCCTAGTTATATCAGTCAGTAAGGGCTTTCCTAATCTGTCTTCGTTAACAACCCCAATCAAGGATCTTGTAGTCAACGAGATCCTTCTGCTTCCAATCAGTACAGTTTACTTTGCTAATATCTCCTGGCATAACAATGTGCCATTTTATATCAAGTCACTTTTCCTGGGCAAAAGATTCTTGACCGGAGAATACATTTGTAAAATGCGCATTTAAATTTCTTTGCTCTTTAAAACTTATTTCCTTTGCATCTTAAGAAAACTGCTACAGGAACATGAATTGACATTAACATATATATTTAAAACCTGAATACAAGGAAAACTGTAATTACCCATTTTAATCTTTGAAGAGAGAGCATTTACCTTACTGTAAATGTAACAAGACCAGCATAAACTTCTGTCCCTACCTTGCCCAAAGAAAGGTTATTGCTATCAGCTCTGACGAATGACTGTTTAATATTACAAACAAAGGGCAATTTGAGCCATTAAAAAGCCTATAGCTTCTTAAATGTACTTGTCTGAAAGAATGTGTGAGCGTCTCGATGAGTGGACACAATCTACTTTGTATATAGGGCTGCTTCTAAAATTTAACCTACAGATGTCACAGCAATTTCTTTTTTAGCGGATCCAATTGTGAAATTGAATGATTGTAAATAGAAATTGGGAGATTTAAAATGATTTCCATACTTACTGTATGTGGACCTGAACACATCCAACTTTCTCATCAATGAAATCTATCATTTAATGCATTGAAAATAAAAATGATATTCATTGGAAATAACTAACCACTCAGGCTTTATGTTACACATTTCAGAGCATGCACATGCATTCTTCATAACTATCCTGTGATCAATGGTACGTTCCACTATTAATAAATTACTTGTTTGGTCCCGAATCTAAAAATCTCAAACCATAATCTTTTATCACAGGCTATTTACATTTTTGCTTGTTGGCTCTAAAACTTGTGGATATCAACAAAACACGCCAGCAAGTTAATTTATTCAGCTGTTACTTGATTGCATTCAGAAAGGAAAGGCCAGGTTTTAAAACATAAGGGATCCCAAATGGACAATTATGCATTCAAAAGCAGATTTAACTTAGGTTTGCACCTCCTTCCCTCATAATGAATGTTTGTGCCAGTGGTTTTTCGCCACACCACTAAATAGTGTTGCAGTGCTCCATTTCACACTCCAGAAAATCTCAAAGCCAATGTGATGCAGACTAAAACATCAGTTTGAAGGCTGAATTCATCGAGATCATATATATTAAACTGTGATCAAGCATAATCGCATAAATTGTCCATTTCCTTTTAAGCTCTAAGAGATTGGTGCAAACAATTGTGTAGAAAATTTCCCAACTTTGACATTCAGAAAGCTGCAACTGATTGAATGTGGACATTAGATAGCCAATGATAAAATCAGTTTCCCTTTGTATTTATTTGATTTAACTACTGAAGAATCAATATGTTCAGTTACTTATAGAAGTTGAATTATATATTTTTCGAGTAAAAAACTTTTTTGTGTTGAGATCTTCTTAATAAAATTCGAGATTGTAAACTTGACCTTTATTTCACCAGACTGTTAGCAATTTTTCTTTGGCCTCATGATACCCAAGGAAGCAGCCTGATTTTGCAGCAGATGTCATTTAGTAAGATAAAATGAGACGATGGTTGTGAATGCATAATCATACAGCAAAGTATATGATTTATGTATGGTCAGCAGGGAAGGGATCGGGTAAATTTAGCTTATCTTCTATTTTCATTTTAGATAAAACAAAACAGAATAGATATTTCAATGAGCTGCGAAGTTATTAAATCCATTTTGTTTTGCAATGAAATTTTATTCAAGGTGCAGATGAGATCTCATTTAGTGTGTGCTTTGTTAGATATCCTCCATTGATTCAAAGTGGAATTGCATTTAGTATATGTTTTCTAACTACATTCTCTGAGAAAAACTCCGGTCATTGTACCTTAACTGTTCCAATAATTGCCAAACATCCTCAAGTAAGCACTAAGGCCCATTGAATCAAAAGCACAGTTATGGAGCATAGCATTTGATTTCTCATAACCTTTGACACTTTGATATTGGTAGTTTACATTGTTCTGGTTCTTGTCTGAGTAATTTCATGCTTATTATTGATTATGAAAACCATGATCAATGGCTCAAGGTCTTAAAGTTTGATCTGAATGATAATCAACTCTAGTAAAGTGTTAAAGGGAATGTTCTTTGATGAAGGAATGAGGGAATTATTTTAACAAAGTAACAGGAACAGCCTGCTCATGTAAACACATACAAGTATCACAGAAGAGATTTTTATTTCACTGATACAATGAGCCTGATTTTTAAAAATAAATAGCTTTTGAGTAAAAATTTAGATCACTGCTGAAAATAAACACAGCGATTGCCCTGTGTGATGAACTCACACCCTTTAATTATCTTGGAGGAGACGTGTTAAATTTGTGCTGTCTGGTGTTTTAAATTATCAATGCATACAACCACACTTCACCCACTGTGCATTGGCTACACACGTAAGCAGGGGCCCAAATATATTTAAGAGCAAAGTGTAGAGCTGGATAAACACAGCAGGTCAAGCAGTATCAGAGGAGCAGGAAAGCTGATGTTTCGGGCCTAGATTCTTCTTCAGAAGAAGGGTCTGGGCCTGAAACATCAGCCTTCCTGCTCCTCTGGTGCTGCTTGGCCTGCTGTGTTCATCCAGCTCTACACCTTTTAATCTTAGATTCTCCAATATCTGCAGTTCCTGCTATCTCTAAACTTAAGAGCAACCTTCTTATAGGGAGGCACATTGTGAATGCAGGATGTGGTCATGCTCTTTGCGATCTGAATCTGTGCTGATAAATATTGAAGGATAGTTCAAAATGGACAAGCAATTATAGATGTTTTTTAGGACAATGTGCTGGATGCTTGGATGAAAAAAGTAAAAAGGGGGAGAGATGTCCTGCATCCTGCAGGAGTGCAAGAAAGCTTCCAGACAGATGATCAGGAGGCAGTAGAACTAACAATGAATAACAATGCCACAAGTGTTGGTCATCAAATATATAAAAAGAGGTTTAATTGCCTCACACTAGTCGTCATGTTGAGTGAGTTTGTCATCAAATGACATTTCAAACCAACTTCAGCACGAACTTCTTCACTGCCCAATTCATTATGTAACCATCGGGTATCTACCAATAATTACTATCAGCTAGAACTCAACCCTTGCACTCATTATGTTACTCTACCCTTACATATTTAGCTTCATCGGAACTTTTGTACCCACAGCTTATACATTGTGAACAAAACATGTTGAACACACTCACTACAGTTGTTTTTTTATGTAGAAGGGACTAACACATAAATGAGAGCAACAGCAGGAAATTGAAGGAATTCAAGCACATCTGCATGCTTTAACATCAATGGAGGTGAGAGTGCTGGCCACCAGTGGAAAAAGTATTGCAGACACTGTGACCACTGTGATGCTGAAATGGCTAATGGTTGCTTTAATTTGTACCGTAAACCAACAGTGTACATTGAGATAATTGTCCAGAATATCCCTGACCCATGGATAATTGCACATGATGATTGACGTGAACCTGGTTAGACAAAATAATGAGAATATTTACAAGCCTTATCCTCCGTTTTTCATTCTATTTCCCATACAATTTTCTTTCCTTTCTAAGTGAAAGGCTGCAAAGGCACTCAGTGCACAGTGCCCGCATTGCCCTCTCCACAACTTAACTCTTTTAAAAAAAATTCAGGTCTGGAACTTGCATTGACAGTGGATCACTGGGAACATGTTAATGAAGATGAGGAGACACCATCATTTGATCTGACACTTGTAATCACCAGTTCAAGTAGTGACCTGCACTTGTCTTAAAGACTGGAAAAGAGGAGTGACCTGCACACGGTGACGCACTGGGCACATCTGGGCAGGAACCAGTTTGGGATGAAAGGGTAGAATAGATACCAGTTTTCCAGACTTCAAGGTCACACACTCATTCTGCTGCAGATGTTTCCAATCAGAACTTTAATAAAGTTGAATTACAGTAGGAGACTGATGAGTGTCCAAAACTGAAAGCCAGCATGATGCTGATTCTGGGTCCTGATGCCGATTCTGGGTCCTGATGCCTCAGCTTCTATTGCAAACTATTTCCATCAAAAGTCTGGGTACTGTCACACAGACATATATTTCTCCTTCATGACTGAGGACACCAGTTTTTAAAAGACTTGTTGGGTAACACAGCAACGTGTGCTGCAACAGATCACTAGGGCCAGTAAGGCTCCTTCCAGGAGAGAGGGTATGTCCCCTTGCTGACCTTGCTCAGGATGATGACGCTCATGCTCCCCATCCCTGCCTTTTCCACCAGAACCTCTGGTGTTAGCTGACTGTTACTACCTAATGCACAAGATAGTGATCTATGAAGCTAAGCTTTCCAGACACAGAGTGGCTCCAGAACCATTAACAGTCTCCTCAGTTGAAGTCCAGGAGCCATGTTGCAGCCCAGGGAAAAGGTCTACGTAAAAGTATTACATGAGATAAAAATACAGGGAAGAAGTACAGACGGAATACACAAGAATGATGAGTTTTTTTGGTATATTATATAATGGTTTGTTTCATAAAATTAAATTAGAATACGAATTTTCAGTTCTGTGTTGTCAGAAGAAGGACAATGCAATGATCTGTAATAATGAAAAGAGAGGGATTAAAGTTAGACTTTTGATAAAAGTTATGCTGTAGTTAAGATTCATGGTACTGCTCGTGAATTATTACATCACACAAAAACCAGGGCAAAAAGGAATTGCCTATGTAGCATTCTCATCTTTACTTTCAGTCACACTTGCTCTCCAGCTTCTTCTGCTTCCTCCTCCTTCTACTCCGCCACTTTCTCCACCTCCCCATGTTTCCGCTTCACAGCTTCTTGCCTCATCAATGACCTGATGGTTTTCTCAGGCAAGGGCTGTTCCTTCCTAATTGTCAGGTTGTGCAGCTTGTATACAATATATCAACACCAGCCTAGGGTTCCTCCAGACGGATCCAGTCTGCAGAAACATTGTTTGGGCCCCCTGCTGATGGTATGTCCCATATGTTCCTTGTGATTGCATGATCCTCATGGTGTGCCTGCTCTGCATATGTACATAGGTTCCAGATTATAGTGAGGAGTCATACCATCAAGATGACACTTGTCACTCAGCTTGCTCTTTTTGAGATAAAAGCAGCTGGCACAGAACATAGTCAACAAAATGAAGGAATTGTGATACACACTCGTGCTCATTCATTATGATGCACTGCTACTGATCAAAAACTATCTACACAATGAAAAATTGGAAGCCTTTTGCTTCAGCCACATGGTTGTTATCACATGAGGAGAAGATGACACTGTGTGCAGCCAATAACGATCTGTACCTTGGAGAAGGTTGTAATTCTAGCAAACCATTGTTCTCTCTCCCCTGTCTGCCCGCTGAGAAGACAGAATACAGTGAAATTGGCTCTGTCAGTATAGAGAACCTCAGTTAGCTCCCTCAAGCACCGGCATATTGCAGATTTATCTTATGGCTATGTTCTGTGCCAGCTGCTTTTGTCTCAAAAAGAGCAAGCTGGGTGACAAGTGTCATTTTGATGATATGGCTCCTGACTATAATTTGGAACCTATGTACATGGGGAGGTGATGGCCTAGTGGTATTATCGCTGGACTGTTAATCCAGAAAACCAAATAATATTCTGGGGACCTGGTTTTGAATCCCACCATTGCAGATGGTAGGCTTCGAATCAAATAAATATCTGGAATTACAAGTCTAATGATGACCATGAATCCTTTGTTGATTTTTGGAAAATCCCATCTGGTTCAATAATGTGCTTTAGAGAAGGAGCCTTCCATCCTTACCTAGTCTGGTCTACATATGGCTCCAGGCCCATAGCTATGTCATTGACTCTTAACTGTCCTCTGGGCAATTAGGGATGGGCACTAAACGTTGCCTAGCCAGCAAGGCCCTCATCCTATGAATAATTTTTTTAAAAAACTGCAGGATGTGAGACAGAAGACTGAAATAGACTGGAGGAGCCAAATGCATTAATGTCAGAACCAAGGTAACTCTGACAGATACAACAAATGTAATCTTGCTTTGAGGCTGGAATTGTAGCTGCAAAATTTGTCAAATACAATCTCTTTAGTAAAATGAAACATTGGTTGTCGGTGAAGATCAGGTGAAAGAATTGCTTCCATTCCATTGAAAATGATTCTTTGTTGCCCCTAGAATATGCCACAAGCCATCATCAATTAATTGCTGAAACAGAAGGAATTCTGAGTTTTCAAAGAAAATGCACTTTTTCACAAATGTTATTTGTCTTTTCTATGTAATATTATAAAAAAAATCTGCAATACCATGTGCCACAGGCTCTGTTAAAATTCAGATCAACTGAAATAGAAAACTTTTCTGTGAATTAATAATGTGCACACAATTGAACTTTTAAAGGCACACTCTCCAAATTTAAAACTTTTGAAACTTTGACAAAATTTAGCATGTGATCTGGGCATTGCCAACAAAACCAGTATTTGTTGTGCATCACTAATTGCCCTGGGACTGAGTGATTACTAGGCCACCTCAGAAGGCAAAATAAAAAGTCAATGACCCTGATGTAGGTCTTGAGTCACATCTAGGCCCAATCAGGTGAGGATAGGCTGAATTCCCTCCCGAAAGAGCATTAGTTGCCCAGATGGGCTTTTAAAACAATTGATACTTCCATGTTCATCATGAATGAGATAAGCTTTCCATTCCAGAATTATTGATTGAATTCAATTCCATTTCTTGTAAGACTTGACCCCATGTCCTGTGAGCATTGGACCAGTGACCATGCAACTAAGCCAACGTCTCAGAAGAATCATTCCATTCCTTTAATAGTGCAAATGCTGTAGCTACCATTTTAATTGAAATGTAAATGAACTACTCAGTGAACTGAGCCATACAGTTCAGCAAGGCCCCAGTTTCAATTCTCAAAACTCTGTAATTTTGGTTGCCATGGAGTCGGGATAATGATAGCCACAGGATGTGACAACTGACGACTATCATTCAACAATCTTGCACCTTAAGAAGGTGGGAGAGGAATATATGATAAATGACAAACATTTTATCTTCTGAACAAGACAATGTTGGATATTAAAAAATTGTGAGCAAGAATGGCAAGTGCCATTGAGAAAGGAGGGAGGGGGAGCAGAAAAAAGAATGGTCTAATGGGCTATAATTAAACGAGAGAAATGCAATGATTAAATGACAGAAATGATAATAGTGTAAGACAAAAAAGGCAATAATGAGAGAAATTAGAGAAACAAAAGATACATCAGACAACCAGATGATGTGAGAATGATTACAGCAGAAAAACAGAGGGAGAGGGAACTGTGGAAAATCTGGACAAATGGAACATGAAAAATGGCACTGGAATATATTGCGATAAAAAAGCAGATAGCTGTGAGAGGATATAGTTGCATACCACCAAGCTGGCCATGTCACAAAGTCCTGGTGCACAAGTACTTCTATTGCTAGAAGCATTGGTATGATACTCATATGGCAACCTTCTGATCCTAATCATTGTTTCTGGCATGGTAAAGTGTGGCTTATGTGCTTCTTTCTCAAAAGGAAAGGGTAATCAGCAGACTGATCGTCCCAAGTAGTCCCTGATCACATTAAAAGTTGCAGAACATTAGTAGCAAAGCTGCATATAAAGTAATTCATACTTCATGTTAAATTTCAAAAAGTGCTTTAGGGCTGTGATTCTGAAAAAAAAACAATGTGAGAATTGTTTGCCAGTTGTTTATTTATTTCATGTATATTCATTCTTTTGGGATGTGGGTACTGCAGGCAAGGCCAACACACCCTTAATTTCCCTTTAAGAAGATAGCTATCTTGAACAGAGTAGTCCATGGTATATGTACATCCATAGTGTTGTTAAAAAGAGAATTCCAGGATGTTAACCCAACAACAACAAAGGAATGTCAATATAGCTCCAAATCAGGATTGTTTGTAGCTTGGAAGGGAAATGGAACTTCCAGTGTTCCCATGTTTCTGCTCTCTTTATCCTTCCAAGTGAGGATTGGTATGTTTCAGGTTTGCTGTGAAAGAAATTGTGGCATACTGCTGTAGCGCATCTTTTATATGGCTAGGCTATGGAAACTGAAGATGTGGGTGGAATACAGATTTTGTTCAGGCTGTTTTGGAGTTGTTACTTAAAGTTATGTTGTAGCTATATTTATCCAGGCTAGCAAAGAGGGTTCCACCTCACTCCTGACTATACTTTGTAGATGGTGGTCAGACTTTGGGAGAATGGAAATGAGTTACTTACCACAGTGTACTCGACCTGCTTTAGTAGCCGTAGTGCCGACGTGGTGGATGCAGTTAAGTTTCTGTTCAGTGGTGAATCCCACAATACTGACAGTGGGAGGTTCCTGGTGATAATGCAACTGAATATCAAGAGAAGATGGTTAGATTTGGTTTAGTTGGAGCTGGTCATAGCTTGGCACCTGCGCAGCATGAATGTTATTTGCCACTTAGTCAGCCCAAGCCAGGATGTTGTCCAGGTTTTCCTGCATGCAGGCATGGACTGTTTCAGTATCTGAAGAGAAGTAAGTATAATAAGATACTGTGCAATCATCAGTGAACCTTTGTCTGTATAAAGTCAAAAGAAAAGTTGCGAAATGTAACTTTTACACTTCTCACTTCCTCCAAATAAAAGATGCCATGATCGCAATCATAATAGTCAGCCATGTCTATCTTTTTATAAGATGAACTTTCTTTGTTTCAGTTCCAACTGACCCTCCTCCCCACCTTATTTTTTGTCACATTAATGACTCAGTGTTGCTTCATTCACCCATATCATAATGGCAATTTACCAACTTTACTCCAAATTTTCATCCTCCCTTGCCTTTGCATGATTCAGCTCTGACTGTCTCTTCCCTTCATCAATTACTCATCTACATTTCTAGAGATAGACTGCAAACCAGTGTTAACTATAACCTCAAGCTGCCACAGCAAACTTGAATATTAGCTTCCCACGATCTATCAAGAGGGGGCTCCATTCCATTTTGCCTATTTTCCCATCTTATTTC
This sequence comes from Stegostoma tigrinum, assembly GCF_030684315.1. Taxonomy (NCBI): domain Eukaryota; kingdom Metazoa; phylum Chordata; class Chondrichthyes; order Orectolobiformes; family Stegostomatidae; genus Stegostoma; species Stegostoma tigrinum. Next base: position 90,411,459 of record NC_081354.1, on the reverse strand, counting down.
TACCTGGTCTGATGATGCCACCTTCTAAATCAGTGCCTCCAATTTATCTTCCTGTTTCCTCTTGCAAGGATTCCTCTCTACTCAGGACCCTCAACCATATCTATCCCATTTGCAATTTTTCTGCCCCCACCCTTTCCCCTCCCTCCCAGAAGCAACTCTGGGCTTCCTTTGTCCCTTCATCCATCGCGCTGTAGCATTCAGTTGAAATTTATAAGGGAGTAAGGACTCTAATGTCTGTGCTGAAACAGAAGGTGCCATGCTCGCATTTGCTGACAGTGGTACCTACATGGAAATTTTACCAACACAGCCTCCAAAATGACCACCTATAGACCTGCAACCCAATTGAGGGTTCTACATAGTATCAACTCAATCTGAAGGCCTGTACCTCTGACTCCCCAGATCTGTGAAGGGACCTGGAATTCCAAGGTGTTCATCAGTTAGGCAGAAGAAAGAGTAATCAGGGGGCCCAATGTTAAAAGGCAAAACCCCTATCAGAGACCCGAGCCCTCCTCAGCTACTGCTCAGAAACTGTCTTCATTCAGCTGTTGGCCATCACATAGTGGGAAGTCGGGTAATTCACCATTGTTAGAAATAAAGGCGCAGTAACTGGGCCTTTAATGACGATAATTGACTGCTCATCTCCTTGGGCCAGGCTGCATCTCAGCTTCTGATGCTGCCATCAATGCTGGTTCCATGTCCTAGACTCCCCCCAGGGACTGGTTAAAAAGCCCTGACTATTCATTCTTTCTTTCTGCATAGTTGTTGATCTACTCAGTATTTCTACCATTTTCAGTCTGTGTTTTAGAGTTCCAACATTTTGCCATCAGTCTTCAAGTTCAATGGACCACCTTTAAGTATTTTCATCACTGTCAGACCTCTTGCACCACAAACTATATCTTTTGCTTCTTTTTCAATACACTGGTCCATTCTTCCATCACCTCCAAAATCTTTTCCCCTCCCACAGCTTCTTCCATTGCAAACATACAAGATGCAACAACTGTCAATCCTTCCCATTCCCACATTCCAGTAACTAAAACATTCCGGCCAGGTCAAACATTGATTGTACACTTATTTTTTCAAATTAATATACAGGATTCAATGATTTTTTTAAAAATTGATTCAATTATTAGTTGATGGGTATTGGCTGCCTTTGGATTGGCCAACATTTATTGACCATTGGTTGGATAGACAAAGGTGTCAATGATCAGGATGGCTATAGCCATCTCCTCTTTACCATGGATGTGCAATCCCTTTATATGTTCATTCCCCACCAGGAGGGTCTCAGGGCCCTCTGCTTGTTCCTGGAGCAAAGACCTGAACCATCCCCACCCACAACCAACCTCCTCCACTTGGCCAAGATTGTCCTCACCCTCAACACATTCTCTTTCAACTCCTCTCGTTTTCTTCAGGTCAGAGGGGTGGCAAGGGTACCCATATGAGGCCTAGTTATGACTGTCTCTTCATTGGGTACGTGGAACATTCCTTGTTCCAGTCCTATTCCGGCCCATACCCACAACTCTTTCTCCAATACATCGATGATATCATCGGTGCTGTTTTCCTCTCTCGTCTGGAATTGGAAAACTTCATCAATTTCATCTCCAATTTCCACCCTGCCCTCACTTTCACCTGGTCTGTCTCCGAGTCCTCCCTTCCCTTCCTCGACATCTCTGTTTCCGTTTCTGGGGATAGACTGGTCACTAGTATCCATTACAAACCCACTGACTCCCACAGCTGGCTGGATGGGACACTTCCACACCCCACTTCCTGTAAAGACTCCATCCCATTCTCTCAGTTCCTCCATCTCCATCTCATTGGTTCAGATGAAGCCAACTTCAACAAGGAAGCTTCCGAAATATCCACCTTCTTCCTCAACTGAGGATACCCCACCTCCGTTGTCGACAGGACACTAATCCAGGTATGACCCATCTCCCGCACTTCCACCCTCAGCCCTTCTCTTCCCTCCTGCAACAGCAATAGTGCTCCCCTTGTCTTCACCTACCATCCCACCAGCATCCACATCCAGAAAACCATCAGATGCCATTTCCACCACCTCCAGCGAGATTCCGCCACCAGACAAACATTCCCCTCCCCTCCCTTGTCCACCTTTCACAGGGACCGTTCCCTCAGGGACACTGTAGACCAAACTTCCTTCACCCCCAACACCTCTCCACAGCCGTTTAATTGCTTGGGATTCCACTGGCGAGATGTAAAACAGCTCCTGTTTACAGCAATATAAATGCAGTTACTCTTCCAGACCAAAACCCTTTCTGTTGCTAAATAAATCTCTTCTAATTTTATTCAGTTGATACCTACGGGTGTTCCCACTTTTAATTAACTACACATTACAGGCCCCACTGATTGTACAGAGAAAATGTGGCAGTCAGTAAGACAGTGCAAAAACATGACATGGTGCTAAGGCTGGGGAGATTTTTTTTAAGTTTCAGCCAGCATGCAGCATGGGTTATCTATGTTAACACGCTGTGAAGCTGGATGAATGCACAGGCCAAGCAGCATCAGAGGAGCAGGAAAGCTTGCTGTTTCGGGTTGGGATCCTTCTTTTTTTTTCTGAAGCAGGGTCCTGACCCGAACTGTCAAGCTTTCCTGTTTCTCTGATGCTGCTTGGCCTGCTGTGTTCATTCAGCTTCACACCGTGTTTTCTCAGATTCCCCAGCATCGGCAGTTCCTACTATCTCTGGGTTATCTGTGTGTTGTGCAGTCAAATCTCACATGATAGGTGGCAGATTGAGTAGAATCCTGAGGTATCTCCTTTTTATGCTTTCATCATCTGTAGGCCTTCAAAGTTTCAGAGCTCCTATAGGCTGCTAAGTTACCCCACAATGCTTGAGCGTGCTGGAGGACAGCATTTAGAATGAGAGAGGTTGCACTTTACGTAGCTTTCTTGGCAGGCCGGTATACTTTGAGGATGAATGGGGATGTGAGCTGCATACCCTTGAATGGCAGCACATTCCCTTGAAAAAATTGACAGACCAGATGAGCCTTTCCCTCCAGAGATGTGTGGAATCATCATTGCGGTTGATGTTTGCAGATCAGGCCCGAGCACAATCCCTGCGCATTCAAGTGATGGCTTGGCTGCAGTCAATATCATGATTTAAGGAATGTTAATGCCTGACCCATTTGCAGTCAAGGAGACAGCTGTGAGAAATGCCTGGGCGTTGCAACTTCTTTCAACTTTGAGATGTCTAAAGAGGCTGCTAATCTCTCACATGGACCTCACATGGAACTAGATCCAACAGCAACAAAGATACCAGAGTAGACATTTTCAGTGTGCGAGTGCATATATCCCTACATTTACAGAAGTACAAGATTACTTATGTATCACCTCTTATACTTTTGTATCATGTTTTTTCTTCTTTTCCTTCTCCTGCCCACTACATTTAACACAGTCCCACCTCGAAGCAGAGGCAAAGTTTAAATTATCTGTGACTGGCCTGTTAGTCTAGAGGACTTATTTATTTACATGTGAGTGTATTTAGGCCTAGAAGGTCCAGACCCACTGGGAATATACTGCCCAGAGGCAGGCCTAGCCTCCTTGGCTTGAATATCTGCAGTCTTCAGGATCATAGGGAGGGAGGAGGCATTAGGGTACAACATCTCTGAAGTACCCTGGGGCAATTTATCTTAGGGTGCTGAATGTGACTCCTCCTTCTTGAGGCTAGCTCTCTGAATCCATGAGGAGCAAGACTGATCTCCTTTGACACTCTTTCGCCTTGGCATTGATGGTGAGCACCAATAGCTACTGTAATGGAGTACAGGCCTGTGCAAATGTCTGGAAGATGCTGAGTGTACTGGAGATGGCTGTCCCTGAGGCTTTTGCTAACCTGTCCATTGAAGCAGCCTATATGCTGTAGCCACGACAGTCTTGATAACATTGGTGAACACTTCCATTCTATGATATGTACACCAGAATGTGCTCCTTAGTGTGAGCCATAAGGAATCCCCCTGGGGTGAAAGTTCCCTGAGCTTGTTGAGGAACAGCATGAATGCTTTGCCAATGCAGGGGTCTCAGGGCTCAGTGGTGTCCTCCTCAGAGGTGGAGTTGTAGGGTCCCTGGTGCTAGTCTGTTCAGGGTTATTAGTGCTGTATAAGTGAAGCGAGGAAATTAACTGTGCAATGGATAAAAGCTTGTGTAGGTTAAGAATAATTTCAAATAATTGGAGAGCAGTGCAGCCTTGCACAGTGCAGCTCACTGGAGGTCTCCCTGACCCAAATAGGCAGCCAAGCTCTTGGCTAATTGGCTTGCGAATGTTCTCCTTATATGGGGTAAAGAGCCTTATCTTCACCATCTCCACCATCAGTCTTGGCCCCCTCAGCCTGGTTGTCAGTCAAATTTTCTCCTGAATGAATCAAAGGGAATGAGGACATTGGACGAGCAGTTCGTGGTGATGCAGGAGCAGGAGAAATGATGAGGTGTCCACAGTGAGAGATTAGGAAGCAGAGAGGGCAGGAAGGGTCAGTAGTTTGGGAGAAAGAAGTGCATTAGAGCCATCGAGTGGCCATGCTGTGTACAATACCGAGGCTTGTAGCCTGTTTATGTCATGGCAGAGTTAGAGTGAATATGAATGTGAGGTAGCAGACATAAGATGGTGGCACTTGTCATTGAGAAGGATAAATAATCATTCAACTTATTCCAGCACTGATGCGCATTCCGATTTTACCTGGGGCACCGCAATGTTGACAAATCTAGGTTCCAGCTTCCCTTTGTCCCTTGCTGATGACAGTCGAGCATCACAGTGTGAAGAGCAGAGATAACACGGGTGTGGAGCTGGTGGAACACAACAGGCCAGTCAGCATCAAAGGAGCAGGAAAGCTGACGTTTTGGGTTGGGACCCTTCTTCACCTCCAGTGAGCTTCAGCCCATTTCTGAAGAAGGATCCTGCACCAGAACGTCAACTTGCCTGCTCCTCTGATGCTGCCTGACCTGCTGTGTTCCTCCAGCTCCTCACTGTGTTATCTCTGACTCCAGCACCTGCAATTCTTACTATCTTGCAGTGTGAAGGGCAGTTCTGGATTGTAGATTCAGAGGTGGTATTCAGCTGTGATTTACATCTGATGCTGGTTGAGTGAATGACGGAGACCTGAGTAGTGACAAACATGAGCACTTCTCTTCCTGTGTGATAAAACAAGAATGGTGTTGTGGAGCCTGAACCCATAGTTAATGAAGTGAAGAGCATGGATTGCACAAAAAATGCCCCTGTGAGCTCTGAATGTCACTAAACCAAACACTTTAACTCAACTTTCGAAAATTGAGTTTGTAGGAATCGATAAATAATTTTAAGGCTTCTAATTTTCCAAGGCAAAAAACTCCCCAAAGTTGTACACCTGATCATGATGTATTATTGATTAACTCATTCAGCTAAAATAACTTCCTCTACTAACTTAGAACATAGAACATAGAACATAGAACAGTACAGCACAGAACAGGCCCTTCAGCCCACAATGTTGTGCCGACCATTGATCCTCATGTATGCACCCTCAAATTTCTGTGACCATATGCATGTCCAGCAGTCTCTTAAATGACCCCAATGACCTTGCTTCCACAACTGCTGCTGGCAACGCATTCCATGCTCTCACAACTCTCTGTGTAAAGAACTCGACTCTGACATCCCCTCTCTACTTTCCTCCAACCAGCTTAAAACTATGACCCCTCGTGCTAGCCATTTCTGCCCTGGGAAATAGTCTCTGGCTATCAATCTATGCCTCTCATTATCTTGTATACCTCAATTAGGTCCCCTCTCCTCCTCCTTTTCTCCAAAGAAAAAAGTCCGAGCTCAGTCAACCTCTCTTCATAAGATAAGCCCTCCAGTCCAGGCAGCATCCTGGTAACCCTCCTCTGAACCCTCTCCAAATCATCCACATCTTTCCTATAATAGGACGACCAGAACTAGACGCAGTATTCCAAGTGCGGTCTAACCAAAGTTTTATAGAGCTGCAACAAGATCTCATGACTCTTAAACTCAATCCCCCTGCTAATGAAAGCCAAAACACCCAATGCTTTCTTAACAACCCTGTCCACTTGGGTGGCCATTTCAAGGGATCTACGCATCTGCACACCAAGATCCCTCTGTTCTTCCACACTGCCAAGAATCTTATCCTCAATCCTGTACTCAGCTTTCAAATTCGACCTTCCAAAATGCATCACCTCGCATTTATCCAGGTTGAACTCCATCTGCCACCTCTCAGCCCATCTCTGCATCCTGTCAATGTCCCGCTGCAGCCTACAACAGCCCTCTATACTGTCAATGACACCTCCAACCTTCGTGTCGTCTGCAAACTTGCTGACCCATCCTTCAATCCCCTCATCCAAGTCATTAATAAAAATTACAAACAGTAGAGGCCCAAGGACAGAGCCCTGTGGAACCCCACTCACCACTGACTTCCAGGCAGAATATTTTCCTTCTACTACCACTCGCTGCCTTCTGTTGGCCAGCTAATTCTGTATCCAGACAGCTAAGTTCCTCTGTATCCCATTCCTCCTGACCTTCTGAATGAGCCTACCATGGGGAACCCTATCAAATGCCTTACTGAAGTCCATATACACCACATCCACAGCTCGACCCTCATCAACTTTTCTAGTCACATCCTCAAAGAACTCGATAAGGTTTGTGAGGCATGACCTGCCCCTCACAAAGCCGTGTTGACTGCATTTAATCAAGCCATGCTCTTCCAGATGGTCATAAATCCTATCCCTCAGAATCCTTTCTAACACCTTTCAGACGACGGACGTGAGACTTACTGGTCTGTAATTGCCGGGGATTTCCCTATTTCCTTTCTTGAAGAGAGGAATTACATTTGCCTCTCTCCAGTCCTCAGGTACGACTCCAGTGGAGAGCGAGAATACAAAGATCTTCGCAAGTGGCGAAACAATTGCATTTCTCGTTTCCCAAAGCAGCCGAGGTCAAATCTGGTCCGGGCCTGGCGACTTGTCAATCTTAATGTTTGACAAAATTTTCAGTACATCAGCTTCCTCTATCTCTATTCATTCCAGCATGCACACCTGCTCTTCAAAGGTTTCATTCACTACAAAGTTCGTTTCTTTTGTAAAGACTGAAGCAAAAAACTCATTTAGGGCTTCCCCTACCTCCTCAGTCTCCACACACAAGTTCCCTATGCTATCCCTGATCGGCCCTACTCTTTCTTTGACCGTTCTCTTATTCCTCACATAAGTGTAAAATGCCTTTGTGTTCTCCCTAATCCGTTCTGCCAAGCCTTTCTCGTGCCCCCTCCTGGCTCTCCTCAGACCATTTTTGAGCTCCCTCCTCGCCTGCCTGTAATCCTCTAGAGCTGAGCTTGGTCCTAGCTTCCTCCACCTTATGTAAGCTACCTTCTTCCTTTTGACGAGAATCTCCACCGCTCTCGTCATCCAAGGTTCCTTTATCTTACCCCTTCTTGCCTGTCTCAGAGGGACGTATTTATTCATCACTCGCAACAACTGTTCCTTAAACAGTCTCCACATGTCTATAGTGCCTTTACCATGGAACAATTGCTCCCAGTCCATGCTTCCTAACTCATGTCTAATCGCATCATAGTTTCTTCTTCCCCAATTAAATATCCTCCCATTTTGCCTAATCCTCTCCTTCTCCATAGCTATGTAGAATGTGAGGCAGTTATGTTCACTATCACCAAAATGCTTGCCCACAACAAGATCTGATACCTGCCCCGGCTCGTTTCCGAGCACCAAGTCTAGAATGGCCTCTCCCCTCGTCGGCCTGTCAATATACTGAGTTAGGAAACCCTCCTGAACACACCTTACAAAAATAGCTCCATTCAAATCTTCTGCTCGAAGCAGGTTCCAATCAATATTAGGAAAGTTAAAGTCACCCATTACAACAACCCTACTACGTCCACACTTTTCCAAAATCTGCCGACCTATGCTTTCTTCAATCTCCTTGCTGCTATTGGGGGGCCTGTAGTAAACCCCTAACGAGGTGACTACTCCCTTGCTGTTCCTAATTTCCACCCATACTGACGCGGTATGCAGATCTTCCTCGACAATGGAAGCTTCTGTAGCTGTGATACCCTCTGATTAGTAGTGCTACACCCCCTCCTCTTTTTTCCCCCTTCCCTATTCTTTTTAAATGCTTTAAACCCTGGAACATCCAGCAACCATTCCTGCCCCTGAGAAACCCATGTCTCTGTTATGGCCACAACATCATAGCACCAGGTACTGATCCATGCTCGAAGTTCATCACTTTTATTCCTGATACTCCTTGCGTTGAAGTAAACACACTTTAACTGATCCCTTGGTTCCTTCCCAGGAAAATCCTTCCCACCAGCTGGTCTACCTCTTGCTACTGCCTCACCTGCACCAACTCTCACCTCTGGTATACAGCTCAGGTTCCCATCCCCCTGCCATACTCGTTTAAACCCTCTCGAACTACTCGAGCATACCTTCCACCCAGGACATTGGTCCCCTTCCAGTTCAGATGCAACCCGTCCTTCTTGTACAGGTCCCACCTTCCCCAGAAGGCATCCCAATTATCTACATATCTGAAGCCCTCCCTCCTACACCAGCTGCGCAGCCACGTGTTAAGCTGCGCCCGCTCCCTGTTCCTCACCTCGCTATCTCGTGGCACCGGTAGTAAACTAGAGAACACTATTCTGTTCGTCCTGCTTTGCAGCTTCCATCCTAACTCCCTGAAATCACTTTTTATATCCTCAATCCTTTTTCTAGCTATATCATTGGTGCCAATATGTAACACGATTTCTGGCTGTTCGCCCTCCCCTTTTAGAACCTTATACACTCAATCGGAGACGTCCCGGACCCTGGCACCAGGGAGGCAACATACCTTCCGGGAATCCCGATCCTGGCCACAAAATCTCTTGTCGATTCCCCTAACTATCGAGTCCCCGACCACGAGTACTTTTCTATTCTGCCCCATTCCTTTCTTTGCCACAGTGTCAGGGTCAGTGCCAGAGAACTGACTGACTACTATGTCTTTCCTCTGGTAGGTCAACCCCCCCAGCAGTATCCAAAACGGTATACTTATTGTTGAGGGGAATGCCCACAGGGGATCTCTGCACTGTCTGTCTGTCCCCTTTCCTCCCCCTAACTGTAACCCATCTACCCTTGTCCTGAGCCTTAGGAGTGACCAACTCCCGGTAACTCCTCTCAATTACCCCCTCTGCCTCCCGAATGATCCGTAGTTCATCCAGCTCCAGCTCCATTTCCCTAACACGGTTTTCAAGGAGCTGGAGTTGGGTGCACTTCCCGCAGATGTAGCCAGCGGAGACATGTGCCACATTTCCCAACTGCCACATTCTGCAGGAGGAGCAAGCAACTGCCCTAGCATCCATACCCCACTTATCTGAACACCCACTCAGTACTAAAGTAGAAAGCTTAGTTCAAGTTGCTATAAAATTAATAACAAACTTATATTCAATAGAGAAAGTTTAGAATGAACCTTACCTTATTAACTAGGTTAGAGGAGGAGGGTGGGTGGGAGACACTACAGTTGTAGAGTCTCGGGTTTAGCCGCCTTGCTGATATATATACTCACTGCTTTCCTTCCCGGCTGCCCCTCTGGTCCTCGTCACTTCCTCCGCTGCTCCCGCTCCTTCTGTGAAAGAGAAAACACCGCTGCCCGCTACCTTACCTTACCTTAGCTGCGGTCTTCCTGGGTTCGTCTTACCTCTGCTGCTGCTCACACTCAAAATGGCCGTTGGCGTCGAAGGGTGAGTATTTATACTTAGCAGGAACATGAACTACTTAAAACTTCTAAACTGTTAAATTTTGAGTTGTTTCATTCCCTTATGCTTCTTTTTTGAAGCCTTGAACAAATAAGAAAATGTATAGAAGTACTGAAGTCTTAATAATTGCTACTCTTTGCACTCTGCCTCTGTATGAGAACGATGTAATCATTTGAAAGACCAACGAGTCACTGTAATGGAAAACAGTGAGAGGCGCAAGTGTATTAACAGGGGTTTAGAGGGAATGGAGAATTATTTCATGTTTGGCATTGATTTAATGTTGTTTCATGAGAAGAGAGTTTCAATAGCTTTAACCTGACAAAGGAATGTTGAAACAGTAATATGTGTTGGAAACGTTCATTAATGGCAGTGAACATGTTTGGAGACAAGTCACTGGAGGAAAAGAAGATGCAAGAACAGAAGCTAAGTAAGAGAAGTTTAATCATCAGCTGTTCAGAAGAATGGGGGAGACTGAATATGGCTCACCTTTCGCTCTATCCTTGAGAACTCAACAAAAAACATTTCTGATGAAGGGTCTAGACCCGAAACGTCAGCTTTTGTGCTCCTGAGATGCTGCTTGGCCTGCTGTGTTCATCCAGCTCCACACTTTGTTATCTCAGATTCTCCAGCATCTGCTGTTCCCATTATCTCTCCCTCAATAAAAAATATGTTGTGCAAAAACTCAAAATTGTTCAATGCGGAACAGTTCATGTCCTTTCGACTTCAATGAAAACAAAACATGGAAGGAATGTAAACCAAGATGCTGTCCATCATCACCCGTCTGTACACAGCTGCACAAAATGAGGATTACTCTCCCAGCAATTTCAATTGGGCGTGATGGCCTGAACTAACTCCCATGTAAAGCAGATGAGTCTCCCTTCTCCAGGGAATCACACTCTGCTTCATTCCAGCTTCAAAATCAGCTTTAGCAGTCAACCGAAGCTGAACTTACATTATGACTGCAATATCAGAAACAAGGTAAAGGATTTCATATCAATTCTACATAGTTTAAATACAGGATGAATCAAAAACAGTTGATGACACTTGGTTCTGACATCCCTCTGTAAAATGCTGCTTTACCTTTGAGCTATGCAATGATAATTTGAGATTGCCATGGTTGTGTCATGGATGTGAAGTTAGATTCATTTGTGCCTGTGTGTCTGTTCCGTTAGTGTTACACTTACCTCCGAAATACAATGTTGCAGGGTGAAGCCTCACTCCAGGGTTTGAACACAAAACCCAGGGCTGAGAATGGAATACTGAAGAACTGAGATGAGAATTCAGATGAGATATTAATCAAGCCACTGTCTGCCTACTTGGATGGAGGGAAACAATCCCATGACACTATTTCAACAAAACACAGGAGAATTATCTTTGGTGTTCTAGCTTTATCTATCCCTCAATTAATATAGAATAAACCAGATAATGTGACCACTCATGTTTGTTGGACTTCATTGATTAAACTGTCTTGTTTCTTACATTACAGTAGTGACTAAGTATTCCATGAGCCACATATTGCTTTGAGATACCCAGTGATTGAAGGAAGTACTACATTTGCAAGTTTTTAAAGGAATTCTTTGAGGTCATGATTGTACTTAGAAGTCTAGGATGTCGATATAACATGCTGAGGGGTAGACACTGCTGGACAAGCACAGTGAATGTTAAATTCGGGTATACAGTGTAAATGGACAATTGAAGTTAATCAGCATGCGCTGTTGATTTGGTGCCAGAGATATCATTTTGAAACTTAGCCCTTGAGTTAAAATTCTCATGTAAATCATCTAAATATGTGTTGAATAGCAGGAAGAGCACCTTTCATAACTGATGAGTACAAAATTATGAAGGGTGCAGTTAAAGTAGGTGGGAAAGACCTATTTCTCTGAGCAGAGAGGAAAATTGGAAATTACTGGGGCAGGGGCAGAGACGATTTGTAGAAGGATTATAGGGGACATGGGGAAAAGGGGTACTTGAATGTGTAGAATTCACTATCTGGTTTAATGGTGCAAACAGAAACTCTGGCCTTGTTTAAAAAAAGATACCTGGATCTGCATGTGAAGTGAGTAAGCTGCAAAGCAACACTGTGAGTGCTGAAAGGTGGGATTAGAATGGATGGCTAGTTTTGCTTGGGGTTGGAATTGAGATGATGAACCAAAGCTGCTTTCTTTTACATAACTTTTGTATAATTTCTATGCTTCTGAAACCAACTGGAGTGGTATAAAGGGACTATTAAATACTCAGTAATTAGTTATTGGTTGATTTATTGTGGTGTTATGATCTTACAAGTGTTTAATGCTTTGCGTTTTGTTCCAAGTTGCAAATATCCACAAAATGTGGTAGATGCCGAAGGGTGGTTTGTGGCTTCAAGGCATTTGCAAAGCGCATTTTTTCAAGACATGAGTTTGATCATTTTGTTGACGGTACAGTGCAGTGGACTTACAGAGAAACACAAGCTGGAAGATGGAGGAGTTGAAGTAGGAGGGTGGAAGAATGACAAGGTGCAGGAGACCATGTCCACCAAGGGTGATCAGAAAGTAATTCTCCTGCCTAAGTGTTGTGAGGAATGATCGCCTGTGAGTTAACATGGCCTCACTGAAATCTGAATCTCACTGAACAGCCACAATTACAAAGCAGCGAAAGAACCACATTGCCAGTTATTGTGAAAGCGACCATCACACTAAATTTTGATGTATCTGGGTTCTTCCCAGATGAGATGGAGATATTTACAAGCTCTTACAAATTGTAATCTTCAATGGTCTTTGTAATTTGTCAGATGACAGATGGTTGAACTTCACAACATCCTGCAAACTCCTTTGCACACAGAAATACACAGATTTGTCTTTCATGGCAGCAGTCTAACTTGCATTCCAGCACCCCAGATTGATGGTTGCTACTTGTGCTGGAATTTTGGTCATTAAGTAGTGCTGGGACCACAATTATGTAAATGGAATTGGCAACCAGCTCTATGCTGGAAGGAATTAGCTTCAATCTTGGTATGGTCATAGCAATAGATCATAGTTTATCAGTGAACTCTACTTTTCAAAAACATATATAGGGAAAACAATAAATAACTGGCATTGATCTCCATGGCTAGCACTCCCATCTTACCATCCAGATGATCACCCCTTCCGCCTTGTGATCTCACCCCTGCTTCTGCTTCCTCCAGTGCAACCTTTGAAAACCATGCAGCTCTTGTTGTGTCAATCCCCATATTTTCCTAGTTAACTTTCAACTGCAACTCCCAGCCTGTTTTTTTAGCTCCTATGCATCTCTCTTTTACAAGATGCAGGCTAAATTTAAGAACTTCATGTCAGTTGTAAATATTTCAAACCAGTCATGACATTATCTTCTGCTAGTTTGTCCAACCTGCGCAATCAGGACTGTAGTTCGCAAAGATCATTCAAACAACCACAAAGCTGAAGCAATGGGCGCATGTTGTCTTGGAATATGATCTCTGCACCAATTTTCAGGAGATATCCCATTTCAAACCCTTGATAACAAAGTGTGGAGCTGGACACAGCAGGCCAAGCAGCATCTCAGGAGCACAAAAGCTGATGTTTCGGGTCTAGACCCTTCATCAGAGAGGGGGATGGGGAGAGGGTTCTGGAATAAATAGGGAGAGAGGGGGAGGCGGCCCGAAGATGGAGAGAAAACAAGATAGGTAGAGAGGACAGTATAGGTGAGCAGGGAGGGAGGGGATAGGTCAGTCCAGGGAAGACAGACAGGTCAAGGAGGCGGGATGAAGTGGTAGGTAGGAAATGGAGTTGCGGCTTGAGGTGAAAGGAAGGGATGGGTGAGAGGAAGAACAGGTTAGGGAATCGGAGACAGGCTGGGCTGGTTTTCAGATGCAGTGGGTGGGGGGGGGGGGAAGAACTGGACTGGTTTTGGGATGCAGCAGGGGAAGGAGAGATTTCGAAGCCTGTGACGTCCACATTGATACCATTGGGCTGCAGGGTTCCCAAGCGGAATATGAGTTGCTGTTCTTGCAACCTACGGGTGGCATCATTGTGGCACTGCAGGAGGCCCATGATGGACATGTCATCTGAGGAATGGGAGGGGGAGTTAAAATGGTTTGCGACTGGGAGGTGCAGTTGTTTATTGCGAACCGAGCGGAGGTGTTCTGCAAAGCGGTCCCCAAGCCTCCGCTTGGTTTCCCCAATGTAGAGGAAGCCACATCGGGTACAATGGATACAGTATACCACATTGGCAGATGTGCAGGTGAACATCTCCTTGATATGGAATGTCATCTTGGGGCCTGGGATGGGGGTGAAGGAGGAGGTGTGGGGGTCAAGTGTAGCACTTCCTGCGGTTGCAGGGGACGGTGCCTGGTGTGGTGGGTTTGGAGGGGAGTGTGGAGCAGACAAGGGAGTCACGGAGAGAGTGGTCTATCTGGAAGATAGGCAAGGGTGGGGATGGAAAAATGTCTTGGGTGGTGGGGTCAGATTGTAGATGGCGGAAGTGTCGGAGGATGATGCGTTGTATCCGGAGGTTGGTGGGGTGTTATGTGAGAACGAGGGGGATCCTCTGGGGGCGGTTGTGGCGGGGGTGGAGTGTGAGGGATGTGTTGCGGGAAATGCGGGAGACGTGGTCAAGGGCGTTACCATGGTGGCCATGGTATAAAGGACGTGGCTATGGGTACCCGCATGGGCCCCAGCTATGCCTGCCTCTTTGTAGGTTACGTGGAACAGCCCCTCTTCCATACCTACACAGGCCCCAAACCCCACCTCTTCCTCCGTTACATCGAAGACTGTATCGGCACCGCCTCTTGCTCCCCAGAGGAGCTCGAACAGTTCATCCACTTCACCAACACCTTCCACCCCAGCCTCAAGTTCACCTGGGCCATCTTCAGCACATCCCTCACCTTCCTGGATCTCTCAGTCTCCATCTCAGGCAACCAGCTTGTATCTGATGTCCATTTCAAGCCCACCGACTCCCACAGCTACCTAGAATACACCTCCTCCCACCCACCCTCCTGCAAAAATTCCATCCCCTATTCCCAATTCCTCCACCTCCGCCGCATCTGCTCCCACGATAAGACATTCCACTCCCGCACATCCCAGATGTCCACGTTCTTCAAGGACCGCAACTTTCCCCCCACAGTGGTCGTGAATGCCCTTGACCGCGTCTCCCACATTTCCCGCAACACATCCCTCACACCCCGCCCCCACCACAACCGCCCCCAGAGGATCCCCCTCATTCTCACATACCACCCCACCAACCTCCGGATACAATGCATCGTCCTCCGACACTTCCGCCATCTACCATCCGACCCCACCACCCAAGCTATTTTTCCATCCGCACCCTTGTCTGCTTTCCGGATAGACCAGTCTCTCCGTGACTCCCTTGTCTGCTCCACACTCCCCTCCAACTCCACCACACCCGGCACCTTCCCCTGCAACCGCAGGAAGTGCTACACTTGCCCCCACACCTCCTCCCTCACCCCTATCCCAGGCCCCAAGATGACATTCTATATCAAGCAGATGTTCACCTGCACATCTGCCAATATGGTATATTGTATCCATTGTACCCGGTGTGGCTTCCTCTACAATGGGGAGACCAAGCGGAGGCTTGGGGACCGCTACGCAGAACACCTCCGCTCGGTTCGCAACAAACAACTGCACCTCCCAGTCGCGAACCTTTTTAACTCCCCGTCCCACTCTTTAGACAACATGTCCATCATGGGCCTCCTGCAGTGCCACAATGATGCCACCCGTAGGTTGCAAGAACAGCAGCTCATATTCCACTTGGGAACCCTGCAGCCCAATGGTATCAATGTGGACTTCACCAGTTTCAAAATCTCCCCTTCCCCCACTGCATCCCAAAACCAGCCCAGCCTGTCTCCGCTTCCCTAACCTGTTCTTCCTCTCACCCATCCCTTCCTCCCACCTCAAGCCTAATTGATAGCATGAAATGTGCTATCTATTTAATTCTGTTAATAATTTAGGAAAGTATTTTGGCAGGATAAGAAAATACCATAAGAAAATAGCCATAAGATGGAGAGAAAAGAAGATAGGTGGAGAGGAGAGTATAGGTGAGGAGGTAGGGAAGCAATAGGTCAGTCCAGGGATGACAGACCAGGGAAGACCTCGATACACCTCCATTTCCTTCTACCACCTCATCCCGCCTCCTTGACCTGTCTGTCTTCCCTGGACTGACCTATTGCTTCCCTACCTCCTCACCTATACTCTCCTCTCCACCTATCTTCTTTTCTCTTCCTCTTCGGTCCGCCTCGCCCTCTCTCCCTATTCATTCCAGTTCCCTCCCCCCATCCCCCTCTCTGATGAAGGATCTAGGCCCGGAACACCAGCTTTTGTGCTCCTGAGATGCTGCTTGGCCTGCTGTGTTCATCCAGCTCCACACTTTGTTATCTTGGATTCTCCAGCATCTGCAGTTCCCATTATCACCATTTCAAACCCCTATTTCCCATGTTCTGATGCAAAGAGATTTCTTAAAGGGAAAGAAGCATTGTAACTGCCAATCAGAATTTTGTTTTTGAAGTTGAATCCCTGTGAAGTATTTGTTTGAGATGGTAGTTAGTTTCATCAATCTGTTCAGAAATGTTATTGCACACCTCATGAGTAGGTGGGACTTAAACTCAGGCCCCCTGGCCCGCAGGTAGGGAGACTACCGCAGCACCATCTGCACTCTCGCTTACAGTTAAGTGAATGGATTTACTGAAACAAATGCTACTTTGTTATTGTTTCTTTCTTAACGCTCAATGTGAAAGGGCACGCTGGAGACTCATCATTTTTCTCAAGTATATGAATAGATTTTCTCATAGTTATCCCTGCATCTTGTATTAGTGTTTCAAAATTTGTGTATTCAATTTTGAAGCAACTGGTCGACTTCCTGCCACCCCTACACATGACAAGGATTCATGGCATTTGTCAGATTTTCATCAATATTTAATTACATTTGAAGGAAGATCATCTTGAACTTTGATCAAAACCACAAGTTGTTGCAATAATTCCATCATTTGAACAATTTAAAGTAATCATTCATAATGTATTTCTTATGGTATTTTCTTATCCTGCCAAAATACTTTCCTAAATTATTAACAGAATTAAATAGATAGCACATTTCATGCTATCAATTATTTCTGTTTGGATATATAACCATTCACCGTAATTAATTTAAATATATCTATGATTATTGAAATGCAATAATAAGAACTGTAATAAAGATGAAGTAAATCATAAAAGTCATTTGTTTTTATCACAGTTATTGATATTTTCTATGCAATGTGCAAGCTGTGGTAATTCTACAGCCACAGTGCAACTGATTGAACATTATAAAATTTAATCAGTTATGTTAAAGATTCGATCTTTAACCAACTAGCTAAGCCAGGGTATAATCAAAACGTAAATACATGCAGCACTTTTCATACCTATTAGAATTATATATGGTTTCTGGAGAAAATATATTTTTAGTTTTACAATGTAGCTTTTTATGATCTTCCAGTGATTACTGAAGTTAATTAACGGAAAAAAAATGCTGTCCTCATCGGCTAATTCTGAAACATTTCAATAAATGTGAATGCATTCTATTAAAATGTGAGCTATTTTTGGAGACCCTCGCAAACCTTTGAAAGTGCTTATTAATATTAAGAGGAAAACTTTTTAATGTGCATAGTAAGAGAAAAGTAATAGAAGCTTGTAGCCCTTCAAGGTGTATCTTAAGTACTTTAAAAACACAACAGGCTTCACTTGATGCTTTTACTACATTTTGCTGTTGTCTTTCAGAACTTTCCTTCCAGATGCAACAGGCTAAGTACCAGAAACTTCAATCTTTGATGCTGCAGGGCACATCTATTTTCATCTTATTTGGAATAAAATATACAACTCTGAAATAATAACAAAATAGTTGTGTTTACTGTCAGCAAACTTACCCTTTACAACTGTACTTGCTGACTATCATGTTATTTAAATAAACTGACCAATTATTTTGTCTGTGGCCTGCTGAGCTGAATAATTATTGACTCATGGCCTGATTAACAGGAAACTCATTTGCAACATCAACGGTACACAGCTTAATTGCACAGTAGACTGCAAAAAGTCCGCAGCATTGTGCATCATGGTATATTTAGACACACTACCTCATTAAACAAGCAAGTGACTGCCTGTGCCATGTGTTGTGTGAATGTGAAGAAGTTAAGCAGTGTTGATGTGACAGCTGTATTCCAGTATGTTCCATTGTGAATTCTCCAGCTTGTAAAACTGAAACAAAAACAAGAACAAACTATACAAATGTAATGAGGCAATAAGGTGTAGAGCTGGATGAGCACAGCAGGCCAAGCAGCATCTTAGGAGCACAAAAGCTGACATTTCTGGCCAAGGCCCTTCATCAGAAAAGGGGGAGGGGTAGAGGGTTCTAAATAAATAGGGAGTGAGGGGAAGGTGGATAGAAGATGGATAAAGGAGAAGATAGGAGGAGTGGAGACAGACCAGTCAAGGGGTGAGAGTTGGGACCAGTAAAGGTGAGTGCAGGTGGAGAGTTAGGCAGGGGATAGGTCAGTCCAGGGAGGACAGACGGGTCAAGGAGGCAGGATGAGGCTAGTAGGGAGATGATGGGGGTGAATCTTAAGGTGGGAAGAGTGGATACGTGGGGGGAAGGACAGGTTAGGGAGGCAGGTATGAGCTGGACTGGTTTTAGGATGCGGAAGGTGGAGGGGAGATTTTGAAGCTTGTGAAGTCTACATTGATACCATTGGGCTGCAGGATTCCCAAGCAAAATATCAGATGCTGTTCCTGCAACCTTCGGGTGGCATCATTGTGGCACTGCAGGAGGCCCAGGATGGACGTGTCATCTACAGAATGGGAGGGGAAGTTGAAATGGTTCTCAACTGGGAGGTGCAGTTGTTTGTTGTGAACCGAGCGTAGGTGTTCCACAAAACGGTCCCCAAGTCTCTGTTTGGTTTCCCTGATGGAGAGGAGGCCACAACAAGAACTGCGGATACAGTGTACTATATTAGCAGATGTGCAGGTGAACATCTGTTTGATGTGGAAGGTCTTCTTGGGGCCTGGGATGGGGGGAGGGGGGAGGTGCAGGGGCAGGTGTAGCACCTCCTGCAGTTGCAGGGAAGGATTTCGGGATTGTGCTGGTGGGGAGTGTGGAGTGGACAAGTAAGTCCCGGAGAGAGGGATCCCTCCGGAAAGCAATAAGGGTGGGGAGGGAAAATGTTTTTGGTGGGTGATCGGATTGTAGATGGCAGAAGTGTTGGTTCTGGAGGTTGGTGGGGTGGTACATGAGGACGAGGGGGATCCTGTTTTGATTGGTGCTGTTGAGGGCATTTTCAACCAATGTGGGGGGCAAGTTGCAGTCCTTGTAAAATGAGAGACATATGGGATGCCCGGGAGTGGAATGCCTCATCTCGGGAGCAGGTGCGGCGGAGGCGAAGGAATTGGGAATACGGGATGGCATTTTTGCAGAAAGGTGAGTGAGGTAGCTATGGGAGTCAGTGGGCTTGAAATGGATATTGGTTTCCAGTTAGTTGCCAAAGATGGAAACAGGAAGGAGAGAGAAGTGTCAGAGATGGTCCAGGTGAACTTAAGGTTGTGGTGGAAGGTGTTAGTGAAGTGGATGAACTGTTTGATCTCCTCATGGGAGCATGAGGTGGCGCCAATACAGTCATCGATGTAACAGAGGAAGAGGTGGGGTTTAGTGCCAGTGTAGGTGCAGAAGACGGATTGTTCCACATAACCTACAAAGAGGCAGGCATAGCTTGGGCCCATGCGGGTGCCCATGGCCACCCCCTTTGTCTGTAGGAAGTGGGAGGAAATAAAGGAGTATTCGTTGAGGGTGAGGACTAGTTCAGCTAAGCGTATGAGGGTGTCAGTGGAGGGGGGGCTAATGTACTTATGTAGTATCTTTAATATAATTAAATATCCCAATGTGCTCCAGAGGCATGTTAGAAAAGAATAATGGCTCTGAGCCACATAGGGGAAATAAGTCAAATGACCAAAAGCATCAAAGAAATAAGTTTGAAGAACTATCTTAAGGAAGATAAGCTTAGAGGATGAAAGGGTATTCCAGATCTTCGAGATCTGAAGGTGTGGCAATTAACGGTGCAGCAATTAACATCAGGTATGCTCTAGAGGCAAGTGTTTGATAAGCAATGATATCTCGGAAGCACGTAGCGCTGGAGGAAAGATAGGGTTGGGTGAGGCCATTTGAATACAAGGATCAGAATTTAAAAATTAAGGCATTGTTTGAATAAAGACCAATGTACACCAATAAACACAGAGGGGATAGACGAAGGAGAATTGGTGCAAGTAAAGAAATGGACAGAAGATTATTTGCATGATTTCAAGTTTGCAGAAGGCAGGGTTACCAGGTCTAAAGGTCAAAAAGGGACAGATGATTATTTCAGTAGGTGACAGCGTGAAAGGGAGCAGGGTAGTTTGATGTTATCATGGTAAAAATTGATGGACTTTGTGCAACTATCTGATCAGAAACAAGTATAGATTCTTGTTGCCCATAGTTCTGCTGTCTAACACCACACTGAGGGATGATGATGTGTTGTTCTGGTTATCCTAATCAGATGTTTTTTTCTCCCCAGAAATGGGCCCTTGAAGCAATATAGTTCGATCAAATTTTGATAGCAGAGGAAACACTTCTCAATGTTAGATGTTAGCTGATATATGAAGTCTATTGCTCTTCTAATGGCTTAGATATTTTGGTTGGTGAAAAACTAATGACATGCTGACTTAAGGCAAGTTATACACAAATATCTAGAGCAAAGAAGAAAGAATAGTACAACATTGAAACAGGCCCTTAGGCCCTTCTTAATCTGAAACCTTTTGCCTCTATATGTTCTGTATCCCTCTATTCCCTCCCTATTGACTTATCTGCCAAGATGTCTCTTAAAAGTCACGATTTGTATCTACCTCCACCAGCTCCTCTGGCAGTGCATTCCAGACACTTAATAATGTCTGTGTAAAGCACTTGCCTCTCATGTCTCCTCTAAATTTATCTCTTTTACCCTAAAACTATGTTCCCCTAGTAACTGAGATTTCTATCCTGAGAAAAACTCGGACTATCCCTTAGATCCATGCCTCTTATCGTTTTGTGAATTTTTATCAGGCTGCTATTCATCTTTCGACATTCAAGTGAAAACAAGCCAAATTTGGCCAATTTCTCTTCATAGATCATTCCCTCCGAACCAGGCAACATCCTGGTAAACTGTTTCTGTCCCCTCCACATCGTTCTGGTGGAAGAACTGTACACAATATTCCAAATATGACTGAACTAAAGTTCGATACAACTGCAACATGGATTGCAAATTTTTATACTCTATGCCACGACTGATGAAAGCACGTATGCCGTAAACCTTTTCACAACATCATCCACCTGTGGACCTGTATGCCTAGATCTCTCTGTACATTTATGCTACAAAGGGTTGTGGGTGATAGGGTGATGGGTCTGGGTGGGATGCTCTAAGAGTCAGTATGGACTTGTTGAGCCGAAGGGCCTGGTTCCACACGGCAGGGATTCTATGATTCTACAAGCTCATGAGACATGATCTTCCCCTTACAAAGCCATGCTGCCTATCACTAATAAGTCCAGAATTTTATGAAGGGAAGTAGATCATATTCCTAAGAGTCTTCTACAACAATTTTCCTGCCAGTTGCATAAGGTTCTTGGTCCTATAATGTCCTGGATGATCCCTATTGCCCATCTTAAACAAAGAAGCTTCATTGGCTACCAGTCCTCTGGGACATCTCCTATGACTAAAGATAAAAAATTTTGTACAAGGCCCCAACAATTTCCTCACCTGACTCCTTAGAACATAGAACATAGAACAATACAGCACAGAACAGGGCCTTCGGCCCTCAATGTTGCTCCGAACTGTGAACTAATCTAAGCCCCTCCCCCTACACTATGCCATCATTATCCATATGCTTATCCAAGGACTGTTTAAATGCCCCAATGTGGCTGAGCTAACTACATTGGCAGGCAGGGCATTCCATGCCCTTACCACTCTCTGAGTAAAGAACCTACCTCTGACATCTGTCTTAAATCTATCACCCCTCAATTTGTTGCTATGCCCCCTTATACAAGCTGAAGTCATCATCCTCGGAAAAAGACTTTCACTGTCCACCCTATCTATTCCTCTGTTCATCTTGTATGTCTCTATCGAATCCCCTCTTAGCTTCCTTTTCTCCATGAGAAAAGACCCAAGTCCCTCAGCCTTTCTTCATAGGGCCTGTGCTCCAGACCAGGCAACATCCTGGTAAATCTCTTCTGCACCTTTTCCAATACTTCCACATCCTTCCTGTAATGGGACGACCAGAACTGCACGCAATATTACAAATGAGGCCGCACTAGCGTTTTGTACAGTTGCAGCATGATGTCACGGCTCCGGAACTCAATTCCTCTCCCAATAAAACCTAAAACACCATAAGCCTTCCAAACAGCACTATCAACCTGGGTGGCAACTTTCAGAGATCTAGGTACATGCGCACCAAGATCTCTCTGCACATCACACTACCAAGAATCTTTCCATTGACCCGGTATTCTGCCTTCCTATTATTCCTCCCAAAGTGAATCACCTCACATTTATCCCTATTAAACTCCATTTGCCACCTTTCGGCCCAGTTCTGCAGTTTATCCAAGTCTCCCTGCAACCTCCAACATTCTTCCACACTGTCCACCACTCGACCGACTTTAGTGTCATCTGCAAACTTACTAACCCTTCCACCTATGCCTGCGTCCAAGTCATTTATAAAAATGACAAACAGCAGTGGTGCCAAAACAGATCCTTGAGGCACACCACTAGTAACCGGACTCCAGGCTGAATATTTTCCATCAACCACCACTCGTTGCCTTCTTACAGAAAGCCAGTTTCTAATCCAAACTGCTAAATCTCTCTCAATCCCATGCCTTTGTATTTTCTCAATAGCCTACCATATGGAATCTTATCAAAGGCTTTACTGAAGTCTTTAACTAAAAGACATGAGGGAGCATCTGGCCAGAGTTGATTGGAAGGGGACCCTATCAGGGAAAATGAGCAAAAGTGGCAGAAATTTCCGGGAGCCAATCATGTGGCACAGCAGAAATTCATCCCAAGGGAGAAGTAACACATTAATGAGAGGAGGAGGCATGACTGATGAGGGAAGTTAGGGACAGCATAAAATCAAAAGAAAAAATATGCAATGTGGTGAGCACTAGTGGGAAGCCAGAGCATTGGAAAACCTTTAGAACTAGTAGAGGATGACAAGAAAATCAATAGGGAGGAGGAGATGAAATATGAGGGAAAGCTATCAAAGAAGATTGCAAGAGTTTTGATCAATATCGAAGAGTGGACATTGGGCCACTGGAAAATGAGGCTGGGTTAGTAGTAATGGAGAACAAAGAAACAGTGGAAGAACTGAATAAGTACTTTGCATCAGTCTTTACAGTGGAAGGCACCAGTAGTATCCAAGAACTTCAAGTGAATTGGGGACAGAGGTGATCACCCAAACAATGTGAATGACGCACCAGAGTTCTGAAAGAGATGGATAAGCAGATCATGGAGGCATTGGTGAGCTAGATTCCATCAGGTACTGAGGAATTTTCCACCTTAATCCTTTTAAAACCTCCAACCTCCTCCTTTTTTATATTGACATGTCCCAGAATATCAGCATACCTTTCCTGAAACTCATCATCCACCATGCCCTTCTCCATAGTGAATGCTGATGTAAAGTATTCATTAAGGAGCTCACCCACTTCCTTTAGCTCCATGCATAAACTCCCTCCTTTGACCGTGAGTGGACCTACACATATCCATGCGTAACTTCAGTTTTACAGAACTATGGCCACTATTCCTAAAATGCGCCCTCTCTGAAACTTCGGCCACCAGCCTGGGCTCATTCCCAGTACTGGGACTAATATGGTCCTTTCCCTAGCTAGCCGATTTAATACAGTTTCAAAAGGCCATCCTGGACGCACCGAACAAACTGCCCACCAATTAAGGCCCCCAGTGCTAAGCAAGACCAAGTCAATATAGGGAAAGTTAAAATCACCCACCACCACAATCCTGTTGTTTTCATCTTTTTCCATAATCTGTCTACAAGCCTGTTCCTCAGTTGAAAAGCCTGTAGTACAAAATCAGCAAAGTGATTGCACCCTTCCTATTCTTGGGCTCTACTCATATGGCTTCTCTGGATGAGCCCTGCCAGGTATCGTCCCTCAATACGGCTGTGATATTCTCCATGATCAGCAACACAACTCCGCCTCCTCTTTACCATCGCTCTTTATCTCACCTGAAACTTTAAATCCTGAACATTAAGCTGCCACTCTCGCCCCTCTCTCAATGAAGTGTCTTATCAGATAAAACGTCACAGTTATGTGTTCATCTGCTTTACCTGTGCATTCCTCACATGAGAATAAATACACCTCAGACTGCCAGCTCTGCCCTATTCAGTAACCTCTCCCTGTTCGTTTATCCTCTTAGTCTTGCTGGCTTTCATATCCAAATCCTCCTCATCATTTCACTTGCCAACCTACTGCTGTAGTTCTCGACCCTCCCACCACCGTCCACAACCACCCCCCTCTCCTCCATCGCCATACTAGTTTAAAACCTCCTAAGTGACACGAACAGATCTCCCTGCCAGGATATTGGTGTCTCTCCAATTTTAGTGCAAACCTTCCTTCTTGCACAGGTCCCACCTGTCCTGGAAGACATCCCAATGATCTACATACCTGAAGTCCTCCCTCCTACACCAGCTTGTTAGCTATATATTTAACTGTACTACATTTACTATTCTTAGCCTTATCGGCATGTCACACAGAAAGTAATCCTGAGATTACAATGCTAGAGGTCCTGAACTTCAACTTCCTAACTCCCTGAACCCCCTTTGCAAGACCCCATCTTTCAGATTCCAGATTCAGCTTCATGTTCACTCTATCAGACCCCGGTCCTCAGGCATTTATCCTCCTACCCCAGGTTTGCACTGCTTTGCTCTGTTGCTGCTAGTAAGCTCCATAGCATGTATTGCTTCATGTCCAGCCATAACTTAATTGAAATATTATTATTTAGCATCCAGTAACAATGACATGAAGCAGATTAAGCATCCAAACACATTCACAAAATTTTCAGTAGCAAATCAGGAACTAACAGCAGTTTTTATCACACCTTTTAAAATTTTACTGATTGAAATATATTTTTTATATATACACATGAATCAAGTAGACAAATATCATTAAAAATCAGTAAAAATATATCTCTCTGAAAAATGGATGGAATTTTTACAGAGTATAGAAACATGTGATATCCCACAATTGTAAAACTATGATTTTAGGCCCAGAGAGATTATTCATTGTAATCTTGATTTAATGAGATACGCTGTCAGATTCATCAATGCTACATTTGGAAAATCTAGGCCATTGAAGCTGTTGACAAAAACACAGAGAGATCGAGAGAGAGAGAAAGAATAATTCATTGATTGACCTCAAACCTGGATAATAAAAAGTGACACTTAACATTATACCCGAGGATCTACAAAACTTTTCTTGATGTTTTATTTCCATGAATGTTCAAAAATTTACAAGCACTTTTTTTATTTTTAAGATGAATTCAGACATTTTTTATATTAATTATGTTGATCAGTGCTAGATTTTGATGTTACTGTTGGTAAAGTTTTTATAATTTCCTCAGACAATTTTCTAGATTCCCAGTTGTGCTGTTAATTGGCATATATTTTGCTTTATTCTGTGATTTATCTCTTTCAAGTTTTCGGATTAGACAGGGAGCCAAGGGACTCTAAAGATGTTCAGCTCAAGCTAAAAGATTCCATTGCACTGTTAGAAGAAAAGAAAGGAGCTCTCCTACTTGATAAGAGTTTTCAAAATCACGAACCAGCTCAATAGCGTATATTTGATTTGATTTGATTTGACTAATTATTGTTACATGTATTTAGATATAGTGAAAATTATTGTTTTGCATGCAGATCATACCTCATATAAGTACATCAGATAATAGAACAGAATGCAAAATATAGTGTCCAGAGAAAGATCAACTCTAATATATGAGACATCAGTTCTTAAGTTTGATAACAGCGGGGAATCAGCTGTTGCCACTTGTACAAGGAACAAGAATGAGAGGGCATAGATTTAAAGTGATGTGCAAAAGAAGCAAAGGTGTTGTGAGAAAACTCTTTTTTACTCAATGAGTGGTAAAGCTATAAAATGTACTGCCTGGCAGTATGATAGAGGCAGGTTCAACTGAGCACTAAAGATAAGATGGGATGATTATTGGGATAGAAATGGTACGCAAGGATATGGGGAAAAATCAGAAGTTTAGTACATGGGAATGATATGCAACTGAAGAGCTTTTGCAGGTACAATGGGCTGAATGGTCTCCTTCTGTGCCATAACAATCCTGTGATTGTCTGCATAAGACAGTCAGATGGGAAGATGAGGATAATCAAAAGGGATGGGGCTAACAGGGTAACAAGGCAGAATGGAACATAAAGATTTTTGAGCAATCCACTCGGTGTGATTCACTCGGTGTAGCGATATGCGTCATGTCTTTTGTCTGCACTCAAATCACAAGTTCGCAATTGAAGTGAAAATTAGCTACTCCTAAACTCAGATTATGCATAGTAAGATATTTGTTTCCCTCTGAGAGAATGAGTTCTGTTTTTGTGTGATGTGAGGCCCTTTCAGGAGCAAAAGCAAGTTATAAATTAAAGATAACAAGATGGGGAGCTGGATGAACACATCAGGCCAAGCAGCCTCAGAGGAGCAGGAAAGCTGATGTTTTGGGTCTAGGCCCTTCTTCAGAAATGGGGGAGGGGAAGGTGATTCTGAAATAAATAGAGAGAAAGGGGGAGGCGGATAGAAGATGGATAAAGGAGAAGATAAGTGGAGGCAGGGTTGGAGCCAGTAAAGTTGAGCTAGGTTGGTCCAGGGAGGCCGAATTGGTCAAGGAGGTGGAAAGAGGCTAGTAGGTAGGAAATGGAGGTGCAGCTTGAGGTGGGAGGAGGGGATATGTGAGAGGAAGAACAGGTTAGGGAGGTGGGGACGAGCTGGGCTGGTTTTGGGATGTGGTGGGGGGAGGGGAGATTTTGAAGCCTATGAAATCCACACTGATACTACTGAGCTGCATGATTCCCAAGCAAAATATCAGATGCTATTCCTGCAACCTTTGGGTCGCATCGCTGTAACACTGCAGGAGGCCCAGGATGAACATGTTGTTCAAGGAGTGGGAGGGGGAGTTGAAATGCTTCGTGACTGGAAGGCGCAGTTGTTTCTTGCAACTAATCGTATGTGTTCCACAAAACTGTCCCCAAGCCTCTATTTGGTTTCCCTGATAGAGAGGAGGCCACAACAGGAACAACAGATACAGTAAATCACATTAACAGATATGCAGGTAATCATCTGCTTGATGTGGAATGTCTTCTTAGGGCCTGGGATGAGGGTGAGTTGGGAGGTAAAGGAGCAGGTGTAGCACTTGCTGCAGATGAAGGGAAAAGTGCCAGGGGTGGTGCGGCTAGTGGGGAGTGTGGAGCAGACAAGGGAGTGACGGAGAGAGTGGTGGTCCCTCCAGAAAGCAGATAAGGGTGGGGAGGGAAAAATGTCTTTGGTGGTAGGGTTAGATTGCAGATGGCGGAAGTGTCAGAGGATGATGTGTTGAATCCAGATGTTGGTGGAGTGGTATGTGAGGATGAGAGGGATTCTGTATTGCGGTGAAGGGGTGTGAGGGATGAGTTGCAGGAAATGCGAGAGACATAGTCAAGGGCATTTTTGACCACTGTCGAGGGGAAGTTGCGGCCCTTGATAAACAAGGACATCTGGAATGTCCAGGAGTGGAATGCTTCATCTCGGGAGCAGATGCAGCAAAGGCGAAGGAATTGGGAATAGGGGATAGCATTTTTGCAGGATTGTGGATGAGAGGAGGTGTATTCTATGTAGCTGTGGGAGTCAGTGGGCTTGAAATGGATATGGGTTTCCAGGTGGATGCGAGAGATGGAAACAGGGAGGTCAAGGTTGGAGAGAGATGTATCAGAGACGGTCCAGGTGAACCTAAGGTTGGGTTGGAAGGTGTTAGTGAAGTTGATGAACTGTTTGATCTCCTCGTGGGAGCACAAGGCTTCGCCGATACAGATTTCCATGTAACGGAGGAAGAGGTGGGGGATAGGGCCAGTGTAACTTTGGAAGAGGGGTTGTTCCACGCATCCTACAAATCCTGTGGGTACCCAGGGCCAACTCCTTGTCTGTAGGAAGTGGGAGGAATTGAAGGAGAAGTTGTTAAGGGTGAAGATAAGTTTAGTTCAGCGGATGAGGGTGTCGGCGGAGGGGGACTGGCTGGGCCTGAGACAGGAAGAAGCAGAGGGCCTTTAGGCCATCTGCATGGGGAATGCAAGTGTATAGATTACAGATTTCTGTTATCATATCATTCTGTCTGTGAGCCTCATGCATTCACAAACTGTTCTGAGGAATGATTACCATACCCGAAACATTAACTCTAATTTTTCTTCACAGGTGCTGCTAGACCTGCTGAACCTTTCCAGCAACTTCTGTTTTTGTTCCATTCACCAGCTGTGTCAGCTAAAAATCCAGGCCACAAATAATCGTAGCTGCATTATTCAGCATTTTGAAGTAATCCAGCTAAAGCTGTGATCCCGAAGTAATATCATGCCTGCTGCAAAGATTTATCTTAGTTACAAAAAGTACCATCACATTCTAAGGTTTCATCACTTGCACAAGGTGAGAAGCAACTCCCTTCACACCTTGAACCAGATAATACCCACGCTGTTTAGCTCTTTGCTGTGCTGCCTTTCTTAGGCAATGACAGGTTTGAGGATTAGTTCTCATTATTATTCACACAAGTGCAACCTCCTACTGTACTTGAGCCAAAAAGCAGGAATGACAGACATCTGAATCAGGTTAACAATGTACAATGGGCAGGATCCAGAGGGAACTTAGAGTGCAAGTCTACAGCTTCCTGAAAGTAACAACACAAGTGGGTAAAGTGGGAAAGAAGATGTGCAGCACTCTTGCCTAAACCAGTTTGGACTTTGAGTATAACAGTAGGCAAGTCACATAAAACTTTAGTTAGACCACATTTGGAGTATTGTGTGCAATTCTGGTCCCCGTACTTCAGGAAGCATGTGAAGGCTTTGAAGAGTGTGCAAAAAGATATTGGCCAGGATGTTGCATGGATAGGAGGGTATCAGCTATAAGAAGACATTGAACAAAATTGGATTGTTTTTGCTTGAGTGTAAGAAGCTGAGGGGTGGCCTGATAGCAGGATATATCATTATGAGAGGCATGGATGGGGTGGATAGTTGGCGTCTTTTTCCCAGGATGGAAATGTCAAATACTAGGTGCATAGGTTTAAAGCGATGGGGGAAAGTTTAAAGGAGGCATGCTTTTACACAGAGAATCGTAGTTGTCTGGAAGACGCTACCAGGGGACATGGTAGATGTAGATATGATAGCAACATTTAAAAGGTATTAAGAGACTCAGTAGCAGCAGCATGTACTATCTACAAGATGCTCTGCAGAAACTCACCAAAGATCCTTACATACCACCTTCCAAACCCACGATCACTTCCACCTAGAAGGACAAGGGCAGCAGACACAAGGGAATGCTGTTACCTTCAAATTCACCTCCAAGCTACTCACCATCCTGACTTGGAAATCACCATTTCTTCACTGTTTCTGGGTCAATGTCCTGGAATTCCCTCCCTAATGGCATTGTGGGCCAACACATAGCTAATTCAATCGGTTGAATACTAGATAAGAGGCAACACTTGACTTTTTGCTGGGAAATAAAGCAGGGCAAGTGACTGAGGTGTCAGAAGGGGAGCATTTTGGGGCAAGTGATCAAAAATTCAATCAGTTTTAAAAAGTCACAGAAAAGGATAAAACAGATCAAAAAGTTCAAGTACTAAATTGGAGTAGGGCCAATTTTGACAGCATTGGACAGAACTTTCAGAAGTTGATTGGGGAAGCTAGTAACAGGATAGTTGGGAAATGGTAGGCCTTTAAGAATGAGATAACAAGAGATCAGAGACAGTATGTTCCTGTTGGTGTGAAGGGCAGGGCTGCTAGGTATAGGGAATGATGACAGAAATTAAGGCTCTGTGCAAGCAAAAGGAGGAGGCATATGTCAGATAGGTAGCTGGAATTGAGTGAACCCGAGAGGAGTGTAATGGCAGTAGAAGTATATTTAAGAGAGAAATCTGGAGGGCAAAAAGGGGACGTGAGATCATCTTAACAAATAGAGTTAAGGAAAATCCAAAGAGATTCTATAAATACTTTAAGAATAAAGGAGTAGCTAGGCAGAGAATAGGACTGTCTATGTGTGAACCACAGGAGATTGGTGAGATATTAAATGAGCATTTTGTGTCAGTTTTTACTGTAGACAAGAACGTGAAACCTAGATAACTTGGGGATAAATAGCAATGTCTTGAAACGTGTCTGTATTTCAGAAGAGGAAGTGCCGGAGGTCTGATAAAGCATAAAGATAGATTAAGCTGCAGGATTGATGAAGTGTTTCCTTGAAATTTCAGGGAAGGTAGGGAATAGATTGCTGAGCCCATTTCTGAGAGAATTATATCATTGACAGCCATGGATGAGGATTCATTAGGGATAGTCAGCATGGCTTGAAATTGTGTTTCACTAACTTGATTAAGCTTTTTGAAGAGGTGTTGAAAAAGATTGATGAAATCAGAACAGTAAACGTTTTCTATGCAGATGTCAGTAAAGCATTCAATAATGTTCTGCATGGTAGACTGGTTAGTAAGGTTAGACAAAATGGGATCCACATACAGCTAGTTAATTGGATAAAAAATGGCTTGAAGATGGAAGACAAAGGGTGGTGGTAGAGGGATCTTTTTCAGACTGGAGATCTGTGCCCAGCAGTGTGCCACAGGGATCAGGCTGGATCCATTTTTTTTGCCATATATATAAATGATTTTGATGTGAATATTGGAGTAATGGTTAGTAAGTTTGAAGATGACACCACAATAGGCGGTGCAGTAGAACTTCAGGCTTCTGAATTTTCTCCCCATTTAGAAAATAGTCCGTGCCTCTATTCTTCTTATCAAACTGTATGACCTCACACTTTCCCATGTTGTACTCCATCTGCCACTTCTTTGCCCACTGTCCTAGCCAATCCAAATCCTACTGCAGTCTTGCCACCTTCTCAATACTACCTGTCCCTCCACATATCTTTGTATCATCTGCAAAATTAGCCAGAATGCCCTCAGTTCCTTCATCTAGATCATTAATGTATGAAGTGAAAAGTTGTGGTCACAATACTGACCCATGTGGAACACCACTTGTCACCTGCTGCCATCCTGAAAAGACCCTTTTATCCCTAGTGTCTACTTTTTGCCAGACAGCCAATCTTCTATCCATGCCAGTACTTGCCTCTAACACCATGGACCCTTGTCTTACTCAGCAGCCTCCTGTGAGGCACCTTTTCAGAGGTCTTCTGGATGTCCAGGTAGATAACATCTATTCGCCCTCCTTTGCCTAACCTGCTTGTTATATCCTCAAAGAATTCTAATTTGTCAGGCATGATCACCCCTTGATGAAAATATGCTGACTTTGTCCTATTTTATCATGCACTTCCCAGCATTCAAAAATCTCATCCATCACAATGGACTCGAAAATCTTATGACCGAAGTTGGGCTAATCAGCCTATAATTTTCAGTCTTTTGCTTTACTCCCTTTTTAAGCAAGGGTGTCACTTCAGTGATTTTCCAGTCGGCTGGAACCTTCCCTAACTCTAGTGATTCCTAAAAGATTACCACTACACACCCATTAGCTCTTCAGCTTAAGAACTCTGGTGCATGGTCCATCTGGTCCAGGTGATTTATCGAAGCTCAGGCCAATCAGTTTTCTCCTTCGTGATGGCCACCATTCCCAGCTCTGCCCCCTGACTGCCTTAATTTTTTGGGCTATTACTCAAGTCTTCTACTGTAAAGACTAATGCAAAATAATTATTCAATTCTTTAGCCAATCCTTGTTCCCCATTTCCAGCATCAATTTCCAATGGTCCAATGTCCACTTTTACCTCTCTTTTGCCCTTTGTATATTTAAGAAAACTTTTACAGTCCTCCTTCATATTACTGCTAGTTTACTCTTATATTTAACCTTCTCTCTCCTTACTTCTTTGTTGCCCTCTGTTGGTCTTTGTAAGCTTCGCAATCCTTTGGTTTCCCACTGTCCTTCGCCATATTATATGCTTTCTCTATCCATCTTCGGTCCACCTCCCCCTCTCTCCCTATTTATTCCAGTTCCCTCTCCCCATCCCCCTCTCTGAAGAAGGGTCTAGGCCGGAAACATCAGCTTTTGTGCTCCTGAGATGCTGCTTGGCCTGCTGTGTTCATCCAGCTTCACACTTTGTTATCTTGGATTCTCCAGCGTCTGCAGTTCCCATTATTTCCGGTAGGTTTCTATTCACTCTACTGCTGCTGCTGCTGCTTGTGGTCTTCACAGTGGCTTTATTTCTGTTGGCCAGACCCAGACACCCAGACACCACACTTTCAGTGGTGCATCTGTAAAAGTTGCTGAGGGTCCTTATGGACATGATGAATTTCCTAAGCTACTTGATGAAGAACAGGCATTATTGTGCCTTCCTGACCATTGCATCTACATGTGAGATCCAGGACAGATTGTCGGCTATCATTATTCCTGGAAACTTGTCACTCTTGACCCTCCCAGCTCAGCTCCACTGATGTAGATAGGGACATTTCCTCCTCCTTTCTTTCCAAAGTCAGTGATTAATTCTGTTGTTTAGCTGGCATTTTCAGAGGGAGATTTTTATCATTGCACCTCAACACCAACACTCTTTCCTATAATCTGACTCATCATTGTTTGATATCTGGCCTACAATGGTGGTGCCATCAACAAACATATCGATCGCATTCATATGGAATTTGGCTACAGAGTCAAGGGGTATACAGGGGGTATAGTAGGGGGCTGAGGATGCATCCTTATTGGGTGCTAGTGTTAAGAATAATCATGGGGGAGGTGCAGTTGTCTACCTTCACTGATTGTGATCTATGGGTCAGGAAGCTGAGGATCCAGTTGCAGAGGATGGAGCTAAGACCTGGTTCTCGGAGTTCTGGGATCCGTCTGGTAGGGATTATGGTGCTGAAGGCGGAGCTGCATTCAATGATTAGAAGTTTGATGTGGATGTCCTTGTTGTCCAGATGTTCCAGGGATGAATGCTGGGCTGGGAAAATGGCGTCCACTGTGGATCTATAACATTGATAAGCAAATTGCAGGAGTTCAGGGCAGTGGGACATGACTAGCCTTTCAAAGCTCTTCATGATTATGGCCACAGCCATGGAGCAGTTGTTATCGAGGCATGTTGCATATGTTTTCTTTGGTACCGGGATGATGCTGGCCTTCTTGAAGTAGGTGGGGACTTCAGAATGTAGCAAGGAAAAGTTAGAGATGTAAGGGAATACCCCTGTTAGCTAGCCCGCACAGGATCTGAGTGTATGGCAGGGAACTCTGCCTGGGTCAGTCACTTTCCTTGGGTATGCCCTCGAGAAGGCTGATCAGACATCCACAGCAGTCACTGAAGGATGAGGTACAACCAGGGCTGTTGGGGCAGGCGACACTGCGCCACTAGCATTCTGCTCAAACTGAACATAAAAAGAATTGAGCACATCAGGGAGGGATGTGTTTTTGTTGGTTATTTTATTCTGTTCCATTTTGTATCCCTTTATGTCCTGTAGGTCTAGCCACTAGCGGCACACGTCCGTCTGGTTAGCTGGTGCCTCTAACTTGGTCTGGGTACTGTCTCTTGGCATCTCTAATGGCATTGCAGTTGTCATATCCGGATTTCTTGTACAGATTTGGGTCTTCCAACTTGAATGTCACACGTTTGGTCTTCACTAGGCAATGGATTTCCTGGTTCATCCAAGGTTTCTGGTGGAACTGCAAAGGAATAAAGACCATGCTGGGAGTTGTGTACAGTCCTCCTAGCAATAGTCAAGGTGTGGGGATAAAAATAAATCAGGGGATAGAAAAGACATGTAAGAAAGGCACTATTAGAATAATCGTTGGAGCTTTTCATATGCAGGTAGACTGGGAAAATCAGATTGCTGGTGGATTTCAAGAAAAGGCATTGGTAGAATATCTATGGGAATCTTTCTGGAGCAGCTTATCATACAGAGTCCACTAGAGAACAAGCAATTCTGTATTTGGTGATGTGTAATCAGGCTGTTGCATGTGTGTAATCAGATAGGTTTGATTAGGGAGCTCTTGGGGACAGTGACCATAATATGATGAATTGACCCTGCAGTTTGAGAGGGTGAAGCTGGAATCCAATTTAACAGTCACTACAAAGATATGTGGGAGGTGCTGGCCAGAGTTGATTCAGAAGGGGAACCAAGCAGGAAAGATGGTAGAGCAGCAATGGCAGGAGTTTCTGGAGGTAATTTGGGAAGCACAACAGAAGTTCGTCCCAATGAAGAAGAAACACACTGAGGGGAGGGCAAGGCAACCATGGCCGACAAGGGACGTCAAGGTCAACATAAAAGCAAAAGAGAATTCATACAACATAGTGAAAATTAATGGGAAGGCAGGGGATTGGGGAGGCTAAAATATCTTAAAGCAATAGATAACTGCAAAAGCAATGAGGAGGGAGAAGGTGAAATACAAAATTAAGCTAGCTAGTAATATAAAAAAAATTGCAAGAGTTTTTTTAGATGTATAAAAGATAAGAGGGAGGCAAGAGTGGACATTGGACCACTGAAAAATGAGACTGCAGAAGAAGTAACAGACAACAAAGAAATGACAGAGGAATTAAAGAGGTATTTTGCGTCAGTTTTCACAGTTGAAGGCACCGGTGTATTCCATAATTTTAGAGGCAGAGGTACATGTAGTGGCTGTTTCTAAGGAGAAGGTGCTGGGGTGGGGAAGCTGAAAATTCTGATGGTGGATAAATCATCCAGGCCAGATGGGCTACGCCCCAGTGTTCTGAAGGATGATAACTAAGGAAATTGTGGAGACATTGGTTGTGATCTTTCAGGACTCATTGGAGTCAGAGAAGGTCCCAGATGACTGAATAACGATTAATGTAACACCTTGTTTAAGAAGGGAGAGAGACCGAGCACAGGAAGCTACTGGCTGGTTAGCCTGAGTTTCATTGATAAGATATAGAGTCCATTATGAAAAATGAGGTTGTAAGTTGGAACTGCATGGGGACTGAGTCAGCACAGCTTTGTCAAGTGAAGGTCATGCCTGGCAAATCTGGAGACCATGAGCAAGTTTGACAAAAGAGAGCCTGTGAATGTGATCTATTCCAGAAGGTAACAAAGTGTGAAGCTAGATGAACACAGCAGGCCAAGCAACATCTCCCCCTGCGGTGCTCCTGAGATGCTGCTTGGCCTGCTGTGTTCATCCAGCTTCACACTTTGTTATCTTGGATTCTCCAGCATCTGCAGTTCCCATTATCACTATTTCAGAAGGTCTTCGCCAATGTGCCAAACAGGAGGTTACTAAATAAGAGAGGAGCTTATAGTATTAGGGGCAAGGTAGTGGCGCAGATAGAGCATTGGCTGACTGAGAGAAGGCAGAGAGTGGAGGTAAAGAGGTTTTTTTTTAGGATCTCAGTTGAAGACCAGCAAAATCCTACAGGGATCACTGTTGGGACAAATGTTATTCTCATTATACATTACAATCTGGATGAAGTAACTGAGGGCTTTGTCAACACAAAGATAGGTGGTGGAACAAGTAGTGTTAAAAAAGCTTGGAGGCTGCAGAAGGACTTGGATAGATTAGGAGAGTGAGCAAAGAAGTGGCAGATGAAACAGTGAGTCCAAGTATGAGGTTATGCACTTCAGAGGAATAGAAGTATAGATTAATTTCTAGATGGGGAATTGCTTTGGAAACCTGAAGCACAAAGGGACTTAGGAGTCCTAGCTCAGGATTCTCTTAAGGTTAACCTGCAGGTTTAGTTGGCAGTTAGGAAGCCAAAAGAAAAGTAAGCATTCATTTCAAGAGAATAAAATGTGAGGCTGGATGAACACAGCAGGCCAAGCAGCATCTCAGGAGCACAAAAGCTGACGTTTCGGGCCTAGACCCTTCATCAGAGAGGGGGATGGGGAGAGGGAACTGGAATAAATAGGGAGAGAGGGGGAGGCGGACCGAAGATGGAGAGTAAAGAAGATAGGTGGAGAGAGTATAGGTGGGGAGGTAGGGAGGGGATAGGTCAGTCCAGGGAAGAGGGACAGGTCAAGGAGGTGGGATGAGGTTAGTAGGTAGATGGGGGTGCGGCTTGGGGTGGGATTTGGGGTTCATTTCAAGAGACCTGGAATACAAGAGCAGAAATGTATTGCTGAGTTTATGTAAGGCTTAAGTCAGATCACATTTGAATATTGTGAGCTGTTTTGGGCCCTGTTTCTATGGAAAGATGTGTTAGCAAGCGAAATCATCCACAGGAGGTGTACAAGAACGATCTCAGGGATGAAAGACTCATCATTAGAGAAGTGGTTGAGGACTCTGGGTAAGTACTGAATTGAGATTCGAAGAATGAGTGGGGTTCTGTCTGAAACTTATGGAATAGCAAAAGGCCTAGACAGAGTGGGCATGGAGAAGATGTTTTCACTATTGGGAGAGATTAGGGCCCCAGAACAGTGGAATATCTCTTTTGAATTGGGATGAGAAGGAATTTTTTCAGCCACAGATGGCTGTGAGGCCAAGCCATTGAGTGTATAAAAGACAGGGATAGACAGATTCATGAGTCATAAGGGGATCAAGAGTCATTGGGAGAAGGCAGGAGAATGGGATTGAAAAACATACTAGCTATGATCAAATGACAGAGCAGACTTGATGAGCGGAACGGTTCTGATTTTGCACCTGTAATCAGCAAAAGATTGCAAAAAAGCTATAGCACAAAAGGATTTGGAAGTCCTCATGGGTAAATCATAAATGCTAGCAAATAAGTTCAGGAAATAATTAGGCAGGTAAATGGAATGTTAAGGCCATAAGATACAGGTGGTGAAATCAGGCTCTGTCATTCAATCATGGCTGATATGTTTCTCAACCCCATACTCCTGCCTTCTCCCTGTAACCCTTGACCGCCTCTCTAATAAAGAGCCGTCCCCTCCCCCCACTGCATCCCAAAACCAGCCCAGCCTGTCTCTGCTTCCCTAACCTGTTCTTCCTCTCACCCATCCCTTCCTCCCACCCCAAGCCACACCTCCATCTCCTACCTACTAACCTCATCCCACCTCCTTGACCTGTCCATCTTCCCTGGACTGACCTATCCCCTCCCTACCTCCCCACCTATACTCTCCTCTCTACCTATCTTCTTTTCTCGACTAGGCCCGAAACGTCAGCTTTTGTGCTCCTGAGATGCTGCTGGGCCTGCTGTGTTCATCCAGCCTCACAGTTTATTATCTTGGATTCTCCAGCATCTGCAGTTCCCATTATCAATGAATAGTGGATGATGTTTAGATAGCGCGAACCTACTGCTGAATAGGTATAGCGATTTTCTATAGTAATTTCCTTATAACGTGATTTTTTGTGGCGATTTTCTGTAATACGATTGTCCATTGTGTGATTTTCTATTGCACAAGGTCAGATAAGAACGCAACAATCATGTTATAGGAGACCTGTAACTGAAACATAACCTCCCTAATGCCGGCATTTAATGCCCCTTGGAATAAAACATGACATTCTATGAGTTTTTCTAATTACTTGCTGTACCTGCATGCTAACCTTCTGCAATTCA